>NC_092167.1:21042804-21348304 GCF_045791955.1 Oncorhynchus clarkii lewisi | reverse complement strand
CTTGTGGAAGGCTACCCAAAACGTTTGACCCAAGTTAAACCATTTAAAGGCAATGCTACCAAATACTAATTGAGTGTATGTAAACTTCTGACCCACTGGGAATGTGGTGATAGAAATAAAAGCTGAAATAAATCATTCTACTATTATTCTGACATTTCACATTCTTAAAATAAAGTGGTGATCCTAACTGACCTAAGACAGAAATTTTTACTAGGATTAAATGTCAGGAATTGTGAAAAACTGAGTTTAAATGTATTTGGCTAAGGTGTATGTAAACTTCTGAGTTCCCCTGTATTGACGTGTGTGTTAGAGGGGGTTGCAGCCTTATCTCGTGACACAGCCAGGCATGTGTGAAATGGACTTGGGAAAGGGTGTTAAACATTTTGGCCCCTCCAGCCCCCGGATGTCCCATACTCCAAGCAGACAGAAATAAAGCAGGGAGTCTGCTCTGAGGCTTATAGGAAGACCTGGAGAGAGGAACAACAGCACACTGAGAAACGCCAGCAAAAGCCATTACAGGTTGATAACCTAACCTTTCCCTGGCTGCCTTGGTCAGGCCTGATGGAATGTGGAATTGGTATTTGGTATTTGATTAGGATCCCCATTAGCTGTTGCGATAGCAGCAGCTACTCTTCCTGGGGTCCACACAAAACACGAAACATGACATAATGCAGAACATTAATAGACAAGGACAGAACTAAATACATTTAAAACATGGAAAATATAACTAAAAGGTTCTATACTGACTCAACACTGAGAGAAAAAACACAGAGAGACCTACTATTCTAGGCCTGTATGTATTATTTATATTTTCTTACATTAAATTTACATTGAGTGGGATCTATCAGTGCAGACACATACAATATTTAGGTAAACTAGGAGAGAGGTGTTGTGCTGTGAGGTGTTGCTTCATCTGTTTTTTAAAGCCAGGTTTGCTGTTCACTTGAGCAACGTGAGATGGGAGTTCCGTGCAATCACGGCTCTATATAATACTGTACGTTTCCTTGAATTCGTTCTGGATTTGGGGACTGTGAAAAGACCCCTGGTAACATGTCTGGTAGGGTAAGTGGGTGTGTCAGTGCTGTGTGTAAGTTGACTATGCAAACTATTTGGAATTTTCAACACATTAATGTTTCTTATAAAAAAAACTTCAACCTGGCCTTGGAATGCAATCACACATAACTAATTCTGGAGTCAGACCTTCCCTGCACATGTCAGGCAGGCTCAGACGCCGCTTCCTGAGATGAAGCTGTGAGGGAGTAACCACACTGCATGTCATTGTAGAGCACCGTGACAGAGGGAAATGATAACTGTAACACGATGACTCTTCTGACCCCTTGCCCCCCGCGGGTCTGCTTCTCCACATCCATACACACACATGCAGTCAGAGCTGGCCCTAGCCTTTTGGGGGTCCTAAGTGAAACGTTGTTGGGGGGCTCCTCCCACCTTGAGAGCACAACATCTTAGCGGTCCCCCTCTTGACAGCGGAAAGAAAAAAGGTTTTAGAGTACTTTTTCCCATTTGCCATGGGGCAACGTTTTCTGCAATGCTACACATTTTGCCATGGGCCAAAGAGAAGAATTTGCAATTGTATAACTCATTTCATGCAATAGTAATCAAAAATCCACAGGGCAGAGTAAGAGAGACTAACACAATCAATGGGGGCACCCTTGTTGGTAGATAAGGGTAGATAACTGGCTAGACTAACTTACCAATCTTAAAAATGTTAGCTGACATGGGCTAAATGAATGACATTCGGTGACTAACATCACAAGAGAGAAACTGCTGATGCACAACCACATTTCTACTATTCTAACTCTCAACTGCTGGGACGCCGACTGAGTTTTTGGAAATTGATCCATGGGCCTACAAAAGGGGGGTTGACCATCCTCGCTCTAGGTGATGGCTATTCTGTAGATAAGAGAGTTCTTTGAATTGAATTAAACTGGGAGCTGTTCTGATTGAAGTCACCTTGCAGTACTCCACGTTGCCTTCATCCGTCTGGAAAAGTGTAGAATGGAAGGTTACAGCGACAGGAAGGTTACAGCGAGTTCTACGATGTTGGGTTATTCTGTGTGTGTGAGTACCTAATGTTCACTCTCAGGGAGAGTTCGCCCAGTTCTGTTCTGTTCTGTGTCAGATGAACTTATTAGTGTCCTCTCTGCTCGCCGTGTGTTGGCTCAGGGTCTGGTTTATGATTGGTCTGTGTGTTTGTAGCTCTGACTACACAATGGATGTGTCTCAAAAGGAACCCTGTTCTGTGTAGTATACGGTGTTGCTGGCCGGCAGCTGCTCACAAGCCAAGGGGGGGGGGGGGGGACTGATAGTTTAATTAGACTTCAAACAGCAGCTCCTGTTCCTTCTTTGATCTCTGGTTTGGAGGATGACGTGTGAAGATGAATGTGTGCCAGAGTGTCTTTATCACAGCTCAAGGCTGCCAGGAGGTTACGTTACATGCGCGCGTCGCTGCCGTTTTACATCTTTAAGGTTTAATTAGCGAGAGCGAGAAAGAAGGAGAGAGAGAAGAAGTAAAAGTGACAGGCAAGTGTGTTTGATCTGTTAAATCACTTCCTGCCCTTCTAAAGAGCTCTGCTTTTGAATTGACAGATGGAGAGATGAGCAGGGTTCATGCGACTACTTGTAAATGTAACCTGTATGTGGGAAGGAGTTGAGAGCGAAGACCTCAAGACCCCCCCCTCCCCCCACACAAACACACACTCAGACAGGAGAGCTCAGAGCCCTCCTCTTCCTCCACCTCTCTCCCCATCCTCTTCGGACCCCCCCCCTCAAGACCTCAAGACCCCCCCCCCCCCCCCCCCCCCCACACACACACACACAGACAGGAGAGCTCAGAGCCCTCCTCTTCCTCCACCTCTCTCCCCATCCTCTTTGGACCCCCCCCCCCCCCACACACACAGACAGGAGAGCTCAGAGCCCTCCTCTTCCTCCACCTCTCTCCCCATCCTCTTCCCCCCCCCCCCCACACACACAGACAGACCCCCCCCCCCCCCTCTCTCCCCACACACACAGACAGGAGAGCTCAGAGCCCTCCTCTTCCTCCACCTCTCTCCCCATCCTCTTCGGACCCCCCCCCCCCCCCCACACACACAGACAGGAGAGCTCAGAGCCCTCCTCTTCCTCCACCTCTCTCCCCATCCTCTTCGGACCCCCCCCCCCCCCCCACACACACAGACAGGAGAGCTCAGAGCCCTCCTCTTCCTCCACCTCTCTCCCCATCCTCTTCGGACCCCCCCCACACACAGACAGGAGAGCTCAGAGCCCTCCTCTTCCTCCACCTCTCCCTCCACCTCTTCACTCACCCCTTTTATCTCTCCGCTGAAGCCATTTCCACAGAGATCGCCTGTGTTTGGCTTGCCCCATTGCTCTCCATCGTCTGTCTGTTTGCCTCTTTCCTGGCTTCCTGCCTCGGTTTCTTTCCAGAAGAATTTGTTTTGCCCCGCTCCACAGACAGCTGTATCAGTCTGCTAACACAGGACTAGTAAAGGCCCAGTGCACTACTTTTGTGGAGATTGTTTTATTTTTATAAATATGTACAGTATATAGAAACATGAATAGGGTGTGCTGCAGCAACCTCAGCACCCCTACTTCCCGCGGCTATGACCATACCCTCTTCAAAGGCACTTAAATATTTTGTCTTGACAATTCACCCTCTGATTGGCACACATACACAATCCATGTCCTCAATCCTTCTTTAACCTGTCTCCTCCCCTTCATCCACACTGATTGAAGTGGATTTAATAAGTGACATCAATAAGGGATCATAGCTTTCACCTGGATTCACCTGGTCAGTCTATGTCATGGAAAGAGCAGGTGTTCCTAATGTTTTGTACACAGTGTATAACGCTACAGTTTTTGACCGTCAGTTGAGTTGAAAATGCGATGGAAACCCATTTAACACCTTTTTTTTTAAAACCGGCACATGGGAATTTAACTGAAAAAGTTCATTTGATGTGCATACGTCATCACGCACAGCTTTTTATCCACAATAAATCAGTTTGATGGAAACACATCTCTGGGGGGGAAAAATGTACATTCAGTTTTATGCAGATTTGAGAATGTTTGCATGAAAATCTATCGCCAATCAAAGGGAAACATATCTAATGTGTGTCCTTTTTTTCTTTCTTTTCTAGTTCTCTCCCTGGGTCCCTTGACGGTTGTCATAGTTTCTGTTTTAGACATTTTCTCTCCCGTCCTTTGCAGCCCGTACTTTCTTTTTCAATACCTGTGTCTACGTCCCTTTTTCCACATGTTTGTTTCTCTGTTTCCTCTGTCGCGTCTCGTCTCTTTCTCAATCTTATATTTTTCCTTCTATACTCCCCTCCCACACGCCGACCTATTTTCAACCATGTTCACTGTTGGTGCTCTACTCATATTGCTTTTTCAGGGTCGTTGTGTTTCAATAATGATAAATGCTACGACCGGTCCATTTTGTGCAGGTCACTGTGAAACAAGGGTCACGTAACACAATGTATTAGGAGCTCTTCTGCTGCATTTTTTTGGTCCTATGGGTTCTGCACTGTAGTATCGGCACCAGCTCCGTGTGTGTTCCCTCTAATGGTACACTGTACATATATGAGGTAGGATGTGATGGAATTGTCTACTCAGCTACAAGGTGAACCTCTCGCTTCCCGCACTAATTTGCTCGGTTTGTTTTTGTGGTGTGCGTGCTTGTGTGTGTGTGTGCATGCTAGTGTGTCAGTATGTGTGTGTCCTTCTGTGCTGTGTGTGTGTGTATATCTATGTGTGTGTGTGTGTCACTCAAATCATTATTCACCTGGACAGGCTCCCTGCTCCTTATTAAAGTGGCCCGCGGCCATGGTCAGATGGGTGCCAGTTCATATCTGAATGGAATACATTACATCCTTGGCTAGCATATGATTAAGTGCCAAAATTTGGTCTCATCAACATTGATATCCCAGAACAGGTGATATGTATCGAACCCTTCAGAATCCATTGACTCCCAAATTCTTAATTCAATTTGAACAGTGTACTCTGGATGTTCTTTTCATGTTGAATATAATTTAGGGTGTATTTGTTATGTTCAGAAACTGTGTGTGTGTGTGTGTGTGTGTGTGTGTGTGTGTGTGTGTGTGTGTGTGTGTGTGTGTGTGTTAGTAACGCTGACTGCCACATCACAAAGCCATCCTGCTTTACCAAGCTTTACTCCAATTAGTGGCTCCCACAATGTCTGCAAAAAGCCATTTAAAAGCTCATTATCCTCTACTTCTCTCCTACTTACATGTTGTTAGAATTTATTTTCAATGTTTTAACTGCTCCATCCATGTTTTATGCATGGTATATGCTTTAGTTAGGATTCTAAACTTTCAAGAATTTTGATAACTTTCAAGTTTATGGAATTTTATCACATGACAACTAGTGGCCTTTTGGGGTACTTCCGATTATCACAGGTGTCTGTAATTAACTCTGGCCCTCGGTGTGGCTTTATCACATGTAAAATAGATAAAATAATAAAATAAGATGATTTTAAATACAACACATAAAATGATAAAGCTAGCGCCAAACTGGTGGCAGTTGTGAAAAATCAGTAGTTAGAAGAGTGTCAGAGTTAATTGAAAATAATGCCATTGTTGACTAGATGCTTTTTCATTAATTCATTAATTAAACTCATGGAAAGTATGGACACATGTACAAAATGAATACTATACATTATTATTATTATACATTACAAAAGTTACCATTGATTGCCATAGATTACCTGATAATTACCAAAATTACTGAAAGTTCCAGTAACTTTGGTAAATTACCAGTAGTTTTTAAACCCTTTGCTTTAGTTAGATAAATTCATGCATCTTGCTACTTCTGATACCCACCCCCTACAGTGCCTTCAGAAAGTATTCACACCGCTTGACTTTTTTTCACGTTGTGTTATAGCATGAATTTAAAATTGATTAAGTTTAGATTTGTGTCTCTGGCCTCCACTCAATAATATCAAAGTGGAATTATTTTTTTCATTAATATTTTTTCTCCTCCAAATTAATTAAAAATGAAAAGGTAAAAATATTCAACCCTGTTGTTATGGCAAACTTAAATAAGTTCAGGAGTAAAAATGTGCTTAACAAGTCACAAAATAAGTTGCATGGACACACTCTGTGTGCAATAATAGTGTTTATCATGATTATTTTATGACTACTTCATCTCTGTACCCCATATACAATTATGTGTAAGGTCTCTCATTCGAGCAGTGCATTTCAATCACAGATTCAACCACAAAGACCAGGGAGGTTTTCCAATGCCTCGCAGAGAAGGGCACTTTTTGGTAGATAGGTAAAATGTCAAAAGAGACAATGAAATATCCCTTTGAGCATGGTGAAGTTATTAAATAGACCTTGGATGGTGTACTAATACAACAAGTCACTAAAAAGTTACAGGCATCCTTCCTAACTCAGTTGTCGGAGAGGAAGGAAACCATGGTGACTTTAAAACAGTTAGAGTTTAATGGCTGTAATTGCAGAGGATGGATGGATCAACAACATTGTAGTTACTCCACAATACTAACGTAATTGACAGACTGAAAATAAGGAAGCCGGTACAGAATAAAAAAAATTAAAAAAAACATGCATCCTGTTTGACACAAGGCATTAAAGTAAACTGCAAACAATACGGTAAAGCATATTTTTTTCTGAATACAGAGTGTTTTGTTTGGGGCAAATCCAATACAACACATTACTGAGTTCCACTTTCCATATTATCAAGCATAATGGTGGCTGCATCATGTTATGGGTATGCTTGTTATGGTTATGCTTGTAATCATTTAGGACTGGGGAGTTTTTCAGGATAAAAAAAGGTAGAATGGATCTAAGCACAGGCAAAATCCTAGAGAAAAACCTGGTTCAGCCTGCTTTTCATCAGACACTGTGGCACATGTGCTCCCTCTCCGGCTTGTAGGTCACCAGGCTGCTCGTTATGGCGAGCACCTGTCACCATCGTTACATACACCTGCAAGTCGTCAGACTCACCTAGACTCCATCACTTCTCTGATTACCTTCCCTATATATGTCACTCCCTTTGGTTCCTTCCCATACCGTTGCGTATGCTCTCTCCGGCGCTCTAGGTCGTCATGCGTCTCAGCCGGACTGACAGGTTTCCCACGCCTCAGCAGAAGTGACCGGTCCTGATCCATGGGATCGTCATTTTGGTCGGCATCCTGCAGCTGGAGCCGCGCGTCGGGGAGGGGGTACTGTCACGTGTGCTCCCTCTCCGGCTTCTAGGTCACCAGGCTGGTCGTTATGGCGCACAACTGTCACCACCGTCCCCAGTCCTTAATGATTACAAGTCATCAGACTCACCTGGACTCCATCACTTCCCTGATTACCTTCCCTATATATGTCACTCCCTTTGGTTCCTTCCCCAGGCATTATTGTTTTAGTTTCAGTTTCATGTCTGTGCGTTGTTCGTGTTTCTTGTTTTGTTTTAGGTTTTGTTTATTGATTAAATCCCTCACTCCCTGAACTTCCCTGAGCTTCCCGACTCTCAGCGCACTTAGTTACACACTGGGAGATGTATTCACCTTTCAGCAGGTCAATAACCTAAAACACAAGGCCAAATCTACAGTGGAGTTGCTTACCAAGAACACAGTGAATGTTCCTGAGTGGCCGAGTTACAGTGATGACTTAAATCTACGTACAAATCTATGGCAAGACCTGAAAATGGTTGTCTAGCAATGATCAACAACACATTTGACAGAGCTAGAATTTTAAAAATAATAATGGTTAAATGTTGCACAATCCAGGTGTGCAAAACTCTTAGACACGTACCCAGAAATACTTCTTAAAAGTTTTGACTCAGGGCTGTGAATACTTATGTAAATGAGATATTTCTGTATTTCATTTTTTTAAAACAAGTTTTCACTTTTTCATTGTGGAGTATTGTGTGTAGATGGGTGAGAGGAAATAAAATCAATTAAATCCATTTTGAATTCAGGCTGTAACACAGCAAAATGTGGAATAAGTCAAGGGTTGTGAATACTTTCCGAAGGCACTGTATCTCTCTCAGATTGAATGGCTGGTTGTGTGGTTGAAGTCCTCTGATCTAGGCTGGCAGCCTCCCCTCCGCTTCCCTTTGTCTGTTCAGGCAGATAAAAAGAGAAAGGAGGAGATGAGATCTGTAGCCATAGAGAGGGAGAGGGGGAGAGATCAGGGTCCTTCTTTGAGAGATTAACAAACACTGTTACTTGCTGCTGTCGTGTGTGTTTTCAGTGACTCACACCGGCTGCATTTTAAATCACTTCGCCTTTATAAACCGAAAAATAATTTTCTTTCTGTTTATTTGATCATTTTCCAAAGCAGAGTCCCTCCCTTTTATTCGGTGGCTTTTGAATCCAAATCCTTATTGTTTCCTCACTGATTCCCCAAGAACCATGTGCCAAGTCGGCTCACTCTTATACCTGCTGCAGCTTTATGTTAAGGCTTTGTGAAGCCAGGTTGCATTCTGTCCTAACCTGTCTTATTACAGAGGGTCTCCTGCTGATCTGTGTCTTCGCTGTCTTTTTTATCACTGTTAGAAAGTTTCTATTAGATTGCACGGCCGCGGTGACAGTCACAATGCAAATGGTCAGCTCTGAAGGCCCCTGAACACGGTACACTGACTGCCACCGCTCTGCCTAGCATTTGCATTTAGAGAGAGATGAAAGCGAAAGGGGCTTTTACGCCCATTCATAAGGTAGAACGAAGAGTTGACGGATGGTGGGGATGGAGGTATCAAAACCTCTGTCAAATCTGGAATACAGATTCAGGCTTCGTTCTGGGTTGCAGATAGAGTACCAGCTCAAATATACCAATGGCACTGCGCGTTTGTGTTAAGGCACAACACATTTCCACAGAGAAGTACTGTAGCTAAACATGTGTTCTCATTCTTAGAAGCATACATTTATATAAACAGTGGTTTAAATAGAAATGTGCCTTCAACCTTTTGTCTTCTGCAGCTGCTTAGATACTGACCTTTCTCTCTGCCTTTACGTCGTGTGCTGCGGCTGAATGAAAAAGTGGATACAAATCCCCTCTCTTCACTACACTACTACTAACACGCATGCACACACATGCACGTACGCACACATACAGTACACACACACCACAGTGCCACACATCTCTTTGCATTGATCACTGTCACTGGGCCTACATCTGTTCTCCTGTCCTTCCAGTGGGGAAGACGTCGAGGCTTTGGCATCATGGTTACCCGCGGGTGTCGGAGCTGACAGCTGAGCAGTTCAGTATCAGGTTTCAGGTCGAACCCAAGTGCAGACTGTGTTGAAGTAACAATGTTCATCACAACAACAGGGGCAGGCAAACGACAAGTCAAGGCAGGCATGGTTCGATATTCCAAAGTAGTGGGGCAAGGTACAGGACGGCAGGCAGGCCCAGGGTCAGGTCAGGCAGAGGTCGGTAATCCAGAGTAGGGGCAAAGGCACAGGACGGCAGGCAGGATCAGAGGCAGGATAGGCAAGGGTCAAAACCAGCAGGGCGAGAGAAAAAAAAAAAAGAGACTAGGGAAAAGCAGGAGCTGAGACAAAATGCTGGTTGACTTGAACAAACCAGATGAACTGGCACAGACAGACAGAAAACACATCTCTAAATACCCAGGGGATAAGTAGGGAAGATGGGTGACACCTGGAGGGGGGTGGAGACAAGCAGAAGGACAGGTGAAAGAGATCAGGGTGTGACATTCAGTCTTTTATTTATCCTCGGTCCATTGCAAGGGTTGGAACCGGTTCAGGGAACAGTCCCGAAAACAGGAAAATAATGACTTTATTTGAGGAACAAAGCCCTCACTCTGTCACTCAGAAACATATTCCAGTGACTGTCTGCCAGCTGGAAATCTTTCCCAGTGGGTGTATGTAGGGTACCAGCCCTTCCCCTTTGAAGCATAGGTTACTATAGTCTACAGATTACTTTACAAGCATGATTCAGAAATTAGGGAGAGATGTTTAAAAGAATGGATTCACTTTTTCAATGCTAGTTAAAGATACGATTTCTCATTGGATTTATTAACTCCCAAAAGGTAAGACGTGTTTTTAATTCTAGTTCTGCTCTGCACACACAAGCTTGTTAGCTAGCTAACGTTTGCTCTGGTACAACGTTAAAAAGACATTCAAAGTTCCTCCATATAGAAGCTGCTCCTCCGTAGGTATAATTCTGTGGGCCTAATTCAGATAATGCATGTCATAACAAGATGCCCCGCGCTTCGGGGCAAGCTTCCTCCATCCTCTCTCCTCACCAGCAAAATTTCAGTGGCATCTCAGGGGCCTGTCTGTCCTCCTCCTCACTCTCTTTATCTCTCTTTCTCACTCTCTCTCTGTCTGCCCCCATCTGTTTCTCCTTCTCTGTCCTCCGTTTCTCTCTATCTCTCCTCTGTCTCACCTCTCTGTGAAATTACTCTCACAATGAAATCACTTCTCAGCATTCACGTCATGTGCCAGTCGTCTGTGGCTCTGACCTCTGTGTCCTTGATGTGCAAGAAGGTTCTCAAATTTGACAATCTGAATAACATCTGAATAAAACCAACTTGACCCTTTGGCAACCGCAGTAGATTCTGCTTCACTCTCTCGATTTAGTGCAGATTTGATGTGCTCAGTCACTCAACCCTCCTCACCTCTAATAGTCTTCACTGACCGCATACACCATCATTCTCCTCCCCATCCTGTCCCCTCTCTCATTCTCCCCTCTCCCTCCCTCACTGACCCCCAATTGTCCCCTTAGGTCCTCCCTCCTTCCCTCCCCCTTCCCTCTCTGTTCTCTCACCCAGGCAGAAGATTAATCTGGACCTCAAGGCTGTCTATCTGAGATAAACAAGGGACAGGACCATCATACCCACACACAATGTCGTGTGAGGGAGAGAGAGACAGACACTGGAAAGAACTAAAAAAAAAACAAGAGTAAACTAGAATGCTACTTGGCCCTAAACAGAGAGTACACAGTGGCAGAATACCTGACCAATGTCACTGGCCCAAACTTAAGTAAAGCTTTGACAATGTACAGACTGAGTGAGCATAGCCTTGCTATTGAGAAAGGCCGCCGTAGGCAGACCTGGCTCTCAAGAGAAGACAGGCTATGTGCACACCGCCCACAAAATGAGATGGAAATTGAGCTGCACTTCCTGACCTCCTGCCAAATGTATGACAATATTAGAGACACATATTTCCCTCAGATAACACAGATCCACAAAGAATTTGAAAACAAACCCAATTTCGATAAACTCCCACATCTACTGGGTGAAATACCACAGTGTGCCATCACAGCAGCAATATTTGTGACCTGTTGCCACGAGAAAAGGGCAACCAGTGAAGAACAAACACCATTGTAAATACAACACATATTTACCTTTATTTATTTTCCCTTCTGTACTTTCACTATTTGCACATCATTACAACACTGTATATAGACATAATATGACATTTGAAATGTCTTTATTCTTTTGGAACTTCTGCGAGTGTAATGTTCACTGTAAATTTGTATTGTTAATTTCACGTTTGTTTATTATCTACTTCATTTGCTTTGGTAATGTTAACATATGTTTCCTATGCCAATAAAGCCCTTGAATTTAATGCAATTGAATTGAGAGGGAAGGAGAGGGAGGGGGAGAGACAGAGAGAATGTACAAAATAAAGACAAAAAAGACACCGACAGACAAAGACAAGTGAGTGTGAGACAGACCAGAGAGAAAAGAGGAGAAAAAAAGAGGGGTTGAGAGACAGAGAGAAGTTAGAGGCAGACAGACAAGTGTTTCTGCACCTTAGAACCCTGACAATCCATTGTGGGTCTCAGATGTTCTAGCCTTGCCGACCTGGTGAATAATGTTTCCCAACTTCAATTCAACTGTGTAATTCAATTCAGCCAAGACAGGAACAGGGCTAAAGGTTAAAGCTTCAATGCCATTTTTGATGTCCCGAGACTGACCCAATAGACGCCATGAACGATGGATCACTCAATGGGTCAGAGCCCTCTCATTGGGACTGGCAGTTTGCCAAAGGCCACACTGATGGGAATCCACAACATTGGGTTTGTCTGTGCTGAGCAGGGGTTGTGTCCCAAATGTCACCCTATTCCCTATGTGGTGTACAAAAGTTGTGAACTTTATAGGGAATAGGGTGACATTTGGGAAGCAACCTGTTTTTTTTCTCCCTCAGAAACTATGTGCAATATGTTGTTTTTCTATGCATCTTTCTTGTACAGTATTTGACTTGAGTCACAACAACCCTGCTATCACAGCAGGAGAAGGAGAGTGAGCTGTTAGAGATGCTTGGCAGTGTTGAGAAGACAATGGCACTCTATTCCCTATACAGCGCGCTACTTTTGACCCTAGTGTACAACGGTATTGAGCTTTCGTAAATTCGTCAGTTATTCTGCTCTCTGGAACACTCAGATGAGAGTGCTCTGAAATCGGAGTACACAACCAGAGTGAATTTACCAACTATGTCTATCAACAGTTTTTGCAGTGACATCATTAACATTATATTGAAATGGTTACTTGCATAGTGGAGTCTTTTGTTAAGACATGTAGCTAGCTAGCTAGTTTGCTAAACAATGAACCATAATCCCAACTCATGATGTTACTACCGTGCATGAATCTGCAACCAGGTTCAATGTTAGCTAGCTAACATTAGGCTATAACTAGCAAAGCAAATGGCTCTGAGATATGAATAATATTACTACACAGATCATACACGTATCGTTAGCAAGCGATCCAGCCAGCTAACATTAGCTAACTAGCTAACAGTACACTTTATCTTGAAATGGAAACTACTTTCTGACAAATTTAGAAATGTGTAATATATAAAAATGTAGCTAGCTAGACTATCTTACCCGTCCTTATATATGAACGGTCGCTTCTCACTCTGTCATGGATGCCATGATTTCCCTTGGTTTGAAGATGTCATCCGGCGACTGTTTTCTCCATCTCCTTAGCTATCATACTCTAATTCCACTGATTTCAAAACTCGGTCCTTCAGAAAGTGGAAAGCAACAGCATTTCTACTACGTGATATATTTATTTTAAAAGCAGCGTTAGACAGGATTACCTACACATACTGATCAATTCAAATAGACAGATGTGTGCAACATGGCAGACCAATCCAAACTCATCTCTTGGCATGTCCACTCATTATCTCAGCCAATCATGGCTAGCAGGAAGGTTACTGGCTTTTTCTGTGGCTAAACCCAACTAGGCTCATAATTTAACCATTTTATTCATATTTACAGATGGCATACAAATTTGTTATTCAGAAACATGAAAGTTCACATTTTCCAGGAGGCATTTCTGCCAAAAACCGCATTTAGATGTAATTTTTTTTTAAAGTTTGCGTTCAAATGGTTCTCCTATGAAGTAGTGACGAGTGACATATGCCTAGATTCCTGAAAAAACTCACATATGGTCAGTTGAAGCAAAGAAAGACCTAGCAAAGCTGCAGCTGGCTCAAAAGAAACCAGGACACCTTGCCCTTAACTGCACACACAGAACTAAAATCGACAACATGCATGATAGTCTTTCATGGTGTCACGACTTCTGCCGTAGTTGGTCCCTCTCCTTGTTCGGGTGGCGTTCGGTGGTCGACGTCACCGGCTTTCTAGTCACCACCGATCCATGTTTAATTTTCGTTTTGTTTTGTCTTTATCATTCACACCTGGTTTCCATTCCATTAATTATGTTCCTTATTTAACCCTCTGGCTTCCCTCTCTGTTTTGTGCGTTATTGTTTGTCATTTGGGTTTGTGTTTTTTGTGCTCTGGATTATTGTGTTTTTCCTTGTTGAAACATTACTTATATTTTGAGTAAATTTCGCACTATTACTCATATCTGTGTCCTGCACCTGACTCCACATTTTTCCATTCACCAACACCCTCACACATGGTTGAGGAGAAATTAACTACTTATCCTCTAGTCTTTTTAACAAGCATTTGTGTGTTGGAAATTACTAACCACTTGCATAATCTATTTGCATACACTTCAAACAGACATACATACCCCACCAGACACGCCACAATGGGTTTCTTCACGGTACCCAAACAAAAAAACAGATTAAACGTGTCGCTCAGTTATGTATAGAGCCATGTCATCATGGAATGCTCTGGCACTAGAGGTTACTCAATGTTAAAAAACACATAAAAAACACATTGTACTACAGCGCCTCTCCTCTTTCTAAAGATTTAATTTAACTGTACTATATGTATACAGTACCAGTCAAAAGTATGGACACACCTACTCATTCAGGTTTTGTTTGTTTTTTAAAACTATTTTCTAAACTGTAGAATACTAGTAAAGACATCAAAACTATGAAATAACACATATGGAAAAATGCAGTAACCAAAAAAGTGTTAAACAATTCAAAATATATGCAGTCGCAAAAACCATCAAGTGCTGTGATGAAACTGGCTCTCATGAGGACCGCCACAGGAAAGGATAAGTTCATAAGAGTTACCAGCCTCAGAAATTGCAGCCCAAATAAATGCTTCAAAGAGTTCAAGTAACAGACACATCTCAACATCAACTGTTCAGAGGAGACTGCATGAATCAGGCCTTCATGGTCGAATTGCTGCAAAGAAACCACTACTAAAAGACACCAATAATAATAAGAGACTTGCTTGGGCATTAGACCGGTGGAAATCTGTCCTTTGGTCTGATGAGTCCAAATTGGAGGCCGTGTCTTTGTGAGACGCACAGTAGGTGAACGGATTATCTCCGCATGTGTGGTTCCCACCGTGAAGCATGGAGGAGGAGTTGTGATGGTATGGGGATACTTTGCTGTTGAGACTGTCTGTGACAGTTATCTGGGAGACTGTCTGTGACAGTTATCTGGTTTGCACTTAGTATTTTCACCAAGGATGAGAATGATGGAGTGCTGCATCAGATGACCTGGCCTCCACAGAGTGAAAGAAAAGCAACCAACTAGCTGTGGTGGGAAAAGTATTAAATTGTCATACTTGAGTATAAGTAAAGATACCTTAATAGAAAATGACTCAAGTAAAGATGAAAGTCACCCAGTAAAATACTACTTGAGTAAAAGTATTAAAGTATTTGGTTTTAAATATACTTAAGTTTCAAAAGTAAATGGAATTGCCAAAATGGACTTAAGTATCAAAAATATAAGTATAAACCATTTCTTATTCCTTATATTAAGTAAAGCAAATGGCACCATTTTCATTCCAGCACTTAACCATCATTTACTAAGAAAGCATTTGTGGTTAGTGAGTCTGCCAGATCAAAGGCAGTAGAGAGGACCAGGAATGTTCTCTTGATAAGTGTGTGAATTGGACAATTTTCCTGTCAAAATGTAGCGAGTACTTTTGGGTGTCAGGGAAAATGTATGGCGTAAAAAGTACATTATTTTCCCTATGAATGTAGTGAAGTAAAAGTAAAAGTTGGGAAAAATACAAATAGTAAAGTAAAGTACAGATACCCCCAAAAACTACTTAAGTAGTACTTTAAAGTGTTTTTACTTAAGTGCTTTACACCACTGCCAACAAGTGCTCAGCATATGTGCAGACTCCTTCAAGACTGTTGGAAAAGAATTCTAGGTGAAGCTGGTTGAGAGAATGCCAAGAGTGTGCTTAGCTGTCATCAAAGCAAAGGGTGGCTACTTTATGTATAACTTTTTGGTTACTACATGATTCCATATATGTTATTTCATAGTTTTGATGTCTTCACTATTCACTATGTAGAAAAACCCTTGAATGAGTAGGTGTGTCCAAACTTTTGACTGGTACTGTTTATTAATAGTGTGTAAATAGTATTCTATTTTGGTCTTGGTGTCTTTCCTATATATAACTTATATCTTATTTAATTTCTTTATTTTGAATTGAATGTAATATCTTATGTCGTTTTTGTCTATTACTGTTCTGTACTTGGTCATGTATTTGTACCTTTTATGTGGACACAGGAAGAGTAGCTGCTGTACGTGCGGTAGCTAATGGGGATCCTAATAAACTAAACATCATCACTATTATATTACCAATGGCAGTTAGGATAAATAACTCAGACTTCAAAATCATAGTACCCTCCAAGCTCATCATTAAGCTTGGGGCCCTGGGTCTGAACCCCGTCCTGTGCAACTGGGTCCTGGACTTCCTGACGGGCCGCCCCCAACACAGGGGCCCCACAACGGTGCATACTCAGCCCCTTCCTGTACTCCCTATTCACCCATGACTACGTTGCAACGCACATCTCCAACTCAATCATCACATTTGTAGATTACACAACAGTGCTAGGCCTGATTACCAACAACGACAATACAGACTACGAGAGGAGTTGAGGGCCCTGGCGGAATGGTGCCAGGAATATAACCTCAATACAATGAAGGAGCTGACCCTGAACCTCAGGAGACAGCAGAGGGAGCACACCCCCATCCACATTGAACGGGGCCACAGTGAATAAGGTGAAAAGCTTCAAGTTCCTTGGCGTACACAACATTGATCATCTGAAATGGTCCACCCACACAGACAGTGTGGTGAAGAAGGCGCAACAGCACCTCTTCAACCTCAGGAGGCTGAAGAAATTTGGCTTGGCCCATATGACCCTCACAAACTTTTACAAATGCACCATTGAGAGCATCCTGTCGGGCTGTATCACTGCCTGGTACGGCAACTGCCCGGTCCGCAACCGCAGGTATCTCCAGAGGGTGGTGCGGTCTGCGCAAGGCATCATCGGGGTCACACTGCCTGCCCTCATGCCTGCCCTCATCTCAAGGCCATCAGACTGTTAAATAGTGACCACTAGCCGGCCCCCGCCCAGTACCCTGCCCTGAACTTTAGTCGCTGTCACTTGTGGTGGGATTATTGTAATCAAAAGGAGAGACTTTTAAGATTTCTTCAAAACAATCCAACTTTATTATTTAATTACTTCAGTAATGGAGCTGGTCAGTAATCACAGTAATCACAGTAAAGTGGACCTGAGTGAACAAGTAACACAACAATTACATACTTATTTCATTTATTTCATAAACAAAGTTATGCAACACCCAACACTGTGTGAAAAAGTAATTGCCTCCTTACATTTAATAATGGGTTGTGCCACGTTTGGCAGCAATGACTCCAACCAAACACTTCTTGTAGTTGTTGATCAGTCTCTCATGTCACTGGGGAGGAATTTTGGCCCACTCTTCCAAGCAGAACAGCTTTAAACTCAACGACATTTGTGGGTTTTCAAGCATGAACTGCTCGTTTCAAGTCATGCCACAACATCTCAATTAGGATTAGGTCTGGACTTTGACTAGGCCGTTCCAAAACTTCATGGAGACTTGAATGTGCATTTTGGATGATTGGCTTGCTGCATGACCCAGCTGTGCTTCAGCTTCAGCTTACAGACAGATGGCCTGACATTCTCCTGTTGAATGATTTGATACAGAGCAGAATTCATGGCTCTTTCTATTAAAGCAAGTCGTCCAGGTTCTGAAGCAGCAAAGCATTCCCAAACCATTCACTACCACCACCATGCTTGACCGTTGGTATAAGGTTCTTACTGTGGAATGTGTTTGGTTTTTGCCAGGCATAATGGAACCCATGTCATCCAAAAATAACGTTCTTCCAAGAGTCTTGATGATCATCCAGGTGCTTCCAGGTGCTTTTTGGCAAACTTGAGTCAACTTTTTGGACGAGATGTGTCCCATTATGCCTGGTGAAAACCAAACAGTGCATTCAAACACCTATTCAAACACTTATTCCCGACCGCATACTAGAGTGCTTCGGCCGGGCATGAAAACCGGTCGATTACGATCGAGGAATTCCTAGTCGATCATCAAACATTTCTGTAAAATACCCAACTAATAAAGCCTTGCGTTCTTATTTTTTTATTTGTTTCACACTGTTGGCGGTAGGTGCTCGATTCAGCAGCCCTAGTGTCGGGAAGGCAAAGTGTTCCCATTTTGAACCATTACATGTAGAACTCCGCCTACCCAGCAGGGCCAGTGAGCAAATCAAGTGCACTTATAGGCCAATCAGATAACTCAGAACACCGTGCCTGCACAGCTTTCTCACACCATGGACTGTAAAAAGAAGCCTGGAACATACAGCAAAGTTGATCATGTGTGATTTCTAAACTTTTAAAACCATGACTAGAGATAGACTCAATAAATACAGCAAAGAGCTGCTGTTTTTATGAGTAAGTTTAGCGTTTAAGTTCTTCCCCAGCACTGTCAACACTTTGTTCAACACTTTAATAAGCCATAAAATGGTGTTCTCCTTCCACTCACGCTACAGCCAGCACTGTGGCTGCAATGAATAAGGTTAGGATTAAGCATCAGGGTTAGCAGTGGGGTTAATGTTCGGGTTAAGTTTAATCAGATTTTTACGACTTTGTGGCTGTGCCAGCTAGTGACCACTGCAGAGCTGCCTCCAGCAACAGGAAGTTCATGATGAAAAACGTTAACCTGCTTTTGACCATGGCCCATAGAACTGCAGACAGAGAATGGCTTATTATCAAGACCCCTGAGACAAAGGGGGCTGATCCAATCTAGAGAGAAGGTCATAGAGAGAACTGGAGGTCTAGCTTTTATGTTTCAGCCGGTTGAAATGCCTTCATGGAGGTTTCAGCCTATTGTCAGCTTCCTGGAAAAACCTTGCATTGAAAGTAATAATTTCCCTGCTCGGCTGCGAAAGTTTCTTGGCTCTAGGATAAATTGGTCATTCAAAACACCATGTGACCTTCCAAGACGACAATGGAAGGTTAGAGATAATTACAGACAACTTTTATTGAAAAGTATTTTACTCTACTATTTTACTCTAATTAAGAATTGCTTCCCTAGATGGTGTAATTAGGACCCCCCCCTCCCTCCACAACCTCCTATATGAAAGCATTACGTAACTGTCTTTCTTTCTTTTGTTGTCAATCTATTCTCATAGTAATGCTTTAGAATTCATTGAATTGAACCTGATTGTACAGTTCTTGAAAGTCATTATGTTTTTAATGGGACTCAACTAACTATTACAGTTTTTTACATTCACTTTGGCACTAATTTCGGAACCTTGATGTCATTTTTCAAAACTCTAGACACAAAACTCGCAACCAATGGTCGAAATGCACATTTTTCAAAACTTTCACTTTTTCCAATTGCTTGGATACAATACACATAAAGCTAAGATCATTTGTTTATTGAACTAAAATCACCTGTTCAAAATGACACAACTTGACATCAAAGTATTACCATTTCAAAATGCAATTCACACATTACATCTGAGATGACTGTCTATTCATTTCATTACAATGATCTAACTATCAATTGATACAACTGCTCAAAATGATAAGTAACTGTTGCGTTACTCTTAATGCATAGTTTTATGGAAACTGACAAACAATATTCTATGTTTAGATCATGAAAGTTTCAGGATAACGAGATCCATTGACACCAATTACCATGGAATATGAACCAATTGGACTACATTATCTATGGATGTAATATTTCATCATCATTCTTTATCAGACACTGTTTCTATGGTCCCATGTACCACTTTTCCAGACCGTATGTTCATATTTGACATCACTTTATTAGGTACACCTATCTAGTACTGGGTAGGACCCCGTTTTGCCTCCACAACAGCCTGATTTATTCACGGTATTGTACATTACAGTTTTTTTCGATTGCTAAACGACAGTGGGCACAACTGGAGTTACATGTGCAAAACTCTAACTACAGTCTGCACTACCAACAGTCACCTGAGCTAAACAGTTCACATCACCTGCAAAACTCATTCCAAGCAACACAACTCTTAACACATGGCTCAAAACACACTCAGTGCAGCCAAACACTATGCACAACCCTCACTGAGATAACACACACTGTCACTCAGAACACACTGAGAGTAAAAACACTAGCATCAAACACCAATACAGAAAATACAAACTTTTCATCTTTACAGTTTGAACAATTTCAGTGACTTCATACAAAGTCATATTTTCTTCAAAGAAAAGAGTGACATTCTTTCACATGATTTATTAACATTTTTAGAACATAACAATTCTTTAAGGTAAATGAAAATTAGCAGTTTGCTTCAACAGTCTGTAGTAATTTACGGAATTACAGTAAAGAGAAAAAAAAGGTAGAAACTAAAAGTACATACTGTAATTCGAACAAATAGTTGAGGGGCTAATCCTGCCTCTCTCTAGCATCAGGCCACAGGTTTTCTTCAACATCACATCTAATGTTTTCTCTTGCCATGCACCTGGGGAAGAACCTTCTGTAGTGCCTTATCCATCCCTGGCAGTCCTCTGGACTCGTGTCCTCACATCCGGCACGCATGGCTTCCAAAAGAGACATTTGGTCATGTGGGTGGTGACCAAACACTTTCCACCTCCAGGCAGAGAAAAACTCCTCTATTGGGTTGAGGAAGGGTGAATATGCAGGCAGGTACAAAACCATAAATCTGTGATGTGCTGCAAACCAATCTGTGACAGCTGCAGAGTGGTGAAAAGCAACGTAATCGCAAACTATGACAAAAACTTGGGTGTTTCTTACTGGCTCCCCCTGTTCTGCTGGCACTAGCTGAGCATAGAGCTGTTCTAGGAAAGCTATAAGCCTTTCTGTGTTGTATGGGCCAATGAGTGGTGTGTTGAGAAGCAAACCATCATTGACCATTGCAGCACACATGGTGATATTTCCCCCCCTTTGGCCTGGAACCTCCACAGTGGCCCTTTGACCTATAACATTCCTTCCTCTGCGCCGTGTTTTGGCAAGGTTAAATCCAGCTTCATCGATAAATACAAATGAATGTGGTCTTTCCAGTGCTTCCACCTCCATTACTCTCTGAAAAACAGTAAGTGCACAGTTTTACTGTAGAAATGCTAGTGTTTTTTTTTACTGTAAATATTTTGTATAGCTGTGTACGTAACCTCAGACGTCTTACCTGGACATATTGGTATCTTTGCTCTTTTACCCGTTCACTGTTTCTCTCGAACGGTACAGTGTATAACTGTTTCATTGTAACTTGGTGTTTCTTTAGGACTCGAGCAATATTTGTTGTGCTGACAGAATTAACATTTTCAAATATATCATTATCAGCCAGCACTCTATCTTGAATCTCCCGCAGTTTTATTGCATTGTTGACAACAACCATGTCAACAATAGCATTTTCCTGCGCATCTGAAAATATTTTTCCTCTTCCCCCTGTTGGGGGCAGCCTTTGGGTCCTGTTGTAAAAATATATTTTACAGTCAAACTTACTGTAATATATATCTGTGTAAATATTCTATAATTGCAATACAAAATAGATTCCTGTAATGTTTTCATTTACTGTAAGGATGTAACTCTCACCTGTTTGCATGATGGAAAATTCGCATTACAGATGCCACTGTGGATCTTTGCAGATTGGGTTGCACCCTCAACCCTGCCTCTCTCAATGAGAGAGCATGGTTCACGACATGGTCTATAAGTGTAGCCCTTATTTCATCTGAAATAACAGCTCTTTGTCTTCTTTGTCTTCCTCCACGCATCCGCCCTCTCCCTGCCATCCTTCTCCCTCCACGAACCCATCTTCCTTGTTCCATTTCCAAAATGAGTCTTTCTGAGCTCTACCTATATATACTGTAATATGTGTGTGTGTTCACTAACAAGTCTAAAACAAGACACCTGCTTAGCCTTTCAGCTGAAATTGCAATCAGCAGTGTTTGAAAGGCACAAGGCTGAAATCTATTCCGTTTTGAATGTGTGGTTCACAGTTTTGACAGCAGTGTGTTAGCATTTGAACAAAGTGCTGTAAATCCACAGTGTTGTGCAGGTTGTGGTTAAAGTCATGGGATAAGTGTGTAGAGTTTTGAAAACTGTGTTCAAGCAATGAAAAACGAACTAGAGTTTGGTCCACATGAACTGTTGCTGTGCAGACTGTAGTTAGAGTTTTGCACATGTGACTCCAGTTGTGTCCACTGTCGTTTAGCAATCGAAAAAAACTGTAAGAGATGCCCTTCTGCACACCACTGTTTTAAACAGCTGTTATTTGAGCATTTCTGCTAGCTTGAATGAATCTGGACATTATCCTCTGACCTCTCTCATTAACAAGGTGTTTTTGACCACAGAACTCACTGAATGTGTTTTGTTTATCGCACCATTCTTTGTAAACTCTAGAGACTGTAGTGAGTAAAAATCCCAGGAAGGCAGCTATTTCTGAGATGCTGGAATCACCATGTGTGGCATCAACAATCATACCACGGTCAAAGTTGCTTAGATTAAGCATCTTGCCCGTTCTAATGTTTGGTCGAACAACAACTAAAGCTCTCTACTCTATATAGTCTATATATTGAGTTGCAGGCAGCCACATGATTCACTGTTCGAATGTAACCTTCCTTGATGAGCTAAATCAGGTCTGTAGAGCTGATGGCATGACCTATGTCATTGTGTGGGATAATGTCAGGTTCCACCATGCTCAAATGGTGCAAGCATGGTTTCAGGCCCATCCACAATTTACCACCCTGTACTTACCCCCATACTCTCCTTTCCTCAACCCGATTGAGGAATTTTTCTCCACATGGAGGTGGAAGATCTGTGATAGGCGCCTTCGCGAACAAGCCATCCTTCTCCAGGCCATGGATGACACATGCAATGACATCACGGCAGACCAGTGTCAGGCCTGGATTCGCCCGAAGATTCTTCCCAAGATGTTTGGCTAATGAAAACATCCATTGTGATGTGGATGAGAACCTATGGCCAAATCCACAAGACAGAGTTGAGGGAAATATAGAAGAACAGTAATCAAACCTTTGTTTTGCTTTTTACAGTAAGCCAGGTGAGGAACACTGCAGTGATGTTTTACAGTAAGCCAGGTGAGGAACACTGCAGTGATGTTTTACAGTAAGCCAGGTGAGGAACACTGCAGTGATGTTTTACAGTAAGCCAGGTGAGGAACACTGCAGTGATGTTTTACAGTAAGCCAGGTGAGGAACACTGCAGTGATGTTTTACAGTAAGCCAGGTGAGGAACACTGCAGTGATGTTTTACAGTAAGCCAGGTGAGGAACACTGCAGTGATGTTTTACAGTAAGCCAGGTGAGGAACACTGCAGTGATGTTTTACAGTAAGCCAGGTGAGGAACACTGCAGTGATGTTTTACAGTAAGCCAGGTGAGGAACACTGCAGTTGACGTTTTACAGTAAGCCAGGTGAGGAACACTGCAGTGATGTTTTACAGTAAGCCAGGTGAGGAACACTGCAGTGATGTTTTACAGTAAGCCAGGTGAGGAACACTGCAGTGATGTTTTACAGTAAGCCAGGTGAGGAACACTGCAGTGATGTTTTACAGTAAGCCAGGTGAGGAACACTGCAGTGATGTTTTACAGTAAGCCAGGTGAGGAACACTGCAGTGATGTTTTACAGTAAGCCAGGTGAGGAACACTGCAGTGATGTTTTACAGTAAGCCAGGTGAGGAACACTGCAGTGATGTTTTACAGTAAGCCAGGTGAGGAACACTGCAGTGATGTTTTACAGTAAGCCAGGTGAGGAACACTGCAGTTGACGTTTTACTATAGTTTTTTTCTTTTTTTGTAGCTAATTATTTTTGCTTTGATTAAAAGAAACCTATGTTGTGATTTTATTGTATTTCATCAATAAATGTCATATTTTGTTCAATGATTCCACTGTGTCTGTAGTTTTCTCTCTACTAGTCATTTTACAGTGGTGTATTTACGTGTAGTAGCATAATGAAACATGTATCATATATTTTGCACTACAATATTTAATGACTGTATGAACAACTACACAGTGAAACTATCTGTATCTTGTGTGTGGGTGATGTAAATGAATGTTCCTATGGTATTTCATGATAAATGAGTTATTTGAACCAATGATTCTGCAAGTGCAAAGTTTCTTTAAAGATATGAATGCACAGTGCAATGTTTTGAACATTGGACAGCCTGTGTTACAAGTGATTAGCGTTTTGAGTTTTGTGTCTAGAGTTTTGAAAAATGACCACAAGGTTCTGAAATTAGTGCCAAAGTGACTGTAAAAAACTGTAAAGATATAGCCATCCTCCTGCTCCAATACAGAGAGATGATGAGGAGCCTAGAGTGATGTTAATGTTAGATGTGTAGTGTGTGTGTGTGTGTGTGTGTGTGTGTGTGTGTGTGTGTGTTTGTTAGGATCCCCATTAGCTGTTACTCGTGCGTGCGTGCGTGTGTGTGTATAACCCGTGGCAAAACGGGTGAGGCTGTTAAACCTGATCAATCCTCAGTTTTAAATGATGTCCCTGAGGTATATTGTATATATTGTATTATTCTCACCATCCCTTCCTTCTATGAACGTATACATTTTCTTACAGCACAGAGAAGAAGGCTACCATTAGTGTCATTAGTGTGATTTTTCAAACAGGCTGATATAGAAAGAATGTAATTCACAGCGGGCGCATCAGGGTTCACTCGACGCACACTGCACTCTGCACACTCCATATGACTGTAAATGCTGGCATACCTGTCATTGCTAGGTATGAAGTAGGTAGCAATTTGTGCCATGAATGGTGTAACTGAGGCTGTACTTAGAAATTATTTGTGCATTTGTCATGCAATAAATAGAGTATCTTTTAGCACTAAAAAACACGCTCAACCTAACATACAGTGCATTCGGAAATTATTCAGACCCCTTGACTTTTTCCACATTTTGTTACATTACAGCCTTATTCCATCCTTTTTTACATAAGTATTCAGACCTTTTGCTATGAGACTTGAAATTGAGCTCAGGTGCATCCTGTTTTCATTGATCAACCTTGAGATGTTTCTACAACTTGATTGGAGTCCAGCTGTGGTAAATTGAATTGATTGGACATGATTTGGAAAGGCACACATCTGTCTATATAAGGTCCCACTGTTGACAGTGCATGTCAGGGCAAAAACCAAGACATGAGGTCGAAGGAATTGTCTGTAGAGCCCCCGAGACAGGATTGTGTCGAGGCACAGATCTGGGGAAGGTTACCAAAAAATTTCTGCAGCATTGAAGGACCCCAAGAACACAGTGGTTTTGGTCTGAATGCCAAGCATCACATCTGGAGGAAACCTGGCACCATCCCTACGGTGAAGCATAGTGGTGACAGCATCATGCTGTAGGGATGGTTTCAGTGGCAGGGACTGGGAGACTAGTCAGGATAGAGGGAAAGATGAACAGAGCAAAGTACACAGAGATCCTTGATGAAAACCTGCTCCTGAGCGCTCAGGACCTCAGACCGGGGCAAAGGTTCACCTTCCAACAGGACAACGACCGTAAGCACACAGCCAAGACAACGCAGAGTGGCTTCGAGACAAGTCTCTGAATGTCCTTGAGTGGCCCAGCCAGAGCCCGGACTTGAACCCGATCGAACATCTCTGGAGAGACCTGAAAATAGCTGTGCAGCGATGCTCCCCATCCAACCCTGACAGAGTTTGAGAGGATATGCAGAGAATAATGGGAGAAACTCCCCAATACAGGTGTGCCACGCTTATAGCGTCATACCCAAGAAGACTCGAGGCTGTAATCACTGCCAAAGGTGCTTCAGCAAAGTACTGAGTAAAGGGTCTGAATACTTATGTAAATGTGATATTTCCGTTATTTATTTTTAAAACATTTGCTAAAATGTACAAAAACTTGTTTTTGCTTCAACATTGTGGGGTATTGTGTGTAGATTGATGAGGGGGGAAAAACTATTAAATACATCTGGAATAAGGCTGTAACGTAACAAAATGTGGAAAAAATCAAGGGGTCTGAATACTTTTCGAATGCACTGTAACATTTGTCATGCCATGAAAAGAGGTACGGTTCACAGAATCCGCATTTAACAAAACATTTCCTTGAACTATGCATCTGTATTATTCTCACAGAGGAGAAGAACGCTGACTTTTTGTTATTCTTACGAAGTACTGAGATAGCGGCTTCTTCCTATGTGTCCTTGGAGGGATGGATAGGACAATAATATATGAGCGTAGGGAGCAAGTGTGACCATTCGGGGCAAGTGTGTGTGCAATCTAGAGATTCTTAGATAAAGAGAGAGAGAGAGCGAGAGGAAAGAAAAGATAGGCTGGGACCTGCTGACGTAGCACCCTCATATGTTCTGTCTAGAGACTCAGGGTGTGTGTGTGTGTGTGGTGTGTGTGTGTTGTGTGTGTGTGTGTGTGTGTGTGTGTGTGTGTGTGTGTGTGTGTGTGTGTGTGTGTGTGTGTGTGTGTGTGTGTGTGTGTGTGTGTGTGTGTGTGTGTGTGTGCGTGTGTGTGTGTGCGTGCGTGCATGCGATGTGTGTGACTCTATGCATGACAATAAGTGAGGTTTACAATAAATGACCTCGAAGCACACACAATGGGCCCTAAGGAGACGTATGCTGTATGCATGGACGATTAATAAGCATCAGAGGACAGAAGGGTTGACAAGAATATGTGTGCATGCGTGTGTGCGCATGCGTGTAACTCTGTCTTTGTGTGCCTATGTTGTGTGTCATTGTGTGCCTACAGTGTGTGTTTAAGCCACATTCATTTATATTCATAAAACATTTGTTTGTTTGCGTGGCTCGTGGTTGAGGTGAGCGGATGTCACCAAGTCCTTTTCATATCTGTCACCTTTCCCTGACGCCTGTTCCTTCAGCAGGTCCCTTTTAGTTTGATGCCTCTGTCCCCTGAGAGGCTCAGTGGTCAGTAATGTAAAGACCCTGGGGTTATCCCAACAGGGCTGACTCTTCCCCCTCCCTTCTCCCTTCATCCATCGTTCTTCTCAAACAGGGCAGTAAACATTACAGGAACCTGCATAAGATGCAAAACTGAGACTAATTGGCAGTATTGACAACTAGGTTAAAAAGACGGACCTCTTTAGGTTGCGTGGTTCCGGCTACTTTTCGTAATTGAATTCCAAATGGTGGTTTCGGGCTGGAAGAGGCACAGAGGGGAAGCTCAGTACTGTTCTGAATTTAGAGAGGTATGTTATGCTGTAGTGGCCATAGACATTATTACAGTGGACTATATTATGATATTTATGAAATAAATAGGCCTATAGTTCAAACTTCAAAGATATAAACTACCGTTTGAAATTTGGAGGGCATGGTTCTATTTGCATTTTCATCCAAATGTAGTTATTGACATAGCTTTGTTCTGTTCAATGTTGTCTACCTATAAAGTACTATAAATACCCTAATTCATGTTAAGTTAAAAAAAAATACAAGATACAAATTGCTCACACCATTCAAACCTATGAGGGTTGAAGCCAATTATCTCAGAAATCATCTTTTTATAGTCCCCAGCTCTCAATTTGTGTATGTAAGTGTGTGTCAGTGTGTAGGGTGTACACATTTTTGGGTCATTTTATTTTATTTTCTGCTCTTGGTTTTACTTACTCACGCTAGTCAAGTGGAACACCATAAAATTATAAAAATGCAATTAAATTTATCACAAGTCTTTTCGGCTGCATACGAAAAGCTATATTACCATTTCTTGGAATGAAGGTGAACGTGGCTGAGTACTAAATTCATAAGTAGGAGGAGAGGGAAATGGACTACAAATAATATTGCACCATTAAAGTGGAAATTCCAAAACTTTTGTCCCCTGGGGTCTGGAAGAAATGACAAAGTGAAAAGCTGTGAAGATGACACCCACTTCAATTATGGCAATGCAGCTTCCACTCCTTAGACTTCAGCCGGCCCGGATACAATGAACTCCTATCTCTCTGAGAGAAAAAATATACATTAAAAACCCAACCGTGACCTCTGCATTTACCTCTGAGAGAACAATCATACACGTTTTGAAGTATAAAGGACATTTCTGTAGTGGAAATGAAAGGTCCCTTTGAGAATCACAACCCTTTAGTGGGGACACATTTTACGCCACTTTTGGCAACATCTACCCCTTTACCACCCTAAAAGTATTTTATTGCTAATCTGAGCGGTAACTGCCTGGTGGAAGCAATAACAACAGATATATAAAAAAAAATGTTAACTTTACAATGAGAGCGTACTTTCACTTCCATCTGTGTATGATTCGCCATCTGGACCCGGCCCCAGTGCTGGTGATGGGGATGTTGTTAAAATCGTGATAAAAGCTTTTTGTTCCAGCATTGTGATACATTCACAGCTGAATGTTTCCATACCAAGTAGGCTCTGATTGCCTTATTACCCGGCATTATGGCAAATTTGTGTGGAGCCTCCCACTGTGCGTAAATTGTGTGTGTGTGGTGTGTGTGTGTGTGTGTGTGTGTGTGTGTGTGTGTGTGTGTGTGTGTGTGTGTGTGTGTGTGTGTGTGTGTGTGTGTGTGTGTGAGAATACGTGCATGCGTGAGGGTGCTTCTTCTTTGCGCATATAGACTACATGACCAAACAATTCATTCCAAAATTAATATGGAGTTAGTCCCCCCCTTTGCCGCTATAACAGCCTCCACTCTTCTAGGAAGGCTTTACACTAGATGTTGGAAAAATGCTGCAGGGTCTTGCTTCCATACAGCCACAAGAGCATTAGTGAGGTTGATGTTGGGCGATTAGGCCTGGCTCGCAGTTGGCGTTCCAATTCATGTTATTCCTCCTCCACCAAACTTTACAGTTGGCACTATGCATTCGGGCAGGTAGCGTTCTCCTGGCATCCGCCAAACCAGAAGCGTTCGTCGGACTGCCAGATGGTGAAGCATGATTACTCCAGAGAACACGTTTCCACTGCTCCAGAGTCCAAGGGCGGCGAGCTTTACACCACTCCATCCGACTCTTGGCATTGCGCATGGTGATCTTAGGCTTGTGTGTGGCTGCCCGGGCCATGGAAACCCATTTCATGAAGCTCACGATGATGCCGGTACCATGTTGAAAGTCATTGAAATCATCTGAAAGGCCATTCTACTGCCAATGTTTGTCTATGGAGATTGCATGGCTGTGTTCTCGATTTTGTACACCTGTCAGCAACGGGTGTGGCTGAAATAGCCAAATTCAATCATTTGAAGGGGTGTCCACATGCTTTTGGATTTAGTGTATGCTTGAAAGTGGATGGGTGTGCGTCACAGGAGGTTGATGGCACCTTAATTGTGGAGGATGGGCTCGTGGTAATGGCTGCAGTGGAATAAGTGGAATGGTATTAAATACATCAAACACATGGTTTCCATCTGTTTGATGGCATTCCATTCACTCTGTGCCAGCTACAGTTGAAGTCGGAAGTTTACATACACTTAGGTTGGAGTCATTAAAACTCGTTTTTCAACCACTCCCCAAATCCTCGTTAACAAACTATAGTTTTGGCAAGTAGGACATCTACATTGTGCATGACACAGATAATTTTTCCTAAAATTGTTTACAGACAGATTATTTCACTTAGAATTCACTGTATCACACTTCCAATGGGTCAGAAGTTTACATACACTAAGTTGACTGTACCTTTAAACAGATTGGAAAATTCCAGAAAATGATGTCATGGCTATAGAAGCTTCTGATGGGCTAATTGACATAATTTGAGTCAATTGGAGGTGTACCTGTGGATGTATTTCAAGGCCTGTCTTCAAACTCAGTGCATCATTGCTTGACATAACGGGAAAATGAAAAGAAATCAGCCAAGACCTCAGAAAAAAATGTAGACCTCTGGTTCATTCTTGGAGGAAATTCCAAATGCCTGAAGGTACCACGTTCATCTGTACAAACAATAGTACGCAAGTATAAACACCATGGGACCACGCAGCCATCATACTGCTCAGGAAGGAGACACGTTCTGTCTCCTAGAGATGAACGTACTTTGGTGCGAAAAGTACAAATCAACCCCAGAACAACAGCAAAGGACCTTGTGAAGTTGCTGGAGGAAACCGGTACAAAAGTATCTATATCCACAGTAAAATGAGTCCCGTGTTGACATAACCTGAAAGGCCGCTCAGCAAGGAAGAAGCCACTGCTCCAAAACCACCATAAAAAAAGCCAGATTGCGGTTTGCAACTGCACATGGGGACAAAGATCGTACTTTTTGGAGAAATGTCCTCTGGTTTGATGAAACAAAAATAGAACTGTTTGGCCATAATGACCATCGTTAAGTTTGGAGGAAAAAGGGGGAGGCTTGCAAGCCAAATAACACCATCCCAACTGTGAAGCACAGGGGTGTCAGCATCATGTTGTGGGGGTGCTTTGCTGCAGGAGGGACTGGTACACTTCACAAAACAAATGGCACCATGAGGAAGGAAAACTATGTGGATATATTGAAGCAACATCTCACGACATCAGTCAGGAAGTTAAAGTTTGGTCGCAAATGGGTCGTCCAAATGGACAATGACCCCAAGCAGACTTCCAAAGTTGTGGTATTGGAGTGGCCATCACAAAGCCCTGACCTCAATCCTATAGAAAATGTTGAGGCAGAACTGATAAAGCATGTGCACGCAAGGAGGCCTACAAACCTGACTCAGTTACACCTGCTCTGTCAGGAGGCCAACATTCACCCAACTTATTGTGGGAAGCTTTTGGAAGGCTACCCTAAACATTTGACCCAAGTTAAACAATTTTAAGGCAGTTCTACCAAATACTAACTTTCCTATGATTAAATGTCAGGAATTGTGAAAAACTGAGTTGAAATGTATTTGTCTAAGGTGTATGTAAACTTCCGACTTCAACTGTATTGTTATTAGCCGTCCTCCCCTCAGCAGCATCCACTGGCGTGCGTGTATGTGCGCATCTTCTGCACGTGTGTATCTGTAGGTGGGTTTGATTGTGCTGTGTCTCCTTGTTAATGTGATTAAATAAAGTGTTATTTTCGAGAAGGAATTTTATGAGGGCCATGACTGTGGCAACATCCTTTTACTGCCTGTTTTAGGAGGCTGTTAGCCTCTCTCCCTCCCCTTTCTGCTTCCTCTGAGTGGATGCCTGAGCCGGATGGCTCCCTCTCTGACATTGTCTACTCCAAAACACTTATGTGTTCTTTCTTTGTATCCCCCATAAAATATACAGGGAACAAATATGCTCGATACACCTTCCCTTTTACTCTTACCGTGAACTATCTCTTACCATTAAGAATGTGTCTTTACAGTGTGTGTTTACGCATCAGAGTGGGACTCTGTTCATATTAAAAAGGTATGGGGACAGACCCCCCCCCTTCCCCCATCCTTCCCTTTCCGCCTTTCTCATAGCTTCCCTCAAGTGTAATGGTCATGCTTTGTTCTTCCCCATCCTTACATCTTCCTCTACCTTCATCCTTTCTCCAACCCTCACCTCTCCCTCTCCTCCTTTGTAACCATTCCCTTGTCCTCTCCTGTTCTCTCCACCATAATCCACTACACGATCTCTTTCCTACTCTCCTATTCTCTTTCACCTTCACCAACCATCTGTCCTTTCCCTCCCTCCTCACCCGCCTCCTCCTTTCCACAGGTGGTCAAATAGGGACTTCTCTCTCTGGTGGATCAGAGCAAGCTTAACCCTCTATAACGTCTTTAATCCCCTGACTCCCCCTAGTCTGCTGTCACCTGTCCCACGTGTGTTGTGCCGATGGCCTGCCACATGATAGGAACATCAATCGTCAGCACTAGAAGGGACTACTCCTTCAAAGGCTTCAGTACACCTTTAAGTCAACATTAAAAGGCTCAGGTGGGCCTCCCGAGTGGCGCAGTGGTTAAGGGCCACCAGAGACTCTGGGTTCGCGCCTAGGCTCTGTCGTAACCGGCCGCGACCGGGAGGTCTGTGGGGCGACGCACAATTGGTCTAGTAGGGTAGGGATATCCCGGTAGGGATATCCTTGTCTCATTGCGCACCAGCGACTCCAAGGTTGCCAGGTGCACAGTGTTTTCTCCGACACATTGGTGCGGCTGGCTTCCGGGTTGGTTGCGTGCTGTGTTAAGAAGCAGTGCGGCTTGGTTGGGTTGTGTATCGGAGGACGCATGACTTTCAACCTTTGTCTCTCCCGAGCCCGTACGGGAGTTGTAGCGATGAGACAAGATAGTAGCTACTAAACAATTGGATACCATGAAATTGGGGAGATAAAGGGGTAAAATAAAAAAATAAAAAATAAATAAAAAAGGCTCAGAACTGAACAATCCGTTTTAGTTCATTCATTTTGCACATACTGTACAGGTTAACACCTGCCACCAGCTCAAGCGATCAAACGACACCTAAGTAGAAACAGTTGCAATATGGCTGCAATTTCCTTTTTAAACATTGTTTTTTTTAAGGATGAGATGTCATAGAAATCTTGTGAATTGTCATCCTAAGTGCCTTTCTTGTTGTCGTTTTACTGTCTTAGCATAAATGTCAGTCACTCGGCTGAAAGGAAATCAGGGCTGTGTATTGAGTGTGCTGATTCTCTGCTGAAGGGCCTCTGAAGAACATCAAACCCATTCAGAGAAACACTGTAGAAAAGGTCCAGGAGGGATTCTTACCATAACATTACCATCATCATCATAATTGCTGTTGTCTTTGTTGTAAAGCACTGGGAGATCTGTATGCACACTGAGAGTGCGCACCGTTTGAAAGCAAAGTAGTTTAGATAAGCTTGCAGCTTTTTCGAGTGAATGTCATGTTATGCACTGTTATGTTACTGTTATGCACTGAATGTCTGCATGTTTCTCAGATGTGGAAAACAGCTCCAATTTAGAGAGAGAATGGGTGCATGTAAAAGTTGTGTGTGTGTGTGTGTGTGTGTGTGTGTGTGTGTGTGTGTGTGTGTGTGTGTGTGTGTGTGTGTGTGTGTGTGTGTGTGTGTGACCTTTAATAAATCATTCACTTTACAGGGTTATTTATTCTGTTTGAGATGATTGACTTGGTAAGAAGTGAGCTTGACAGGTTAAAAGAAGTCTCTGTCCCCCTCCTCCCCTCCCCTTCTCTCTCTCTCTCACTTTCAAAATCAAATCAAATCAAATCAAATTTATTTATATAGCCCTTCGTACATCAGCTGATATCTCAAAGTGCTGTACAGAAACCCAGCCTAAAACCCCAAACAGCAAGCAATGCTGGTGTAGAAGCACGGTGGCTAGGAAAAACTCCCTAGAAAGGCCAAAACCTAGGAAGAAACCTAGAGAGGAACCAGGCTATGTGGGGTGGCCAGTCCTCTTCTGGCTGTGCCGGGTGGAGATTATAACACAACATGGCCAAGATGTTCAAATGTTCATAAATGACCAGCATGGTCCAATAATAATAAGGCAGAACAGTTGAAACTGGAGCAGCAGCACGGCCAGGTGGACTGGGGACAGCAAGGAGTCATCATGTCAGGCATGGTCCTAGGGCTCAGGTCCTCCGAGAGAGAGAAAGAAAGAGAGAAAGAGAGAATTAGAGAGAGCACACTTAAATTCACACAGGACACCGAATAGGACAGGAGAAGTACTCCAGATATAACAAACTGACCCTAGCCCCCCGACACTCTCTCTCTCTCTCTCCCTGGTGCTCTCTCTCTCTCTCTCTCTCTCTCTCTCTCTCTCTCTCTCTCTCTCTCTATCCTCTCTCTCTCCCTGGTGCTCTCTCTCTCTCTCTCTCTCTCTCTCTCTCTCTCTCTCTCTCCCTGGTGCTTTCTCTCTGTCTCTCTCTCTTCCTGGTGCTCTCTCTCTCTCTCTCTCTCTCTCTCTCTCTCTCTCTCTCTCTCTCTCTCTCTCCCTGGTGCTCTCTCTCTCTCTCTCTCTCTCTCTCTCTCTCTCCCTCTCTCTCCCTGGTGCTCTCTCTCTCTCTCTCTCTCTCTCTGGTGTACTCTCTCTCTCTCTGGTGCTCTCTCTCTCTCTCTCTCTCTCTCTCCCTGGTGCTCTCTCTCTCTCTCTCCCTCTCTGGTGTACTCTCTCTCTCTCTCTCTGGTGCTCTCTCTCTTTCTCCTTCTTTATTTTCAGTCTGCTATTAGTAGGCTCATATTAGGAAAGCCATTGTGTGAAGATCAAAACTCTCAGCAAGGAGCTTTATATTTAATCAAAACTTTTAACACACTATCGGCAGGAACAATGACAAATGGAAGCATTTATTGTAAACACCGGGATTCTCTCCCATCTGAGCAGTGTGTGGTTTTCACTTGACTTCACTTTACAGTCTAGATTAAAATAATTCCTTATTCTACCACCACGGCACTTCACATAAGAGATGTAACACTTCCTGATATGAGTGTGAGGAGAACAATTAGTTTTCCATATCCTGTAAAGTTTGTGAAGGGGGAGAGAAATACAGGAACAGAGAGGGAGATAAAGAGGGCACTACTTAGGGAACAGGGTGCCATTTGGAATGCAGGCCTTAGGCTTGACCTGGAAGGGATGACCCAGAGGAGGAGTTACACAAGAGGAACATCAACACAACTAGATGGGAGATGAAGGCTTAGTAAGAGAACAACTGCCCGAGAGCCTTATATCTAAATATATAAAGATCAGCTTCAGAGACAAAACAGCATTGGGATGCTGCTGGTAGACTCCAGCTAGGAGGGCCATTGCAGTAGATTGACTCTGACTGTTAATTTATCCTGAGCACAGCTATGCAGCATTTATGATTGGTAGCGAACTCTTTAGTGAGTGTTTATAGGCCAAGAGCTGGTTGGGGACAGCCTGTCCTCTTTTAACAGATGTTAGATCAGGTGGTATTTGCAAACAGTCTAAATGTAATGAATTCCTCCAGTGGCAGGCCAGAGCCAGGCTTATTAATGTAATTCCTCTTTAATTAAAGCTAAGGCCTGTCAGGCACTCTGCTGATACCATAGCCCTCTGTTAGCCTGCCTGCTCATCCCTCTCTATACCCCTCCCTACATCGCCCTCCCTCCTGGCTCTCTCTCCCCCAATCTCTTGTATTCCTCTCTGTGTTTGCCATACCGCATTCTCTTTTTGTCAGCTATTATCTCTCTCTGGTGCTCTCTCTCTCTCTCTCTCTCTCTCTCTCTCTCTCTCTCTCTCTCTCTTGCTCTCTCTTTGGTGCTCTCTCTCTCTCTCTCTCTCTCTCTCTCTCTCTCTCTCTCTCCTGATGCTCTCCCTCTCTCCCTGGTGCTCTCTCTCTCTCTCTCTCTCTCTCTCCCTGGTGCTCTCTCTCTCTCTCTCTCTCTCTCTCTCTCTCTCTCTCTCTCTTTGGTGCTCTCTCCCTGATGCTCTCCCTCTCTCCCTTGTGCTCTCTCTCTCTCTCTCTCTCCCTGATGCTCTCCCTCTCTCCCTTGTGCTCTCTCTCTCTCTCTCTCTCCTCTCTCTCTCCCTGGTGCTTTCTCTCTGCCTCTCTCTCTCCCTGGTGCTCTCTCTCTCTCTCTCTCCCTGGTGCTCTCTCTCTCTCTCTCTCTCTCTCCCTGGTGCTCTCTCTCTCTCTCTCTCTGGTGTACTCTCTCTCTCTCTGGTGCTCTCTCTCTCTCTCTGGTGCTCTCTCTCTCTCTCTCTCTCTCTGGTGCTCTCTCTCTCTGGTGCTCTCTCTCTCTCTCTCTCTCTCTCTCTCTCTCTCTCTCTCTCTCTCTCACCCCTCTTTTGGTCCCACTCTCTTCCCTATTTCTTCCTCTCTTTCATTCCTCCCTCTGCCCCACTCTTTATCTCCCTCCTTGTTCCTATATTTCTCTCCCCCTTCACAAACTTTACAGGATATGGAAAACTAATTGTTCTCCTCACACTCATATCAGGAAGTGTTACATCTCTTATGTGAAGTGCCGTGGTGGTAGAATAAGGAATTATTTTAGTCTAGACTGTAAAGTGAAGTCAAGTGAAAACCACACACTGCTCAGATGGGAGAGAATCACGGTGTTTACAATAAATGCTTCCATTTGTCATTGTTCCTGTTGATAGTGTGGTAAACCCTCGCAAGGCTGCTGGCCCAGACGGCACCCCTAGCCGCGTCCTCAGAGCATGCGCAGAACAGCTGGCTGGTGTTTTTACAGACATATTTAATCGCTCCCTATCCCAGTCTGTTGTCCCCATATGCTTCAAGATGGCTACCATTGTTCCTGTACCCAAGAAGGCAAATATAGCTGAACTAAATGACTACCGCCCCGTAGCACTCACTTCTGTCATCATGAATTGCTTTGAGAGGCTGGTCAAGGATCATATCACGCCACCTTACTGGCCACCCTAGACCCACTTCAGCTTGCATACCGTCCCAACAGGTCCACAGATGATGCAATCGCCATCGCACTGGACACTGCCCTAACCCATCTGGACAAGAGGAATACCTACAGTGGGGAGAACAAGTATTTGATACACCACTTCAACTGTGAGAGACGGAATCTAAAACAAAAATCCAGAAAATCACATTGTATGATTTTTAAGTAATTAATTTGCATTTTATTGTATGACATAAGTATTTGATCACCTACCAACCAGTAAGAATTCCGGCTCTCACATACATGTTAGTTTTTCTTTAAGAAGCCCCCCTGTTCTCCACTCATCACCTGTATTAACTGCACCTGTTTGAACTCGTTACCTGTATAAAAGACACCTGTCCACACACTCAATCAAACAGACTCCAACCTCTCCACAATGGCCAAGACCAGAGAGCTGTGTAAGGACATCAGGGATAAAATTGTAGACCTGCACAAGGCTGGGATGGGCTACAGGACAATAGGCAAGCAGCTTGGTGAGAAGGCAACAACTGTTGGCGCAATTATTAGAAAATGTAAGAAGTTCAAGATGACTGTCAATCACCCTCGGTCTGGGGCTCCATGCAAGATCTCACCTCGTAGGTGAGGGATCAGCCCAGAACTACACGGCAGGACCTGGTCAATGACCTGAAGAGAGCTGGGACTACAGTCTCAAAGAAAACCATTAGTAACACACTACGCCATCATGGATTAAAATCTTGCAGCGCACGCAAGGTCCCCCTGCTCAAGCCAACGCATGTCCAGGCCTGTCCGAAGTTTGCCAATGACCATCTGGATGATCCAGATGAGGAATGGGAGAAGGGCATGTGGTCTGATGAGACAAAATAGAGCTTTTTGGTGTAAACTCCACTCGCCGTGTTTGGAGGAAGAAGAAGGATGAGTACAACCCCAAGAACACCATCCCAACCATGAAGCATGGAGGTGGAAATATCATTCTTTGGGGATGCTTTTCTACAAAGGTGACAGGACGACTGCACTGTATTGAGGGGAGGATGGATGGGGCCATGTATCGCGAGATCTTAGCAAACAACATCCTTCCCTCAGTAAGAGCATTGAAGATGGGTCGTGGCTGGGTCTTCCAGCATGACAACGACCCGAAACACACAGCCAGGGCAACTAAGGAGTGGCTCCGTATGAAGCATCTCAGGGTCCTGGAGTGGCCTAGCCAGTCTCCAGGCCTGAACCCAATAGAAATTATTTGGAGGGAGCTGAAAGTCCATATTGCCCAGCGACAGCCCCGAAACCTGAAGGATCTGGAGAAGGTCTGCATGGAGGAGTGGGCCAAAATCCCTGCTGCAGTGTGTTCAGTGCTCAGCATATGTGGGAATCAAGACTGTTGGAAAACCATTCCAGGTGAAGCTGGTTAAGTGTGCAAAGCTGTCATGAAGGCAAAGGGTGGCTATTTGAAGAATCTCAAATGTAAAATATATTTTGATTTGTTAAACACTTTTTTCATCACTACATGATTCCATATGTGTTATTTCATAGTTTCGATGTCTTCACTATTATTCTAAAATGTAGAAAATAGTGAAAAGGAAGACAAACCCTTGAATGAGTAGGTGTTCTAAAACTTTTGACCGGTAGTGTATATTACTTAGGATTATTTGATGACTTTATTATTTTTCATTCCTAAAAGTCTCATCTCTGCTCAGGCAGTAGCAGTCAGCTAGCCAGTTATCTATGTTTTCCCCATACTGTACTGTCTTTAGTCATCCTATTTAGCTAGCCTGTCTAAGTAATGCTGCAGAGCTGTTTGGCAAAATCATTTGACTAGTTCTTCAAAATAGACAAGGCATACTTTCACAAACTGTCTCTGTCCCTCACGTCGTTATGTGGTATAGGCTACATTTTTATCTCACACAGTCTATGCGGTCCGGGTGTATCTAACCTAACACAGGGTTTCCCATACTCTGCCCTGGGGCCCCATTTGGGTGCATGTTTTTTTTTTTTTTTTGCCCTAGCACTACACAGCTGATTTGAATAACCAATAACCATCAAGCTTTGATTATTTGTATCAGGAGGGTGGTGCTAGGGCAAAAAAAAGTTTGGGAAACTCTGACCTAACGTACTGTATCAGGCGTAAAAGTGTATCCGTCCAGAGAGCTGAATATAATGATGCTTGCGCCCTAACAATGGATGTCGTTCTGCCAAAGGCGGGGAGGAAGGTGACAAGCTTAGGTCCAAAATAAGCCCATAGAAACGTGTTGGGATTATTTTGGGCAGATTTTGGCGAGAGTGAAACCTCTTGCTTCGTCCTCTCTGGCCCGCCTCTGTCCGACCCAGAAAAAACACAGGTGCAATGGAGTATTGTCATTGTAGTTAATTAACATGTTTCTGCACTGAACTAGGTTGAATATTTGCTTAATGAAAACTCCCTTCAGCCCAGCGTCCCACACAGTTCTTGACTTGATTTCTCTCCTCTTCTTGAATTATTTTATTTCTCTTTAGAGAAATGGCGTGTTGGGCTCCCAAAAAATCAAACTAATCTGGATTTCAAAAAAAGGGATGTAAATATAGTGTATTTGAGCAATAGTGCAACTCACCCTTACCCTACCACAAGGGACAATAGTGAGACCCTGTTGCTTATCAACCTGGACAGTATAAGATAAATCTCCTATATATGTAACTATGTATATATCATGGAGTAGTGATTTCCATGGTCCATTTAGGGCAGCCTGGAACCACCCACTGCCCCGCCCGCTCCATCCATTAGCCCTCTACCAAACAGTTGTAATATTGACAAACCCATATAGAGGTGCTTGTGCTTGTCAATCGCTCCCCCCGGCCAATCCATTTAGCTGTGAGTGATGTGAACGTACAAGCAACCCCCCCATCATGTCAGCCATTAAAATTGATCAGGTTCGACAGCACGCTAACAAAATGGCCCGAAATGTGTGTGTTTGTGTGCGTGTGTGCCATAGGAGACTGGTGGCACCTTAATTGGGGAGAATGGGCTCGTGGTAGGGTGTTTGATACCCTTCTATTTGCTCCGTTCCAGCCATTAGTATGATTCGTTCTCCCATCAGCAGCCTCCACTGGTGTGTGCACGTGCATGTGTCATGACTTGTGTGTGTGTGTGCTTAATGCTTATTGTATGCTGTTATGAGTGGGTGTGTGTTTGTGTTCGTGGCAGCCTACATGCTTGTATTATATGAAAAAGTTGAAGAGCAGTCCTCCATGTACCACGAGTCGCCAGTTGGACAGGATCCCCTGGAACAGAAGGCCTCTCCCTTTCTCTCTCTGCCTCCCTCTCGCTGTCTCTCTCTGCGTCTCTCTCTCTGTCTCTCTCTGTCTGTCTCTCTCTGCGTCTCCCTCTCTCTCTCTCTCTCTCTCTCTCTCTCTCTCTGTCTGTCTCTCTGTGTCTCTCTCTGTCTCTCTCTCCACGCTGGGCTTTTGTTTCAGTATTCGATCCCTGTGTTCACCCTGCATCAGCCACACATGCCTAGACAAAGAGCTGTGACACACACCTGCTCCTGTGTCTCTCCCTGCCATGTTTGATTGCTCAAAGAGCAGCCCAGCCTAAAATATAATCATCTAATCAGCTAGCAGCAGCGTGGTGTGATTGTATTCCCAATCAGTTAACCCTCTCCTTCTCTCTGATGAACTGATAAGTATATGAACAACACGAGGGATGGAACGGAATGTGATGTCATGGATTGTGTTTTCTTGTCTCCGGGATTGGACTGGTCTTTTTACTGATAGAAGTACTAAAGTAAACAGAATGGCATGTTCTTCTGTCTCTGCGAGACTTGACATGGAATGGGATCATGTTTGGCCCACTTTGTTTCACGTACCTTGTGGTACTGTTGGACGGTTATGAATTTGGGAAAATAAACTGTCAGCAGGACTGATATCTGCAAGTGAAACGGCAGGTGTTGTTTTTACTCAATATAAAAGTAAAAATACGCTCCCCCAACACTGTCACAGAGATCAGTCATCCTCATACATCAGGAAGAGAGAGAGAGAGGAAACAGAAATCAAGAGGGACAGCTGGAAATGGTTAGAAGAGAGAGAGAGAGAGGAAACAGAAATCAAGAGGGACAGCTGGAAATGGTTAGAAGAGAGAGAGAGAGACATAGAAAGAGAGATGAAGCACTGAAAAGTAACCTTTTCAGCAAACTTGGTAGCGACAACGTCATCTCTTTGAGACTGAACCAGAATGAAGTATGGACAAAAGAAAGCGAAAGGGAATGAAAAGAAAAAGGGTTAAGATACTTGATTATTTAGGAAGACTTAAGGCGTGTTAGCATGAGTAATTCATCTGCCTATAGTTTAAACAGTCAGGTACTTAGCCGAAAGGGTCATCAGCAAAGTTTTCAGCAGACGAAGGTTAGCTAACTTTTGCCGATTTTATTTAGAATCACTCACACGTGTAAGAGATTATTCCTCTCCATTAAACGCTGGCGGACGCTGAGTAGGGCGATAGTGGTCTCTCATTAAATCCCACTTCATATGAAGAATGAAGGCTGGAGGGCCGATATGTAACCATTAACTCAACATCTTTACAGTCTACTCTAACTCATTAAACTCTGTTAGCCATCCTGTTGATCTATGGGTGTCCGTGCCAAATTTGGAGGGATCTTCCATCTTCTTTTTCTGCCCAATTGGAGACCAGTATTGAGACATAATCTGTCCAACGGTGAAAGGGCAGGTGATAATGGTCATAGATGGAGGTGTGAATCGTTCAACCGTGCCAGAGATCAGTTCTGTCTGGGTTAGGATGAGAAGACCTTCATCACTCAACTGACAAATGTGCAGTTTGTCTTTAAAACACACGGACACACACACAGACACACACACACAGACACACACACACACACACACACACACACACACACACACACACACACACACACACACACACACACACACACACACACACACACACACACACACACACACACACACACACACACACACACTTCTTCTCATACATATACAGAAAATATGTGATTTGCCAGAGGTGGGTGGGAGATGCATTGACCTCCCGTTATAGATGAAGATGGCAATGAGTCACAGGATTGGATGAAAGAACTAGTCTGCAGGTCCACACAACACAAGGATAGACAGACACACACCATGAGTCATGATAGAGAGGATTAAGAGTGGTGATGACAGATTGCAACCAGGTGAAAAACTGTCTGATTAGAACTCTCTATGAGGTCCTATTAGAGCCTTCTATAGGGACTACTAAAGGGAGATTGTGTGTGTGTGTGTGTGTGTGTGTGTGTGTGTGTGTGTGTGTGTGTGTGTGTGTGTGTGTGTGTGTGTGTGTGTGTGTGTGTGTGTGTGTGTGTGTGTGTGTGTGTGTGTGTGTGTGTGTGTGTGTGTGTGTGTGAGAGAGAGAGAGAGAGAGAGAGAGAGAGATGGAAGGGAGTGATAAATAACCTAACACTCAAGTGGGATCGTGATTACAGAAGCACTAGTGTAATTTGCCACTAACTATTTTGGATTGCAGATATGCATCCCTATTGATAGGCATGTGTGGTTGAAAGAGATCTGGACTTTTACATTTTTTTTCATTAGTGCTGTTGTGCTGAGAAAGCGTTCCAGGAGGAACTAGAGATGTGAATATCTTATCTATGAAACAATCAAAAATAATCCAGGACCAATTTTGAAAATGGTATCAAGTAATAGGCCACCAACCAGGAAGATTGGTAATTGGTCATTTAAATTGATTGGCAAGGAGCTCTATTCAACCACTGATCCAGATGTCTCTGGTTAACCAGATAGATGTCTCTGGTTAACCAGATAGATGTCTCTGGTTAACCAGATAGATGTCTCTGGTTCTGAGAAAACAAGTTGGAATCAATAGCACCCACTCTAGTACCTTTTTGTTTCACATTGTAAAACATTTGATGAATCAGTCATTAGAAAAACAGTAAAAAATTCTTACAAAATTCTTCTAGAGCTCCGTAACAGCAATACAGTAAGAGGCTTAATCCACTTTGTGGTGACTTCACTTCACCATGGAAACCTGCTGTGGACTGAGGTGGACTGGGAAACCAAACCACACGCCAGCCTTCATACAGTTTACAGTTGGCTCTATTTTCTCCCCTGTGAACTTGGAAGAAGCCATAGGGGGACCGTCTCTACCCCTCCCACCCTTAAAAATTAGCAATCAGTTCTGTGGCTCTTCCAATTTAGCCAATTTGGCTCCAATATTGATTCTAAACACGTGTCCATTCACAAGGGCTTTTTCTTGTCACTTCAGGATAGGGTGGCTACTGTCATCGGAAACGACAAGCCGATTCACTCACTGATTGGGACAATAATCAGCTTCTAAAAAGCCTGAAACATGGCCAGTGTCCTGGAAACACTTATGAACTTTATTTCCATCCTCTGACACACTCGCTCCATCACTGTTTGGGAAACTCTCCACTTGGAGGTCACAGCGAGGTCAACGGGAGATGCGACAGGGTAACACACTGCTAATAGCCAAGTGTGCTGAGGCTCCCCTGCCATAGAAATATAAATACTAGCTTGGGGGTCCTCATTCAAGTCAATTTGACCATTCTAGTGATGATATACTAAACAACAATATAAATGCAACATGCAACAATTTCTAAGATTTTACTGAGTTAAAGTTCATAGAAGGAAATCAGTCAATTTAAATAAATTCATTAGGCCATAATCTATGGATTTCACATGACTGGGCAAGGGCACTTCGGAGCCAGAGCCACCCACTGGAGAGCCAGGCCCAGCCAATCAGAATTAGTTTTTCTGCACAAAAGGGCTTTATTACATACAGAAATACGCCTCAGCACCCCCTCAGACGATCCCACAGGTGAAGAAGCCGGATGTGGCGGTCCTGGGCTGGCGTGGTTACACGTGGTCTGTGGTTGTGAGGCCGGTTGGACATACTGCCAAATTCTCGAAAACAACGTTGGAGGCGGCTTATGGTAGAGAAATTAACATTAAAATCTCTGGCAACAGCTCTGGTGGACATTCCTGCAGTCAGCATGCCAAATTCACTCTCCCTCAAAACTTGAAACATCTGTGGTATTGTATTGTGTGACAAAACTGCACATTTTAGAGTGACCTTTTATTATCCCCCGCACAAGGTGCACCTGTGTAATGATCATGCTGTTTAATCAGCTTCTTGATATGCAACACCTGTCAGGTGGATGGATTATCTTGGCAAAGGAGAAATGCTAACAGGGATGTAAATAAATGTATGCTCAAAATTGAGAGAAATAAGCTTTTTGTGCATATGGACAATTTCTGGGATCTTCTATTTCAGCCAATGAAACATGGGACCAACACTTTACATGTTGCGTTTATAATTGTGATTTGTATATTTCTATGCCCACTGCTCCCGTAACAGAGCTTCGGAATCTGGCTGTGTTGACATTTGGCTGCCTGTGCTAATGCTGTCTCTCAGTGGGAGTGTCTGGGTGGGTAATGAGAGCCATTTATCTGACTAAGCACAGCCTGCTGTCCTGATGGGGCCGACGAGAGAGAGAGCATCATCAGACTAGGAATAAAAGGAGCGTCTCATGTAAAGTTCCAACTGCAGTGAATTGCCATAGCACGTCTTTTTTGGACAATGTCTACACTAATACTCTGTGTTATTGGCACTAATCAGTCTGAAGGAAAAAAAAACGTGGCACTCTCTGGAGGTCATTCTCCCCTGTGTTGTTGTCTGGTGGTCAGTGCTGTGATTCAAATAGTCTTTGATTGACATAAGTTGGGACTAAATTACAGTAGTTATATTTCACATAAATGCCAGCCTTTGTCCATTGGGTTACATACAGTACATTGCTTTGAATGATCATTCATGTATTTTCAGAGAGGCTTTCGACTGAGCTGCCATATCATGCCGTCATGCTCACTGCTCGGTCTTGTGAGGTGTGGGCTCCTCCTTGTGGTGACTGTACTAATAGACTCACAGCAGAGCTTTACTGAGTCTTTCTGATTTAGGGCTGTTAGAACAGGCAGCAATATAATTATGTAAGGAAAAGAGAAAGCTCGCTGTTATGTTGCATGTTAGACACATCCGTACAGTCTGCCTTTAATAGGCGACTACCTATCCAACTGTGGCGAGGGGATACATTTCGGGGGATGGTGGACATGCCTCTTTCCCTACACATTCAGTGCCAGTGTCTGGCCGTCAATCCCTCTCCCTGTAACCAGAGTAGCCAAATGTAAAATAATCCACTCTATTGTCCGGGCTCAGCGTTGGTTCACTCATCCCTGACTACAGACCAACTCTCCTTGCCCACCTGTGGCAGCCAGGTGAACGGAAGCTGATCTGCCCACTTGTGAAAAGCAGGACTTAAAACGATATGAATCTTGCAGGTGAATGATTAATGACATTAGGCCATAGCCTCGTAGCCGACAGGGGGAAAGGTCTGAGTGTCTGGTGGTTTACTTCACATTCATAATTGAGTTACTTGATCATTTAGACAGTGTGTGTTGAAAGGGGAGAGGGGCATGGAGAGGGCACACAGGCCAACACGGCAATATCCATCTCAAACTCCCAGAACCACACTTTTATTTCACACATTCTATTTAGCAGCTTCATTTCAGTCTTCACAAAAATAGGATGAATACAAATTAAAAACCAGTGCGGTTGTTGTTGGTGGTGTGTTTGTATTGTCACTTGGGGCCTGAGTGATCCGGTGGGCACCCTCACGCCACTGTGTCTGAGGTGGCGGAGCGAGGGAAGATGCCGTTCTTGCGGAAGAGGCTCTCTTTCACAATGGCGTTGAATGCGTACATCGGGTCGAGGGCCTTGTTCATGTCACCTGCATTCAGAGGGAGCACAGCAGGGGCAGTTACCGTGACAACTGGAGATGGACTGTAGTAAAGATAAAAGCTGGGCAGGACCATGATGTTACCCCCTGAATAGTTGTTCTACAGTATGCACCATTGCATGTGATGTTTATTTAGGCTATTTCAAAGTAGAAAACGTTTAAATATATATAAGTCCATGATGAGTGGTTTTACCATGTTGCTAGAATTTCTCCCGAAGCCGGCCGCATCACATGACAAGCACCTTCTCATCTCTACTTTTGACCTGCTTCTAATTTTGACCTTCTCTTGGTCAGCGTTTTCACCAGTTTGGCTTCACGTTCAGGTTCGTTGATTTGTGGCAGTTTCATCTCTCGTTTTTCACACACCTTTTATTTCGAAATCTATTTAGTCTAACAAATGTCTCTTTCAAAATAGCCTCCTTCCAAAACTCCTGTTTTTGAGAATCCATGTCCGCTGCTCTTCCCAAAAGCCAGCTAGCCTTCTTGCGTATTGAGGTTATGCGCAACTGTCACCCACAACAATGACATATTTTGAATATCCTTTTATTATCTGGATAAATTCAGCACCAATACAATCCCCCATCACATTAAATGTGCAAGAGAAATTTCAAGGGATGTAGGTTTGACTTTTCCTTCACCAAAATGCGTGAGGGTGTTAGGGCGCGCTCGTGAAACCTCTCCAAACATTTTAACAATAGGTTTATGTCGTCACACCACTGGGCCCTTTACATTTAAGACAATAATGTACGTTTTAAGGTACATTTCCTGCAGTTCTAGACATTGCCATGGGGAGGAGAGAACATTTTGCAATATTATAACAACTTTTATGCAATTCTACTCATTTTGCCATGGGGCAGAGAGAAATACAGCATGCTGTTTTAAAGCAAATTTTTGGCAATTCTACACATTTTGCCATGACTTATGCCATGTTAATTATATCTGAGTGAGAGTGACTAACACAATCAATGGGGTCCCTCTGGAGGTCAGGCCCCTGGCTACGTGCCCTGCGTGCCGGGTCGGTATTTGGCCATGATTACTACAAATGTAGATACCTGGCTAGACTAACTTACCAATCTAAAAATTGTTAGCTGTCATGGCTAATTGAGTGACTGCACGATCACATTTCGATCTTGTGTATTCTAATATTCTAACTCTCAACAGTTGAGACTCTGGGGGCCAGGGGCCCTAAACGACAGCATGTCACTTATGCCTGGAGCCGGCCCTGCGGTACACAATGACAAATATTTGATACTTTTCTTAAGTGATTAATTAAGACAATTATTAATATGTCTTTAATAAGTAGCAACTTTTTAGGTTTTTACCACACACAAATTACACCCTCTGTACAACTCCTCTCCTATTGTGTCCTTTCCTCCATCACCAAGTGCTGCACATAAGCAATAGGCAGGTGGAGTGACTAACTCTTTCAACGTTTCTCTCAATCCTCTTGTCCTTCCAGATCAGTGATGGCAAAGGAAAGCAGAGAAAGAAAAGTAATGGCTTAAGAGCAATAGAGCACAGCCAGCAACTCCTGTATATGAGGCCCCACGTTACACTTCCTCTCATCTCTTCAAATCAAATCAAATTTATTTATATAGCCCTTCGTACATCAGCTGATATCTCAAAGTGCTGTACAGAAACCCAGCCTAAAACCCCAAACAGCAAGCAATGCAGGTGTAGAAGCACGGTGGCTAGGAAAAACTCCCTAGAAAGGCCAAAACCTAGGAAGAAACCTAGAGAGGAACCAGGCTATGTGGGGTGGCCAGTCCTCTTCTGGCTGTGCCGGGTGGAGATTATAACAAAACATGGTCAAGATGTTCAAATGTTCATAAATGACCAGCATGGTCGAATAATAATAAGGCAGAACAGTTGAAACTGGAGTAGCAGCACAGTCAGGTGGACTGGGGACAGCAAGGAGTCATCATGTCAGGTATTCCTGGGGCATGGTCCTAGGGCTCAGGTCCTCCGAGAGAGAGAAAGAAAGAGAGAATTAGAGAGAGCATATGTGGGATGGCCAGTCCTCTTCTGGCTGTGCCGGGTGGAGATTATAACAGAACATGGCCAAGATGTTCAAATGTTCATAAATGACCAGCATGGTCGAATAATATTAAGGCAGAACAGTTGAAACTGGAGCAGCAGCACAGCCAGGTGGACTGGGGACAGCAAGGAGTCATCATGTCAGGTAGTCCTGGGGCATGGTCCTAGGGCTCAGGTCCTCCGAGAGAGAGAGAAAGAGAGAAGGAGAGAATTAGAGAACGCACACCTAGATTCACACAGGACACCGAATAGGACAGGAGAAGTACTCCAGATATAACAAACTGACCCTAGCCCCCCGACACATAAACTACTACTGCAGCATAAATACTGGAGGCTGAGACAGGAGGGGTCAGGAGACACTGTGGCCCATTCCGAGGACACCCCCGGACAGGGCCAAACAGGAAGGATAAAACCCCACCCACTTTGCCAAAGCACAGCCCCCACACCACTAGAGGGATATCTTCAACCACCAACTTACCATCCTGAAACAAGGCTGAGTATAGCCCACAAAGACCTCCGCCACGGCACAACCCAAGGGGGGGGGGGGGGGGGCGCCAACCCAGACAGGATGACCACATCAGTGACTCAACCCACTCAGGTGACGCACCCCCTCCAGGGACGGCATGAGAGAGCCCCAGTATGCCAGTGACTCAGCCCCTGTAATAGGGTTAGAGGCAGAGAATCCCAGTGGAAAGAGGGGAACCGGCCAGGCAGAGACAGCAAGGGCGGTTCGTTGCTCCAGAGCCTTTCCGTTCACCCTCCCACTCCTGGGCCAGACTACACTCAATCACATGACCCACTGAAGAGATGAGTCTTCAGTAGAGACTTAAAGGTTGAGACCGAGTTTGCGTCTCTGACATGGGTAGGCAGACCGTTCCATAAAAATGGAGCTCTATAGGAGAAAGCCCTGCCTCCAGCTGTTTGCTTAGAAATTCTAGGGACAATTAGGAGGCCTGCGTCTTGTACGTGTAGGTATGTACGGCAGGACCAAATCAGAGAGATAGGTAGGAGCAAGCCCATGTAATGCTTTGTAGGTTAGCAGTAAAACCTTGAAATCAGCCCTTGCTTTGACAGGAAGCCAGTGTAGAGAGGCTAGCACTGGAGTAATATGATCAAATTTTTTGGTTCTAGTCAGGATTCTAGCAGCCGTATTTAGCACTAACTGAAGTTTATTTAGTGCTTTATCCGGGTAGCCGGAAAGTAGAGCATTGCAGTAGTCTAACCTAGAAGTGACAAAAGCATGGATTAATTTTTCTGCATCATTTTTGGACAGAAAGTTTCTGATTTTTGCAATGTTACGTAGATGGAAAAAAGCTGTCCTTGAAATGGTCTTGATATGTTTTTTAAAAGAGAGATCAGGGTCCAGAGTAACGCCGAGGTCCTTCACAGTTTTATTTGAGACGACTGTACAACCATTAAGATTAATTGTCAGATTCAACAGAAGATCTCTTTGTTTCTTGGGACCTAGAACAAGCATCTCTGTTTTGTCCGAGTTTAAAAGTAGAACGTTTGCAGCCATCCACTTCCTTATGTCTGAAACACATTCTTCTAGCAAGGGCAATTTTGGGGCTTCACCATGTTTAATTGAAATGTACAGCTGTGTGTCATCCGCATAGCAGTGAAAGTTAACATTATGTTTTCGAATAACATCCCCAAGAGGTAAAATATATAGTGAAAACAATAGTGGTCCTAAAACGGAACCTTGAGGAACACCGAAATGTACAGTTTATTTGTCAGAGGACAAACTATTCACAGAGACAAACTGATATCTTTCCGACAGATAAGATCTAAACCAGGCCAGAACTTGTCCGTGTAGACCAATTTGGGTTTCCAATCTCTCCAAAAGAATGTGGTGATCGATGGTATCAAAAGCAGCACTAAGGTCTAGGAGCACGAGGACAGATGCAGAGCCTCGGTCCGATGCCATTAAAATGTAATTTACCACCTTCACAAGTGCCGTCTCAGTGCTATGATGGGGTCTAAAACCAGATTGAAGCATTTCGTATACATTGTTTGTCTTCAGGAAGGCAGTGAGTTGTTGCGCAACAGCCTTTTCTAAAATTTTTGAGAGGAATGGAAGATTCGATATAGGCCGATAGTTTTTTATATTTTCTGGGTCAAGGTTTGGCTTTTTCAAGAGAGGCTTTATTACTGCCACTTTTAGTGAGTTTGGTACACATCCGGTGGATAGAGAGCCGTTTATTATGTTCAACATAGGAGGGCCAAGCACAGGAAGCAGCTCTTTCAGTAGTTTAGTTGGAATAGGGTCCAGTATGCAGCTTGAAGGTTTAGAGGCCATGATTATTTTCATCATTGTGTCAAGAGATATAGTACTAAAACACTTGAGCGTCTCTCTTGATCCTAGGTCCTGGCAGAGTTGTGCAGACTCAGGACAACTGAGCTTTGAAGGAATACGCAGATTTAAGGAAGAGTCCGTAATTTGCTTTCTAATGACCATGATCTTTTCCTCAAAGAAGTTCATGAATTTATCACTGCTAAAGTGAAAGTCATCCTCTCTTGGGGAATGCTGCTTTTTAGTTAGCTTTGCGACAGTATCAAAAAGGAATTTCGGATTGTTCTTATTTTCCTCAATTAAGTTAGAAAAATAGGATGATCGAGCAGCAGTAAGGGCTCTTCGGTACTGCACAGTACTGTCTTTCCAAGCTAGTCGGAAGACTTCCAGTTTGGTGTGGCGCCATTTCCGTTCCAATTTTCTGGAAGCTTGCTTCAGAGCTTGGGTATTTTCTGTGTACCAGGGAGCTAGTTTCTTATGAGAAATGTTTTCAGTTTTTAGGGGTGCAACTGCATCTAGGGTATTGCGCAAGGTTAAATTGAGTTCCTCAGTTAGGTGGTTAACTGATTTTTGTCCTCTGGCGTCCTTGGGTAGACAGAGGGAATCTGGAAGGACATCAAGGAATCTTTGTGTTGTCTGTGAATTTATAGCACAACTTTTGATGATCCTTGGTTGGGGTCTGAGCAGATTATTTGTTGCAATTGCAAACGTAATAAAATGGTGGTCCGATAGTCCAAGATTATGAGGAAAAACATTAAGATCCACAACATTTATTCCATGGGACAAAACTAGGTCCAGCGTATGAATTGTGACAGTGAGTGGGTCCAGAGACATGTTGGACAAAACCCACTGAGTCGATGATGGCTCCGAAAGCCTTTTGGAGTGGGTCTGTGGACTTTTCCATGTGAATATTAAAGTCACCAAAGATTATAATATTATCCGCTATGACTACAAGGTCCGATAGGAATTCAGGGAACTCAGTGAGGAACGCTGTATATGGCCCAGGAGGCCTGTAAACAGTAGCTATAAAAAGTGATTGAGTAGGCTGCATAGATTTCATGACTAGAAGCTCAAAAGACGAAAACGTCATTTTTTTTTTTGTAAATTGAAATTTGCTATCGTAAATGTTAGCAACACCTCCGCCTTTGCGGGATGCACGGGGGATATGGTCACTAGTGTAGCCAGGAGGTGAGGCCTCATTTAACACAGTAAATTCATCAGGCTTAAACTATGTTTTAGTCAGGCCAATCACATCAAGATTATGATCAGTGATTAGTTCATTGACTATAATTGCCTTTGAAGTAAGGGATCTAACATTAAGTAGCCCTATTTTGAGATGTGAGGTATCATGATCTCTTTCAATAATGACAGGAATGGAGGTGGTCTTTATCCTAGTGAGATTGCTAAGGCGAACACCGCCATGTTTAGTTTTGCCCAACCTAGGTCGAGGCACAGACACAGTCTCAATGGTGATAGCTGAGCTGACTGCACTGACTGTGCTAGTGGCAGACTCCACTATGCTGGCAGGCTGGCTAACAGCCTGCTGCCTGGCCTCTTGCCGTTGCCATGTGGGTCTCGGGTGGCCCCGCCTGCACTCTCGTCCCGCCCTGGTTCAGTATATGGCCCAGGGCACAGAGACTCACCACGCAGCCTTGAGGCGCTGCTACATAATATTCATGCCTAAAAAGAGTTGCCAAGAAGGACAGAGGAAACATTGATTTCACTTCAACGATGCACAGTTTTGTAATGCTTTTTGTCTTCCCTCCATTCAGAGATAAAGCGCCACCTACTGATAAAATGTATGATGACTGACTGAAAACATACTTACAATGGGCATTTTCTTTCCCTTATATCCATAAGGAGTGGAGGACTGTTGTACCTGTGTCTGTGTGCAGTAGAGGGGAAACAAATTATTAATGACATATTGGAACATGTGCAAAATTAAAGGGTAGATGCCTGTTTATAATAATAGCATAAGAGAACTCACATAGGTAATGTTGAGTTGCTGTCTGTCTCGTTCCGACTCTGCATCAACTCCTCAGGCCTGTTGGCAAAAGAGCAACAACAGAGTGGAAGTTGAACTGCAACAGAATATATTTTCTATAGCATACCCACAATCCTTTCCACCAATGATCTTCCTCACGTTGAGCCATGTCAGTGCTGTTCCAAGGAACGTAGGTCTCCTCTGGCCTGCGTGGATACAGAGGAGATATCAGTAGTGAGTTAAACTACTCTCAGTCACTTCAAGCTATAGAACATTACTTGTTTACTCAGCTGGGTTTCGTGGCCTACATACAGTATACATATAAAACCCGCACACAGGTCATGGACTAACATCAAGGCCTCTAAATTCAACATGAGATTATCACTTTATCAGTTACTCTGTCTGTCTGTACTTTTGTTTTCCTTTGTGTCATTCTGCTCAACTAGACATTCATGGTTGAGTAAGGCCTATATTTTTTTTATTTACCAGAGTGAGTGTGGATTGAATCAAGAAAAGTGTAGACAGACATTTCTGAATCTATTTCTATGTGGAAAGCAGGCATTTATTGCATCACTCCTGGCTTGTAAAAAGCTTTTATTCGCGTACAAAAGAAGGGACGTATACAGTGCCTTGCGAAAGTATTCGGCCCCCTTGAACTTTGCGACCTTTTGCCACATTTCAGGCTTCAAACATAAAGATATAAAACTGTATTTTTTGGTGAAGAATCAACAACAAGTGGGACACAATCATGAAGTGGAACGACATTTATTGGATATTTCAAACTTTTTTAACAAATCAAAAACTGAAGAATTGGGCGTGCAAAATTATTCAGCCCCTTTACTTTCAGTGCAGCAAACTCTCTCCAGAAGTTCAGTGAGGATCTCTGAATGATCCAATGTTGACCTAAATGACTAATGATGATAAATACAATCCACCTGTGTGTAATCAAGTCTCCGTATAAATGCACCTGCACTGTGATAGTCTCAGAGGTCCATCAAAAGCGCAGAGAGCATCATGAAGAACAAGGAACACACCAGGCAGGTCCGAGATACTGTTGTGAAGAAGTTTAAAGCCGGATTTGGATACAAAAAGATTTCCCAAGCTTTAAACATCCCAAGGAGCACTGTGCAAGCGGTAATATTGAAATGGAAGGAGTATCAGACCACTGCAAATCTACCAAGACCTGGCCGTCCCTCTAAACTTTCAGCTCATACAAGGAGAAGACTGATCAGAGATGCAGCCAAGAGGCCCATGATCACTCTGGATGAACTGCAGAGATCTACAGCTGAGGTGGGAGACTCTGTCCATAGGACAACAATCGGTCGTATATTGCACAAATCTGGCCTTTATGGAAGAGTGGCAAGAAGAAAGCCATTTCTTAAAGATATCCATAAAAAGTGTTGTTTAAAGTTTGCCACAAGCCACCTGGGAGACACACCAAACATGTGGAAGAAGGTGCTCTGGTCAGATGAAACCAAAATTGAACTTTTTGGCAACAATGCAAAACGTTATGTTTGGCGTAAAAGCAACACAGCTGAACACACCATCCCCACTGTCAAACATGGTGGTGGCAGCATCATGGTTTGGGCCTGCTTTTCTTCAGCAGGGACAGGGAAGATGGTTAAAATTGATGGGAAGATGGATGGAGCCAAATACAGGACCATTCTGGAAGAACCTGATAGAGTCTGCAAAAGACCTGAGACTGGGACGGAGATTTGTCTTCCAACAAGACAATGATCCAAAACATAAAGCAAAATCTACAATGGAATGGTTCAAAAATAAACATATCCAGGTGTTAGAATGGCCAAGTCAAAGTCCAGACCTGAATCCAATCGAGAATCTGTGGAAAAAACTGAAAACTGATGTTCACAAATGCTCTCCATCCAACCTCACTGAGCTCGAGTTGTTTTGCAAGGAGGAATGGGGAAAAATGTCAGTCTCTCGATGTGCAAAACTGATAGAGACATACCCCAAGCGACTTACAGCTGTAATCGCAGCAAAAGGTGGCGCTACAAAGTATTAACTTAAGGGGGCTGAATAATTTTGCACGCCCAATTTTTCAGTTTTTTATTTGTTATAAAAGTTTGAAATATCCAATAAATGTCGTTCCACTTCATGATTGTGTCCCACTTGTTGTTGATTCTTCACAAAAAAATACAGTTTTATATCTTTATGTTTGAAGCCTGAAATGTGGCAAAAGGTCGCAAAGTTCAAGGGGGCCGAATACGTTCGCAAGGCACTGTATTAGGTTTAGTCACTTTACACAAAACAATTAAGTATTTGACATAAAGTACTCAACACTTTGAATGTAATTTATGAACTATTATAATAGTTAAATCTACTCTAAACGCCCCCTTGCATTACAGTTTCCTTTTCATGCTCACAACTTACTTAAACTCTGGTGCAGTACATTTCAGAAATAGATGTAGAGCAGTTTTTTGTTGTTGGAGAGCCACAAAACCTATTATCAAAGTCATGCTGCAACCACTGTGATAAAACGTGTTAGTAAAAAAACTGGGTGCCAATTTAAGGTATGCTGTGTCAGTGTCATTTTCTGCCTACCCCATGGGGGTCTTTGGTGGAGGTGCACGCTATCTCGTCCCCTTTCTGCAGGGCTGACCCCAGATTAGAGTTCATACAGGTGGGAAGGTAGCAGATAGACACACTGCATCTGGATTGAAAGGAGGGGAGTATCAGGTTAGAGGACTGGAGTGTGTCCTGCTGGGTGGTCAGATATGCAGCAATGACCTGCTGCTAATGAAACAGTTAAGGTTATGTATATGCACTATTGCTTTAACAATAGTGCAGTTGGACACACACATAACCGTTGGACACACACATAACCCTTGGACACACACATAAACGTTGGACACACACATAACCGTTCGACACACAAACACACACAGGCTTGTGTGCTCAGTCAAATTATTCAATCACATTGTACTTGCGTACATTTAGGGAGACTTACGGTATTGTGCGGTCGTAATCCCTGAAAGAGAAAGGAAAAAAGACGAGACATTTTAGAAAAATGTCTGTCAGTCCATGAAACTTGTTCTTTCACATCTGGTAAAACAAGATTGAAGAGTCAATCATGAGTCAATAGTGTTTATACAGTTAAAGTACATGTGTTTGGCCCTCAGGGGCCATGGTGAGTTTGAAGAGCTAACTTACAATAACTGACTCATATTCTTCATAGGAAGTATAATTCTGTAACGATAGAACAAATCACTTTATTGGTCAATTTCCCACAAGGTCCAACCCAAATTGTACTTCCACTTTCAACCCAACCCCTCCGAAAAGACACACATACATTTTGGAGAGGTGCGGGGGGCTGCCACACTGGCCTCCCGGGGAGATGTTATAGTGGGGGGATAAGTGCTTTGCTCAAAGGCATAACGGTAGGCAATGGCATCTAGGATTTAAGACCCGGGATTCAAACTGGCTCGCCTCTCTAACCGTTAGGTTACTTGGTGCTCAAAATGGTTTACAACATTTGGTTTCAACACTATACAAATATAGACCCATAAATGTACTCACTAAAAAGGGAAGGGAATCTCTGTTTCATTGGACTCTGTGTCATTTGACATGAAGGGTCTGAAAGAGCAGTATGTTGGTCTCACTATTCTCACATTTAGTCAAACTCTTCCTAGTTTTTTGAAGTATTAGAACCCAACACTCACTGTGTTGTTGAGTTGAAGAAGAGTCTCATATTCATATTGTCTACAGAGGGGAAAAAAATCACATGCCTCACAGGTCACAACTCTATCCATTCATCCATACAACCTCTAATCTCCTATTTCCACAGGTAGGTAGATGTCTTACCTCTGAGTGCTGTTGAAGGGGACTGGGAATCCAAAGACATAGCCCAGGAGGATGACACGAGAGACCAGGCAGGGATCATCTGTTCTGCGGGAGGGCCATTAGGTCCGTGAAAAAAACCCATGTCCAGGGATAGGTTCATTCTGGGAGCACCTCTTGGCCAACATTCGATATCTTTATAAGGTGCAGGTAGTAGAACAGAGCTGTGTTTGTGTGTTTGTGTTTGTCCCTGGTTCACTGAAGAACATGGGAGAAAATTTAAGAACTCACATGTCCAGCAAGATAAATGTTAAGGCCTGTCTCAAGGTTGTTCATATTTGCCAGTTGGATCACAGCATCAGCGTGTGCAGGCCCCTAAATAATGTAACACATCAGGTTCAGTCTCAGGATTTAATCATGGATACCACTCTGAATCTGATTTGTCAGGGTTAATACACTGGGCTTTACGTTTGTGCCACTGGCACAGAGATACTGGAAAGTACTTCACTTCTGCCTAAACTATGCAGTGAGAAGTTCAACTTTGGCTTCATGTGAACTTTACCCCACTTCCCAAAAGAAACTAACTGGTCAAGTCACATCATCAGGAACGCTTGCATCTCTTTTGAGATAAGTATAGTTGGTAGTGGGGTCTTATGACTGACATGTAACATTCTTGTTGTACTTCAGGCTACTAGCACTATAAGGCTTTAGAATCAGCATGGAGGATTGCTGGATTTAATTTGAAGACTTTGTACAGTATGAAATAATGAAGCCTTCCAAGCTAACATACAGGGAATTGTTTTGGCTTTTGTGAGATTGTGAGTAGTGCGATTGTCTTCTAACAAACATTTAAGACAGTTGTGCTGGTCTTGATATTATCATTAATTACTTACACAGTACAGGTTGGATAGAATAATTTATTTTTGTAAACATCTATTTGTTTTGTTACAGGTATAAGTTAAAACTGTCACAATACATTACTACAGGTAGTCATTTTGCAGTGCTTAACATACATATATTTTTTTTCAAGCTGTTAATTTTGTGAATTTTCTGTTGAGCTGTACCCTGTGGATTGGGGAATTATACTGGTCATTTCACCAGATGATGAAATACTACTTTGCAGTTTTTTTTGTAAAGATCCAAATAGGGGCATTAGGACTGTTTCCATAAATGACAAATGTGAAGTTAGAACAGACAGTCACATGCATGCTCTGACAAATGTTACACTCAATGAATTGCAGATGACTATCCACAAGTCTTTGCCGAGAAGTCTTATGCAAGCATACTCTCCCCAAGGTTATGACAAAATGAAGCAAGCATTTGAAAAACAGACTGGATGAGACCACAAGATACAGTACCTGCGTAAGATTTCATACAACAGCATGAATAACCCGAAAAGGCATACAGCAAAACAATTCAACCATCAATGTGGTCAATGAATAGTAATACCATAATGCTCCAGGCAAAGGAATGAAAAACTACATATTACATCAAACAATTCAACATTCGGTCTGGTGAAAATGCATTGCCAGGTGGATGGGAACAGGACCCAGGCAAGAGATGAGAGGTGGACTGTGGGGACCAATTATGGACTCAGTCAATATGGATAACACATGAAACTGCCATCAGGCATACTTTACAGCCTTCCATAGCATTGCACAAGATAACTCATTTAGGATCATGGGACAGTCTCCAAAGTCCCCCTCCTCCATCTCTGTCCCTGACCAGACCGCGACACTGCATCTTTGGGTACGTGTTGTGTGTTTATCGGAAGTCCTCAGCGGAGAACATGCCCTTGGCCCTGCGTAGGATGGAGTCCTTGGAGGCGTCGTATGGGTGCTCCTTGGAGGGTATCTCCAGCACGGCAGGGATGGACTCCATGTGCTGGTCGATGGCGTGACGGATCATCTCTGCTATGAACTGGTTGATTAGGATGATGCCGATGTCATTGCGAGTCAGGAAACTCCTGTGGGGGGGGCATGACAGAAGTAAATAAGTTAGAGACGACGACTGAACATTACAGTGCAGGTCTGTAAACAACAAAAAACAAGGTATGTTGTCCAGCAGTATTCGAAGGCGTTATGATGAATCATATCACATAACTAGGCCTAATGGAACACAGAAATCATGATACCACCGACCTACAGGTTGTAACACCAGATAATGTGACACACACATGGTATCCATTATACTGGGAGTTACAGGTTAGGTACTGTTTGGTGTTGCACTGAGAATTTTCAATGCCAGGTGTTAACTGTCTAGATAACACCTGACATCCCCTATGCAATTACAAACATAATGGAGCATCAACTGTCTTCACCCTGTGTGCAAACAAGCTCACAGTTTGTCTGCTTTTAGCTATTTATCTTCAATCTCAAAATTAGATAGATAGTGAGGTGAATTGATCACGCTACCAGCTAACTAACCAGCTAACCGGTGTTGTGCCGAAAATCTCCACCGACAGAATCCCCCCCCTCACCATTCGCGTGAACGCGCACGCACTCAGTTCTTCATTGCTGCGACTTTTTATTTGATTTATTTCACCTTTATTTAACCAGGTAGGCCAGTTGAGAACAAGTTCTCATTTACAACTGCGACCTGGCTAAGATAGCGCAAAGCAGTGCGACACAAACAACAGAGTTACACATGAGAACTTGCTTGCTAGATGGGGTTGCCAACTTTCTCACTACCAAATAAGGGACAAAAGGTGGCGTGCCAGTGCAGTGCCACGGCAGTGTGGGTACAGTGTTGTGTGAATGAATATACAGTGTATATTCTTATTCAATTGGAAAGGCAAAACATTTGTATATTCCATTTAGTCTATAGCTTTACTAAAACTGTATAATTATGTAAACTTATGTGAATAAACAAAATAAATTAAGAAATCACAATTTGAACCTTTACAGCAAAAAAAATTAAAATTAAAATGCAAAAGAGGAAAAGAGGGGCATGAGTCACTCACCAAGTCTACTTTTTCCATGGATATTTTTTGCTGCTCTTGACTGATTCAAGCAGTCCGTTGTAATTTTACATAGCCAGAGAGAAGTCCTTACATGACAAGACACAGTTCACAGATATTTGAAGTTCATTTTTGATCAGCTCTGTGTTGCATCTGTTTCTTGAGTCTGACCATTTAATGGTCATCAGAGAGAAAATCCTCTACAAAGGCTCCTCATAGAGGCCAATCAGCTTCAGTTTCACCATTACATTTTCTGGTGAGAAATCAAACCACTTGTCAATGTATGTAATGACAGTGTCATAGAACTTCAAAGTCCTGTTACCGCTTGGAGCTTTGTGCTGACAATTGTTTGTCCATCAGCTGCTTGGTCTGGTATCCAAAAAAGGCTGTCCCGTTTCCGCTGAAGCATCTTCATTTTGAGCATCTTCATTTTGGACTTCCTTGTAAACATCTGATGCAGAGCATTGTTTCCTCCAGCTTTTTTACAAGTTGGTCAAAAACACACACCCCCACTTTGTGGAAAAAGCACAGATAAATCTTAGCGGCTTCTGTTTTTTCTTCACACTCAAACACTCTTCGGTGCCACAAGACAGGTCTCCCCAAAGGGACCTGAAGTATGAAGTAAGAGCTGGCCAGCTTTGCAGGAGACGAATGACAGCTGGATGAAGAGAGAGCCATCGTGTGCAAACATGTCGCATAATTTCACGCCACTCAACGTCAATAAAGGCAAAAACTTATTTGGGAAGCAGATACTGAGAAGTGGCTGTAGATCTTTAAAACAATTGTCTCAACATCCACTGACAGCTTATCACAGGCATACTTGCAGGCAATATGAGCTATGTGATTTGGGCAATTATCTTTCAGAATGCGATTGTTGGCACTGCTCAATAACTGGTAAACGCAGTGGTGTTTTCCAAAGTTGACATTGGCATTATCTGCTGCACAGGCTGTGATGTGTCTAATATCCAGTTCATGCTTTTCCACACAGTTCATCAGAGCTTGATGTAAGCCATTTGCAGTTTCATCACTGTCTTCATAAAAGTCAAGTAACTTGCACTGCACTCCATCAGACACAGAAATATCTGACGCACACTGGAAACATGTTTCTATTTCCCTTGTTTATGGCATCATTGGCAGCAGAAATACACGGCCGCACCTTCGGTCAGGGACAGATCATCCAAAATATCCCGCAGTCTTTGGTCCTAAAACATTAATTGTAATCATCTCGGCTGTCGTTCGTCCCAAGTGTATCATCTTCACAACATTTAAGTCATGAAACAAAGCACCGTTGAGCTCAAGGTTGCCAACAAAACAACGCATACAAAGTAGCATGATCAATTCACCTCGCTAACTAGCTGCCGAATAGGCATCAACTCACCACGTAGCTTATTCTTAATGTTTGTCCATAGGCTACCAGAGTGAGGACAGACATTTTTCAGAAATAAACTTAATAAAATAGCCCACCCCCTACCCGGTATGTTATTCTGCCGCTATACAACTTTATATGCGTTTGTTGGTAATCTTGTTGTTTACGAAGTTTTTGGAACATATTCCTGTTGGGACGTTCCACAAATTATACCCACTCTAGATAGCTAGCTATAACTTAACACTTACTTGAAGGTCTCCTCTATCTCTGCGATGCTGGTCTCCTTTTCGACCACCAAGAAATTCGGTTTACGATTTTTATTCAGCTCGCCAATGCCACCGAGTAGGAACCCGGTACACGTATCTTCATCACCAATGACGGCAATTAATTTACCTCGCCCTGCCATTATTTAATTCTACAAGATAAAATAGCAAAAACAAGCAATGACTCGATTTTATTCCTTCTCTGAATCACGAAGCTGTCAGCTGACCAGTACTTCCGCATTTGGGAGTTCTTCGGGGAGACGTCAACTGTCACAAAACGCAGATAGTGCCATCTGTTGGTCTATAAAAATGTTTTATCATGAAATGGCGAGAAGGAAAAAATGACTGTCTCTCAATGAAAATGTAATACATTGAATAGCCCTGAATAGTTTTGTAAAAAAAAAAAAGTCGTGGTTTTTGTTTTCTGCCTCACAAAGGACAAAATCCTTCTCTATCGGAATGACGTGACGTCACGTCAGCTGATGAAGTCACGTGAAGAAAGAGAGGAAACGCAGCAGATAGGCTTACTCATAGGGCAAAGCAAGTGAACATGGCAAGTATAAACGCTTATATTCTGATTTACTGCGACTCTGCATTGTGTAAAAGCAACGTATTTAGTGGTTCATACTGTTGTAGCGGCTACATTGTAGCCTATATTTTGTGTACTGTAGTGCGCTTGATAGTTTTCTGGCTTCGATGTCTCGCTAGCTAGCTGTAAACACTGATTTTTTTTGTGACCACTTTTACTGTTGACAAAAGCAGATGCAAAGGTATTCTCTTTAGAGCCTTAAACAGTTTGTGGTGGCAGATAACTGTATCTCTCCCACAGATCCTAACATGTGTCTATGCATGTCATTTGTTTGTGTTTTAGACTACTAGCACTCTGACACAGGGTCTGGAGAGGATCCCTGATCAACTGGGTTATTTGGTGATCAGTGAGGATGGCGTATTGGCGGTAAGTTCACACAAACATGCACACCTACATGTCCTGCCCGGTTGCCTATCTTCCACTCCATCTCATTCCCAACTACCCTGTTATTCCCTTCTCTCAGTCTGCAGGAGAGCTGGAGAATGATGAGCACACAGCGGGGGTCATAATGCAGATGATGCGGACAGCGTGCCGCTTCAGACTGCAGGGTGCTGCTGAGCCGCCCTTCAAACGCATGTCAGGTAAGTCAGACAACGCACACCTGGGTCCTAGAGTCACTCACTCACACATGCGTGCGCACGCACACACACACACACACACACACACAGTATTGCTGCTCCCATCATGTCACTCTAACCAGACCTCCCTGTGTTTGATTTCTCCACAGTCATGCTAGAGGACTATGTGTACACAGTGACCGTGTCTGGTCAGAAGGTATTTGTGGTGAAACGTCAAAACAACCATAGGGAACCTGTAGTGGTGTAGAACCGTGTAGTGAAGATGGGTTGGGAGGATGAAGGCCACCACTCCAATCAACGCACTCACACAGGACAGGGACTCAGTAATCCACTGAACTGTTCCGTTCCTATTTCTATAAGGTTTCAGAACAACAGAAGAAAGTACATATGAAGTTATACTGAACAAAAATATAAATGCAACATGCAACAATTTCAGAGATTTTACTGAGTTAAAGTTCATAGAAGGAAATCAATTTAAATAAATAAATTAGGCCCTAATCTATGGATTTCACAACTGGGCAGGGGTGCAGCCTAGGATGCCAGGCCCAGCCAATCAGAATACGTTTTTCCCCAAAAAAGAGCTTTATTACAGCCGGAAATACTCCCTCGGCACCCCCCAAACCCCTATGTGAAGAAGCTGGATGTGCAGGTCCTGGGCTGGCGTGGTTACATGTGGTCTACGGTTGTGAGGCCAGTTGGACGTACTGCCAAATCCTCTAAAACGACATGGGAGCCAGCTTATTCTAGAGAAATGAACATCAAATTCTCTGGCAACAGCTCTGGTGGACATTCCTGCAGTCCGCATGCCAATTGCAGGCTCCCTCAAAACTTGAGACATCTGTGACATCGCGTTGTGTGACATAACTCCGCATTTTAGAGGCCTTTTTATTGTCTCCCAGCACAGGGTGCATCTTTGTAATGATCACGCTATTTAATAAGCTTCTAGATATGCCACACATGTCAGGTGGATGGATTATCTTGGCAAAGGAGAAATGCAGGGATGCAAACAAATTTGTGCACAAAATTTGAGAGAAATAAGCTTTTTGTGTGTAATAAATATTTTATTTCAGCTCATGAAACATGGGACAAACACTTTACATGTTAAGTTTATATTTTTGTTCAGTATAGATATTGAAGAATTCACATTGAATGGGCCACAATAGGCATCAAACTGCATGTGTAATCTTAATTGTTAACTTTTTGTAATGAGAAATGAAACAGAATAGTGCTGTGGTGTAGTCCGTACCGTATGTAACACAAATTAGTTGTCAGTTTGTGTGTGGCAGTTTAGACCGGAATTCAATCTATTCAGTTTATAGTATCAGCACACATGCTATTTAGTTTGAATGCTCCCCAACAACGTTTTCTTTAACATTCTGAATGTTGCAGATAGAAATACCTTGGATAGAGCTGGCATCTTTAAATACTCAGAACAGAAGCATGTCTGTTCTACTTTACTACATAGAAATGTATTATGTTGTGCCCTACTGAATGTGGCTGGATGGAAATGTATATTTTTTGGGGGTAACTCTGTGCTGGTTTTTTTCTAACCTGAACTAAGTCTCAAATGTTGCTATGTAATTGCTATCGGTACAAATGTATATACACATGCAATGACTGTTATCGTGAGCTATTGTCTTGGCATGTTAAATTGTGTGGGAGATTCAGGGCTTTATTTGATTACCTCAAAGCTTTGCTTATAAACATCCACATGCTTTGAACTTGTTTATAAATGCTGTTTTAATGTCGCACTATGCTGAAATTGCTCTGCCATTTCCTGGTTGCTAAAGTTCTAATAGTTCGCCTAATTTCAGTTTGACAAAACCAGCAAGTATAGTGTAGAGAATAATTTTTAGCGTTTAAACTGCTGCGAAATATTTATTCTATAACGGAAAATATTAAGCTGTTATAAAGTACAAGATGCAAAAACTAAATGGAAGGGGAAGCATATAAATAGCACACCGAACAAATCTACAGCTCTGGTCAGGCCGACCAAAAAGTTACAATGCAAACCATGCATATCTAAGTAGGATTTTAATCTGAAGATTAAGTGGGAGCACCTCTGAGGAGAATGGAACTGTTTTTATCAGCACTTGTTTTTTTCCTGCAAGATGCAATTGACTTTTCATAAAGTGTCAGTTGTTGACAAACCTAATTAGAGAATCCACTCTGCTTACTGTCCAAAAACACTGAACCGGTTTAGGCTAAAATTGTTATGAAGAAACATTCAACTATTCAAGGGTCTCCATGTCCCACCTCACCCAATCAGAGAAGACAAATGACAATGTTTCAACAATTGAGAAAAGAAAAATAACATTTTATTGCATCATAATGGCCTTTGAAATGACTGAAGGTCCTGCACTCTTCACATTGTTTAGGAATGGAACTGGCCTTCAGGTTCAGATCTCTGGAATGACTGAGTCAGGGGAGGCCATAGGGGTTTTACACCCGAAACAGCTCCATATACCGTTTACAACAAACTCCCGGTATCCCAATACCCCCCCAACAAAATCTAGTGGCCCACCCTTCCATTCCACAATGATCAACATCAGAACACAACCATCATGTGAATCTATTTTATGTTTTTTTAAAACATGCAACTTAAAAACAATTTTACTGTTGAGGAAGTTGGGTGGAAAAAAGAAAAACAGTCTAAAACATCTGCATGTATGACAATGGGAATAAAAGGGAAGAATGATGAAAAAAGGTTTCAGAACAGGAACTGATCGCAAAGTCCATAACTGCAAGTTCTACCAGACAGACACTGAATTTAAAAAGTCGCAGTTTTTTTCCATTGATGTAATGCTCAGCCTGCACCCCTTCTACTCTTGCTCGCGTGTTCATATCTCGTTCGCTTCGGTCCTGCGATTTCTCCATTCTTTAGCGTTTCGACAGCTCGTTGGATAACCAGTCCAGTCCTTCGTATAGCCCAGTGCCCTGGGTAGCACAGGTAGCCTGGACATGCCACTGGAAGGAGAGACATAATGAGTTGCTGTACATAAATGCCAGTAATGTCATACATATGAATAACTCTGCAAAGCCACAGTGGACCACATGTTTATCTGGTCAGAAATACATTTTACTGTACAACTCATTGGAAGGACTGTTCAAGTGATAGTGAGAAAGAGAGAGATGCTCACAACTCTGCTGCGCAAGCTCTGCAGGCCCAGTTTGTCTGTGAGGTCGCTCACTGCCATAGCGTTGGGCAGGTCCTGTTTGTTTGCAAACACCAGCAACACTGCCTCCCTCAACTCATCCTCCTGCAGCTGTAGAGAGAAATAAATGAGAATTGGTTAGGAGGACAAGGGGAGGGAAAAACATTTATGCAGGCGGCCATTGTCAATGGGAAACCATAGGCCACAGAAGGCTGTGTGTGTCAATGATCAGTCACAATGGCAACTAATATAAATATAATTTGCCATTGAATTAATGTTTATTTGCCCATGCCAACCATAAGCTCATTTTAGGTTCCTTTTCACAGAAATACTGCAAATGCCAACACAAAAATAGTATTGTTCCTTGACCAAAAACAGTAGCTTAAATTGACATGTATGCAACATTTACCATTTTAGACAGCTCTTCTGCCGACTCTGCTACTCTCTCTCTGTCGTTGCTGTCCACTACGAAGATAAGGCCCTGTGAAGTCAAGGTTCAAAGGTCAGGCTACTGTTATTTTGTCTACTGTACATATTCACTTAGCTTTTTGGATAAACAACAGGTTCTTTTGACAGGGTCCATTCTGACACATATTGATTCTAGCACTATTTGTATATTTGAATTAAGACATCAAAGATATGCCATGATGACCACTGATGTAAGTCACTGCTGTCACAGGTATGTATCATACCTGTGTGTTCTGGAAGTAGTGCCTCCAGAGGGGGCGGATCTTGTCCTGACCGCCCACATCCCACACGGTGAAGCAAATGTTCTTGTACTCAACAGTCTCCACGTTAAAACCTGCTCGGTCACCGAAGAGCGAGAGAGAATCAGCAACAGGAATTCACACAGAGACTAGATCCAGTATCACCAGTCTGACCTCTACCAGCATAAACAGCTCTGGTCTAGATCATTATGGTAGAAATTAAGGTTCTGTATAAATAATAAGCAAATTAAAACCAATTTGCAATAGGAGTAAACTACTGCCTGTAGCTCAAATTGAAAATGAAAAACTATGGAATGGTGACCCAATTTTGTCTGATCTTAGGTGGGACAAACCATTATTTTCTTCCCTACTTACTTTGACTAAGTGTTTAGACATTTATCAACCAATCTGCTCCATCTAAAGAGCCCCCTCACCCAGCAAGCCCCAACAGCTCTGATGCATGGAGGCAGTGCAGCCATCTCTTTTTTAAATTGTATTTTTTTATTTAACAAGGTAAGTCAGTTAAGAAGACATTCTTATTTACAATGACGGCCTACTCCGTCCAAACCCGGACGATGTTGGGCAAATTGTGCGCTGCCCTATGGGACTCAAATCATGGCCGGATGTGATACAGCCTGGATTCGAACCAGGTACTTTAGTGACACCTCTTGCACTGAGACGCAGTGCCTTAGACTGCTGTGCCCAGAACTATGGTCATGAAAAGCATTCACTTCTATACCTCACCGTCATGTCCAAAAATATATATTTTTCTTAAATTTGACAGACTGAATTGTCGAGTGCACAGCTCTGTGTGGACCTTAATGTCCATTTCCATAACCATTAAACAATTGGACTTGATTACCATGGCATCAAAGATTGGGCTCAGTGTGTGTCATGCTACGTCAGTCACCAGAACAAGACATCAAAAGAAATCTTAATAATTTGCTCACAAGCTCAATGAGAAAGCAAGTCCCCCATTTAATATCAGATTACTGATGCTTTTAAAGACAGTGCCAGGAGTTGAGAAGGCCCATGTTTTGCATATGGTTGTGTATGCTAGAGATCTATCCATCTTTGGCTCTGAGATTTTCTTACCAATGGTTGGAATAGTGGTTACAATCTCCCCCAGCTTCAGTTTGTAGAGAATAGTGGTCTTTCCAGCAGCGTCCAAACCAACTACAGAAGAAAATAGTAATGTCAAACTTCCCAATCATAATAAACCCAGATAGGTTACGTATTTTCCATACAAAAAACAAGCAAGACAAACATATTGTACTGCAACATTTATGAAAGAGATAGGTAGCTATTACAAGAGGTCTATCTCGTGTCAAATGAAATCCCTCTGACAGCTGACAGAGAGGGTGCTTAGTTTTCCATCAGCGGCTGTCAAACGGCAATGATTTGGACAACGTATATAAATATATAGGGTAGCAACTGTGCCTTCAGCTCAAAATTAGGAGCAGCATCCACAACCCCAAAATATAGGCTAACACACACAGGTGGACAAGTTATGGTAAGAGTGATGTAAATGAGTCTAGATATTTTGTATTAAACTAGGGACCCATTATAAAAAGGTCACGACAGCTACAAACTTGTATAGTCCTGAGATGTGACGTAACTAAGCCATTCGTTGGTATTAAGTGAACAAACTACCATTAATTATTGTGCAATAGCACAGTGTTATCCTAGCTAGTCTGTGTTCTTACTCCGATTGCTCTCAAAACGAGTAATGTTTACGTTACAAGACAAATAGAAAGACATAGTAAACTACCTGTTCACTTAACTGTAATATTTCACAAAAAGCAAAGTACATCCCTGATCATGGCAACCCCCTCCCACTAAGCTAGCTAACGTTAGCTAGCAGCCAGGTTGATAAAAGGATTGCTCACCCATAAGTATCCTCATCTGTTTTTTGCCAAAAAGCCTGGAAAATATCGACGAAATTGTTAGCCCCATGTTGTGAAAGAGCTCCGCGCGACGATACTTAAATAGAAAACCAAAGTTGTGTATTGTAACCAGACAGAGAGTGGGTGCAGCTTTCCTTTCGCAGTCTTTTCAGATGCCACGTCCAGGCCAACGCGGAATAAATGACGTCATCGCTTTCACATAACTTTATTCACAGACGAGTCTTCATTAATTTTTTCCTCTCTCTATCCTTCATTTTGCACCATGTCGCTATCGTTGATTTTTTCATTGTACAATGCATACAGTGTATAGTATCAACATTGGCACAGAAGTCGTTTATTGAGCTTTTCATTGCACAAGGTATACAGTGTATAGTATCAAAATGTGCTCAGAAGTAGTTTATTGAGAATGTTGGCTACAGAGAATCTTCTGTGTTTGACAGATAACGGATTATTTCGCCCTTCGCAAGATGGCCGCTTTTACAGACTACTTCTGGTACATTCTTGCCTACTGTGAAGAACAGGAAGTAGCTTGGAAAACCATCGTTTCTTGACACGTCTTATTCCGAATGTGAGTTTACTTTGAAGTTATGATATTGCACATTCTGATTATATTATTGTACATTTGATTATACATCAGTGTATCGAACTGTTTTTTGAAAATGGTGTGCTTTCGAATAGAGCGAGGTCTTTCGTGAAGACCATTCCAGATGGTTGCGTAACTTAGCATGGCAACTAACTAACAAGCTAGCTAACTGTTAGCTGTCGAATAATACATTATTATTATTTGCAACTAGTCTGCCCATAAGCACGTCTGTTCATGTCGGTTGAAATCTGCCTCGTAAAGTAAACAGACCAGTACTATAGACAGTTAACACAGAACGGTACAGTGCTTCAGAAAGTTTTCATACCCCTTGACATAATACACATTTTGTTGTTACAACCTGAATTCAAAATGGATTAAAATATTATCACCCATCTACACACAATACCCCATATTGACAAAGTGAAACATGCTTTTAGTACATTTTTGCACGTTTATTGAAAATGAAATATATAATTTAAAATAAAATGTAATTTGTCACATACACACACATACATACAACAGGTGTAGTAGACCTTACAGTGAAATGCTTACTTACAAGCCCTTAACCAACAATGCAGATGCAACCAACAATGCAGGCCAGTCACATAGTCTGGGTAGCCATTTGATTAGATGTTCAGGAGTCTTATGGCTTGAGGGTAGAAGCTGTTTAGAAGCCCCTTGGACCGAGACTCAAAGACACCAGCCACCCGTGCGGTAGCTAGGGTGGCTGGAGTCTTTGACCATATTTTGGGCCTTCCTCTGCCACCGCCTGGTATAGAAGTTCTGGATGGCAGGCAGCTTGGCCCCGGTGATGTACTGGGCCGTGCGCACTACCCTCTGTAGTGCCTTGCGGTCAGAGGCCGAGCAGTTGCCATACCAGGTAGTGATGCAACCCGCCAGTATGCTCTCGATGGTGCAGCTGTAAAACCTTTTGAGGATCTGAGGACCCATGCCAAATCTTTTCAGTCTCCAGAGGGGGAATAGGTTTTGTCGTGCCCTCTTCACGACTGTCTTGGTCTGCTTGGACCATGTTAGTTTGTTGGTGATATGGACGCCAAGGACCTGCTCCACTACTACCCCGTCGATGAGAATGGGGGCGTGCTCGGTCCTCCTTTTCCTGTAGTCCACAATAATCTCCTTTGTCTTGATCACGTTGAGTGAGAGGTTGTTGTCCTTGCACCACACGGTCAGGTCTCTGACCTCCTCCTTATAGGCTGTCTCATCGTTGTCAGTGATCAGGCCTACCACTGCTGTGTCATCTGCAAACTTAATGATGGTATTCACATCCCTTTGCTATGACACTACAAATTGCATCCAATTTCCTTTGATCATCCTTGAGATGTCACTACAACTTGATTGGCGTCTACCTGTGCCTAATTCAATTGTTTGGAAATGATTTAGAAAGAAATAGCTGCCTATATAAGGCCCCACAGTTGACATTGCATGTCAGAGCAGAAACTATACCATGAAGTCCAACGAACTGTCCGTAGATCTGAGATAGAATTGTCATGAGGCATACAGTACAAGTCAAAAGTTTGGACACACCTACTAATTTCAGGGTTTTTCTTTATTTTATTATTTTCTACATTGTAGAATAATCATGGAGACAAAACTATGAATTAACACATATGGTATCATGTAGTAATCAAATAAGTGTTAAACAAATCAAGATCTATTTTATATTTGAGATTGTTCAAAGTAGCCAACATTTGCCTTGACGACAACTTTGCACACTCTTGGCATTCTCTCAACCAGCTTCATGAGGTAGTAACCTGGAATGCATTTCAATTAACAGGTATACCTTGTTAAAAGTGAAATTATGGAATTTCTTTCCTCTTTAATGTGTTTGAGCCAATCAGTTGTGTTGTGACAAGGTAGGGTTGGTATACATAACATAGCCCTATTTGGTAAAAGACCAAGTCCATATTATGGCAAGAACTGCTCAAATAAGCAAAGAGAAATCATTACTTTAAGACATGAAGGTCATTCAATATGGAAAATGTCAAGAACTTTGAACGTTTCTTCAAGTGCAGTCGTAAAAAAAAAACAGGGCGCTATGATGAAACTGGCTCTCGTGAGTAGGTGTGTCCAAACCTTTGACTGGTACTATCTGGGGAAGGATATTAAACCATTTCTAGAGTGTTGAAAGTTTCCAGGCAAGAAAGAACATGATCTGGGAGGTGACCAAGAATCCAATGACCACTCTGACAGTACAATGGAGTTCCTTGGCAGAGATGGGAGAACCTGCCAGAAGGACAAGTCTTCACAGCACTTTACCAATTGGGTTTTATTAAAGAGTGGCAAGATGGAAGCCACTCCTGAGAAAAAGGCACATGACAGGATGCATGTAGTTTGCAAAAAGCTACGTGAAAGACTCTGAGATCATAAGGCAAAAGATTCTCTGGTCTGATGAGAGACAAAGTGAGCTCTTTGGCCTGAATGCAAAGCGCTATGTCTGGAGAAAACCAGTCACAGCTCATCACCCATCTAACACCATCCCTACCGTGAAGCATGGTGGTGGCAGCATCATGCTATGGGGATGCTTTTCAGCAGCAGGGACTGGGAGATTTGTAAAGATAGAGGGAACAATGAATGGAGCCAAATACAGACAAATCCTTGAAGAGATGAAAATAAAAGAGAGCCGCACACGCTAGGAGCTCAGATGCAATAATGTAATTACCAGCGTTTCGACAGCCAAGCTGTCTTCATCAGGATATAATCACATTCACTGCGGGATGACTCGTTTATATAGCGTCAAAAGACACAGGTGTCTGTAATCATGTCCAAGAGTGGCCTAATATCATTGGTTAATTATCAAATATTTCATGTTTCTAAAGTATTTCTTTATTCAGACGAAGGGTACTGCTATGGGATCCCCCATGGCTCCAAACTATGCTAATGTGTATGTGGGTTACATGGAGAAACGGTCTATTTTCAATCCTCTCAAAAATGTTTTCTTGCCTAACATCATTATTTCGAAACGGTATATTGATTATATTTTTGTTCTATGGAGGGGTGATGCAAAACAGCTCCAGGCATTCCATGCTTTTCTTAACTCCTGTTCGGATCATTTGAGATTTACTATGCAATCTGATACACGTCAAATCAGTTTTCTTGATCTTCTGATCTTGTGTGAAGATAATGTTCTATACACTGATCTTTACAGGAAACCTACTGATCGTAACAGTTTGTTGAGGGCTGATAGTTGTCACCCACTTCCCTTGAAAAATAGTTTGCCCTACAGCCAATTTTGTCGAATCAAAAGAATTTGCCAAGAACAATCAGATTTCGACAGAAATGTGGCTGAGACTCAAAGAAAGTTCAAGGATATGGGCTACAAAAATAATCAGATTAATATTGCCATTGAGAAAATTCAAAACAAAATGAGACATGACCTTTTTCAAGGTCAGTCTCGCAAAAAGACACATTCTTGTGTTCTAACTACCCGCTATTCAAAGTGCTCTGAACAAATTAAGGGAATTGTTCACAAACATTGGCACATTCTAAAATCCGATGATAGTCTCGGTAATGTGTTTTCGGACCTTCCCTTGGTCGTATTCTCGCGGGGCAGAAATCTCACAGACCAATTGGTACACTCTGATTTACCACCCCAAGATATTCCTGAACAACGTCTATTTGCGCCCCTACTGGATGGAAACTACAAATGTAATGGCTGTGCTCAATGCAATGGCACTTATAAATGTAGATCCTTCAAACACCCATAAACAGGGATATTGATCCCAATCAATGGTGTTATTACGTGCTCCACTAAGGCAGTTATCTGATAACTTGTCCTTGTGGTAAAAATGATGTAGGTAAAACAAAGCGTGAATTAAAAGTACGTATCTCAGAGCATCGTAGCACCATTAGGTGTAAAAACTTTACTTACCCAGTTGCGGCCCACTTCTTGGAGGCAGGCCACTCGATTTCGTCTCTGCGTTATATTGGCATCGAACATGTCACCCTCCCTAGGAGAGGGGGTGACCTTGATAATTTATTGTTAAAACAAGAGGCTGCCTGGATCTTTAACTTAAAGACCCTTGCTCCCTTCGGTCTCAATGTAGACTTTGATCTGAAGCCATTCTTGTGATTATTGTGACTTTGCCATTGAACTTGTTTGTAAGCTTGTGTAGTCGAAAATGAATTTATGATCGTATGCTATCCATTTGTTGTTTGTATGACATTTTAATATTTGATAATTAACCAATGATATTAGGCCACTCTTGGCCATGATTACAGACACCTGTGTCTTTTGACACTATATAAACGAGTCATCCTGCAGTGTTTGTGATTATACCCTGATGAAGACAGCTTGGCTGTCGAAAAGTTGGTAATTACATTTTTGCATCTGAATTCCTAGAGTGTGCGGCTCTCTTTTATTTTCAAGTTTTCTACTCCGCTAGCCAGCACCTCGTCTAAATACAGTGCCTTGCGAAAGTATTCGGCCCCCTTGAACTTTGCGACCTTTTGCCACATTTCAGGCTTCAAACATAAAGATATAAAACTGTATTTTTTTGTGAAGAATCAACAACAAGTGGGACACAATCATGAAGTGGTACGACATTTATTGGATATTTCAAACTTTTTTAACAAATCAAAAACTGAAAAATTGGGCGTGCAAAATTATTCAGCCCCTTTACTTTCAGTGCAGCAAACTCTCTCCAGAAGTTCAGTGAGGATCTCTGAATGATCCGATGTTGACCTAAATGACTAATGATGATAAATACAATCCACCTGTGTGTAATCAAGTCTCCGTATAAATGCACCTGCACTGTGATAGTCTCAGAGGTCCGTTAAAAGCGCAGAGAGCATCATGAAGAAAAACAACAATGCAACAATGCAAAACGTTATGTTTGTAAAAGCAACACAGCTCATCACCCTGAACACACCATCCCCACTGTCAAACATGGTGGTGGCAGCATCATGGTTTGGGCCTGCTTTTCTTCAGCAGGGACAGGGAAGATGGTTAAAATTGATGGGAAGATGGATGAAGCCAAATACAGGACCATTCTGGAAGAACCTGATGGAGTCTGCAAAGACCTGAGACTGGGACGGAGATTTGTCTTCCAACAAGACAATGATCCAAAACGTAAAGCAAAATCTACAATGGAATGGTTCAAAAATAAACATATCCAGGTGTTAGAATGGCTAAGTCAAAGTCCAGACCTGAATCCAATCGAGAATCTGTGGAAAGAACTGAAAACTGCTGTTCACAAATGCTCTCCATCCAACCTCACTGAGCTCGAGCTGTTTTGCAAGGAGGAATGGGAAAAAATGTCAGTCTCTCGATGTGCAAAACTGATAGAGACATACCCCAAGCGACTTACAGCTGTAATCGCAGCAAAAGGTGGCGCTACAAAGTATTAACTTAAGGGGGCTGAATAATTTTGCACGCCCAATTTTTCAGTTTTTTATTTGTTAAAAAAGTTTGAAATATCCAATAAATGTCGTTCCACTTCATGATTGTGTCCCACTTGTTGTTGATTCTTCACAAAAAAATACAGTTTTATATCTTTATGTTTGAAGCCTGAAATGTGGCAAAAGGTCGCAAAGTTCAAGGGGGCCGAATACTTTCGCAAGGCACTGTAGGTGTGCGTTTCTTTTTCTTCTAGAAAATCTTTGAAGAGAACCTGCTTCAGAGTGCAAATGATATTAGACTAGGGGAGAAGATTTACGTACCAACAGGACAATGACCCCAAGTAGACACATCTCAACATCAACTGTTCAGTAGAGATTATATGAATCAGGCCTTCGTGGTTGAATTGCTGCAAAGAAACCATTACTAAAGGACATCAATAAGAAGAAGAGAATTGCTTGAGCCAAGAAACACGAGAAATGGACATTAGATCGGTGGATATCTGTCCTTTGGTCTGATGAGTCCAAATGTGAGATTTTTGGTTCCAACCGCTGTGTCTTTATGTGACGCAGAGAAGGTGAACGGATAATATCTGCATGTGCAGTTCCCACCATGAAGCATGTAGGAAGTGTGACACTTTGCTGGTGACACTGTCAGTGATTTATTTAGAATTCAAGGCACACTTAACCAGCATGGCTACCACAGCATTCTGCAACGATGAGCCATCCCATCTGGTTTGCGCTTAGTCGTACTATCATTTTGTTTTTCAACAGGACAATGAGCCAACACACCTCCAGGCTGTGTAAGGGCTATTTGACCTAGAAGAAGAGTGATGGAGTACTGCATCACATGACCTGGCCTCCACAACCCCCCGACCTCAACCAAAATGAGATGGTTTGGGATGAGTCGGATCACAGAGTGAAGGAAAAGCAGCCAACAAGTGCTCAGCATATGTGGGAACTCCTTCAAGACTGTTGGAAAAGCATTCCAGGTGAAGCTGGTTGAGAGATTGCCAAGAGTGTGCAAAGCTGTAATCAAGGCCAAGGGTGGCTATTTGAAGAATCTCAAATGTAAAATATATTTCGATTTGTTTAACACTTTTTTGGTTACTACATGATTCCATATGTGTTATTTAATAGTTTGTCTTCACTATTATTCTACAATGTAGAAAATAGTAAAAATAAAGAAAAAACGTTTAATGAGTAGGTGTTCAAAATCTTTTGACCGGTAGTGTACAGCCAAAGCAATGCTGGAATGGCTTCAGAAGAATAATGTGAAAGTCCTTGAGTGGCCCAGACTTGAATCTCATTGAAAATATGTGGAAAAACTTGAAGATTGCTGTTCACCACTGCTCCAAATCGAACTTAACTTCTTGACCATACTTGAGACGCAGACGTCTCAAGTATGCACCTGGAAATGCAAATGCGCTACGCTAAATGCTAAATGTACTCGTTACAACTCAAACCTTGATCAAAATTCACAAGCAGGGTATTGAATTAAAGCTACACTCGTTGTGAACCTAGCCAGCAAGTCAGATTTTTAAAATGCTTTTCGGCGAAAGCATGAGAAGCTATTATCTGATAGCATGCACCCCCCAAAATACCAGCACGACACGTAAACAACAGATTTTGCGGTAGCCGGCGCTACCCAAAACGCAGAAATAAAATATAAAACATTCATTACCTTTGACGAGCTTCTTTCTTGGCACTCCTATATGCCCCATAAACATCACTATTGGGTCTTTTTTTCGTTTAAATCGGTCCATATATACCCAAAATAGCTTTGTATGGAAGCTGTGTCATTCAGAAAAAAACATCGTTTTTAAACGCTGCGTAATTTTTTAAAATTAAAAAAGTCGACGATAAACTTTCACAAAACACTTCGAAATCCTTTTGTAATCCAACTTTAGGTATTAGTAAACGTTTATAATCTATCAAAATGATTACAGGGCGATGTATTTTCAATAGGTCTTCGCTTGCAAATCAATGGCTGCTAATGTCTTCATCAACAACATCCGGGTGAAGACTGGGAAAATGGATGCCAGATAGATGGATTTTCCAACAATTAATTCAATTGAAAATGACGACAATGGCGACATCGTGTGGAATTTGTATGAATTGCAGGCAGGTCGATATTAAATTCTGTTCTCTTTTAACAACTCGTGGAAGTGACTTATGGAAATTATTTTTAGCTTTCAGAGAGCAGTTTTTCTTGCGTTTTTCAATGAAACACACGATCTGTTATAGTCACAGCCGTGATTTAACCAGTTTTATAAACTTCAGAGTGTTTTCTATCCACACATACTAATCATATGCATATACTATATTCCTGGCATGAGTAGCAGGACGCTGAAAAGTTGCGCGATTTTTAACAGAATGTTCGAAAAAGGAGGGGGTAGAAGTAAGAGGTTTAACAGAGCTTGAGATAATCTGCAAGGAAGAATGGGAGAAAATCCCCCAAATCCAGATGTGCAAAGTTGATAGACATACCCAAGACATCTTAAAGATGTAATCGCCACCAAAGGTATTTCTCTGATTCAGCGGTGTGAATACTTTTATTTTCAATAGATTTGCAAACATTTCTAAAAACATGTTTTCACTTTGTCATTATGGGGTATTGCGTGTGTAGAGGGTGAGAAAAAAAAAACAATTTAATTTATTTTAAATTCGGGCTGTAACACGACAAAATGTGGAATAAGTCTATGTATTGAAAGCAATGTATTGTTAGGTTCTTATTTTTCAGAGTAAATAACCCACAGATACCAGAGAAGCTTTAACCAAGTTTAATTATTCCCAAAGGTTCTGTACAGCTGTAATCAGACGGCAAAACATTTCTCACATCACAGTTATATACCTCCTACTTAAGACACTCCCTCTCTTCAATCCTTAGTTTATGGTTTAACAGGAATAGAGTAACAAGATCCCAAACCCTTATTACTCCCTTCAAGTGACCTGTTCTCACCTCCTGACCTCAACCCCTCCTTCAACCAATTCAAAGATGTCCATCTGTCTCCCCTGTATCAACACGGTGCTCTGCTCCCGTCCACCCAACACATTCCAACACATTCCACAGCTATCTGCCCTTCTACAGAGAACCCCTAACTGTCTCCTGTGATTCTATCTATCATTTATTTAATATCTCAATGTTCAAAATGTCGAACCCAACAGTATCTTTGGCACTAACGTTAGCTTGCTACTATTTTATGTTTTATCATGCTGTCTAACAATGGTTCCTCTTACTATATCCCATGCAGGTTTTTCAGCCAGCAATCATGGATCTCAGCTGAAAGTCAAGCAACTGAAAATAAAACCAAAAACCCACTGAGCCATGGAGAAGTTTGGGATAAGCTTTGGGGGTGGCCCCAGCAAGAAGGAGCTTGTGGACGCCATAGAGACTCAGAGAAAGCAGTTGGTCCAGTATCAAACACGCTTCAAGGATGTGGTCAGGGCCTACAAGAGCCTGCTGAAGGAGAAGGAGGCTCTGGAGGCTAGTCTCAAGGTACTGACCGTCTCCCAGGAGGTCGACCTCAGCCAGCGTGGAGATGACAGCTCTGCCAGTGGCAGCCATATGACCTATGACTTCCCAGATGATCACTGCTCCATGCACAGCGAGGACAGTCTGGACACAGCAGCCTCCGCCGACACTGCTACCAGCATTACCAGTGGGAGCACCAAGGGCGACCAGGCTGAAGAGGACCAGGGTAGTAGCCCAGGAGAGATGGGGGCGACCGGGCCTGGAGGCCCCTCAGTGTCCCAGAGGTCTGAGGAGGCTAGTGGGTCAGAGAGCGGTATCAGCTCCAGCAGTAGTGGAGGGTCTGAGGTTCAGCAGCACCTAACACCCCCACCCACCTCTTCTATGGAGGCTGACCGGAGGGTCCTCCAGCTGAAGACCCAACTGACCACCCTGACCAGCTCCCTGGCCACGGTCACGCAGGAAAAGTCCAGGATGGAGGCCAACTTCCAGGCCGACAAGCGGAAGATCAAGCAGGACATGGATGCGCTCCAGGGGAGGCTGGAGGAGTCCAGGAGGCAGCATGAAGCAGAGATCCATGCCCTGCATGAGCAGCTGGCGGAGAGCAAGGCTCGGGTTATAACCCAGCAACATGAGAGAGAGCAGGAGCAGGGTGACCACGCCCTCATGCTCAGAGAGCTCCAAAAATTGCTGCAGGAGGAGAGAAGCCAGAGGCAGGATGCTGAGCTTCGGCTGGAGGACACTAGGGAGGTCCTGCTGGAGGTTACACAGGCCGCAGATCGAGGGCACGATTATGAGGCCCGGCTAAAGGAGGTGACCCAGCAGAGGGAGGAGATGAGGAGGAGCCTTCAGACTGCGGAGGCAGAGAGGAACAAGCCAGACCCACGGGTGGAGGAGCTTCAGCGGGAGCTGGCGACACTCAAGAACCACTTTCAGCAGCAGATGCAGCATGAGATCAGAAAGGTATGGTAATGCTTAGGAAGGACTGCAGAGTAAATCCATTTGAATTCAATCACATTTTAACAGCATTTAAAGAACACTTTTCATGCATGTTTCCTCATGGAGAAGTGGTCAGAAAGGGACTTTTTGGAACTGAATGCCAAAACATTCAAGAGATAAAGGTACTCAGTTGACCCATTTTTCTTACAAGCAATACCATGGTAACGGAATTACACTTTGACTCTGATTTTTCACTTCAAAATGTATGCCAAACAAAACCATTGATTTCAAAGTTCAACATACCACACTCTATGTACAAGGACTAATTTGAACAATTTACACAGCATTTCACAAAAACACATTTACTGGAAGAACTGTGCAGATGCAAAGTTTGGTAACAGAATTACAGTAAAATCTCCCTCCGTTTTTTATCCGACCACGTTTTCCAAACACTCTGTTAAATATCTGCTCTGAATTAAGATTCAAAGATGTCTGCAGAAAGAATAGGTTGTCAGCTATGACATGACGCCTTGAGTTAAAAAAATTAAATGAAAAAATGTTGGTTACTGAACTACAGTAGGTGAAGTGGATTTACACCCGGTAACGGAATTACATCATAGGTCCCTGATCTGTACTATCCAGAAATGCATAATTATGGAAATGAATATCATTCTCTTCATGGTGATATATCCTGAATAGGTACGCAAAGGTAGACATATGCAATATCTTCCTTTTGCACATTTTGGTATTATTCTACACACTGGCTATTATTATAATGAACTCTGCCCCCAAACAAGACCTCATTTGGTTGGTCTTTACCAGGCCAAATCTGAACCAATCATAGAAGTCTTATGTTTCCCAAGTTTGGACATCACAGTAGAGTTCAGTACAGTAAAGTAGATCTGTACAGTACAATGAAGTACATTGTACTGTGCAGTACTTTTCTTTACTGTGCTCTACTGTACTGTCCAAACTTGGGAAACATTGAAGTCTGTGATTGGTTCAGATTTGGTCCGGCCAGGGCGGACTGACTAAATTTCAAGGACTTTGCAACGTTCGTGGACATCTGGTGTTTGTCGGTGCTCAGCGGGCGAGGATGCTTTTTACAGTAAATGGAAAGGGGGTAGGTGTCAGTAAGAGCCGGGAGATTGTAGCCAATTCAATTGCGTTAATTCCGTTACAGATTTTATAAAATATTTACAAGTTTGAATCCCTTATTCATTCATAAACAAACTTGATATCAGTAAACACACTAGCTAATTGGTAGGTCTACCTTGTTACTTCTGTGAACTTTCATTATCCTCCCTCATGAGGGAGAGAAATGAGAAAATATCTTAAAATGTGGGTTTTTAGTGACAGAATTACAAGGCAATTTGACATGCTCCTGTTTATTTTATTTACCCTTATTTTACCAGGTAAGTTGACTGAGAACATATTTTCTTTTACAGCTTACGACCTGGGGAGGAGAGGGGAGGAATGAGCCAATTGGAAACTGGGGATGGTTAGGTGGCCATGATGGTATTAGGGTCAGATTGGGAATTTAGCCAGGACACTGGGGTTAACACCCCTACTGTTACGATAAGGGCCATGGGATAGAGAGAGTCAGACCATAGAGAGTCAGGATACCCGTTTTTAACGTCCCATCCGAAAGACGGTACTTCCCATGTTGGCGCTCTTGTCTATTTAAAGATGGAAATACCCATACCCTACCATACCATTAGACATCCATGTCTTCATCACTGTAAAATTTTCAGTTTGATATATAATTTAAAAGCTTCCAAACAGGGTTGTCAAACTTTGATAATTTCTTTAAAAATATATATATATTTAAAATAAAAATTGACTTTTTTAACCTTCAACGTCAATTATCTAAAAACGTGAACTCTTATTTTTTTATTTGCACATGTTGTAGCTTAGACCCTACTTTACATCAGCTGATGTGTTTTTGTTGTGCCTGCCATTGGTTGAGACACAACATGCTCTTGAATACAGGTTGGGTGTCATTTCAATCATAGAAATGTAATTCATAGAATGGACCTATCTATCCCTTCAGACCACTGCAATTTAGCTGGTACACCATTTAAATTGAACTTCTAATTACTACCACAAAGATGGTCACCTGTCCACCTACTGTTGAATGTCAATTTAAATGGTCATGTCTATTCTATTATCTATATTTATATGATTTCAATAGGTTTCCTATTGAGGATTGAAAGTATAATTGAAAACCGATATTCCCATTCAAGTCAACATTCTCTGATGTGTGGACCTCCAACCATCTTTGGGGTACCATTTGAAAGTTGACGTTTCAATTTTATTCCCATTTTAGTACATTTATCAACCAAAACTTGACACCCACCCTGTATTAAAGAGCATGTTGTCTCAACCGATGGCAGTAACAACACAAAAACGTTAGATTATATAAAATAGGGTCTAAGATACAGCGTATGCAAATAATCTGAGTTTACACGTGTTTATATAATTTATGTTTCAAGTAAAAAATTAAATTTTTAAGGATTTTTTTTTTTTTTCAAGAAATTATAAAATTGTTTGACAACCCTGATTTTAAGCTTTTAAATGTTATCAATCTCCACAGTTGATCTTTTACAGTGATGAAAACATGGATGTCTCATGGTATGGTGGGGTATGCAAAAATAGGCACATTTGAGCACCTACATCTCTTGAATGTTTTGGCATTGTTTCAAAACGTCACTTTCTGGGCGCTTCTATAATGGGTAAATATGTATGGAGGGTTTCCTTCAAATCAAAAGGGGTGTTGTCAGAAAGTGATTGAGTTGAAATGGATTTACAAATGTATCCTGTATTAAGGTGAACGACTTAAACATATATAAAATATTTGATGACCTGAATTTTAACACTATATTCAACAACCCTTGACCTCTTGTATTAGAAACAGCTTGATAAAACATAAATGCCATGGCAGAGAATAACATCGCATTATATGTACTTTTGTCTTCCATTGTCTATTTGTGTCTCATGGCTGTCATTTCCCTGTCCCCTCTCCATCTGCAGGTGTCGCAGGCAGAGGAGCGTCTGCAGGGGCAATCCCAGCTGGAGGAGGGCCGTGTGGCCAGCCTGGAGCTGCGAGTGTCTGAGCTGTCTGAGCTGCTTGGGGCCTGCGAGAAGGCCCGGCAGAGGGACCAGCAGAACGCCCACTGGCTGAGAGAGCGCATCCTGCAGCTGGACACGGAGAACAAGACCCTGGCCATCGCCGCTTCCACCCGCGGTTCCCCCCTGGACCTCAGCATGGACGAGGCCAACCTGGACGTGAACGTGCTGAAGGAGCGCCTGGAGAAGGTGAAGAGACTTCTTCTGCTAGCCACACAGAGGAACCACCCAGAGCAGACCATGGAGATAGAGAAGATGGCTGAGATGGAGGGGCGGCTGGGTCAGGGGACGGGCAGTTGGGGAGAGTCGTCAGACGGGGAGAAGGCCTCTGCGCTGTACTACCAGCAGGAACTGCGGCAGCTGAAGGAGGAGTTTGAGCGCTACAAGGTGCGGGCGCAGGTGGTGCTGAAGAACAAGAACGCTAAAGACTGTAGCCTTGCCAAAGAGCTGGAGGAGGCCCGTGACCAGCTGGCTGAGCTCAAGGAGAAGTACATCAACCTGCGTATCCATGGCGACGAGGCGGAGGCCAAGCACCGCCGGGAGCTGGAGGAGTGTCAACAGGGGAAAGGGATGCTGCAGCAGGGTCATAAACAGGAGCTTGACCGGGCTGAGGCCCAATACAGAGAGAGCCTCCTCAGGCTGGAGGGGGAACTGCACCGGCAGAGGGACCGCACCATGGCCCTACTGCAAGAGAAGGACCAGGAGTTGGAGAAGCTGAAGTCTATCGGCTACAGTCTCGCTGGTTACAGAAGCCACCACAGCGACGAAGGAGAAACGGGGGCGGACTTCAGAGCGACCGCGGACGACGGCAGCAACAACCGCAACAACGCCAACAACATGGATGACTTGGCACAGGAGGAGAGTGACATCATCACCCATGCATTGCGGCTGGCAGGGCCCAACGAGCCCACGCTCCTCCTGTACGTCGAGCAGCTGGCAAGAAAGGAGGTGGAGATTGGCTCGCTGCGGCGGCAGAAGCACCGGCTAGAGGAGGACGTGCACCAGCTGCAGGGGAAGCTGATCGCAAACGGGGAGCGCTACGACGAGGAGGTGGCTGAGCTCCGCGGCAGGCTGGACAAACGGCACAGGGACCAGGGCAGGGAGGGGGCCAACTTGGAGTACCTCAAGAACGTAATCTACAAGTTCCTCACCCTTCAGGACACCAGGGGGCGTCAGCAGACCCTCACAGCCATACTGACCATCCTGCACTTCAGCCCTCAGGAGAAGCAGGCGGTGGTCAAACAGCACCAGAACCAGGCGTGGTGGACGGCAGGGATGAGGTAATGATGATGATGATGATGGGAGGAGAAGAGTTCAGCTCCTCACTCTGCAAATAATGAGAACTCATTTGAATTAATCCCCCGACAGTCAACAAGTGTGTGTTTTAGTTTTCCTGAATAAAGGCTATTTATTTTGGTGTGTTGTTTTCCCAGGATTCCGGTGTGGTGTCACGCATAACGCAGTCATTTTGAATAAAGTCTTGTGGAAAATAAAATGTAATCAACAGTGTCAAAGCGCAAATGTTGATCGCCATTTCATTTTCCTCAAGACTTTATTCAAAATGATTGCTTTATGCGTGAAAGAAGCACACAAAACATTGGATTTTGCAATATAATCAGTGGATATTGAAGTGTGGGTTTGTATTTGCCACTATGTGAAGCTGCATGTTTGGTTGTTTTGATTCTTTGATAAGATAGAATCAAAGCATGAGGCTCACATCTGTGTTTCTGTCAAAGGAAGGTAACCAAATATTGACCGTTCTTACACAGGGACAAGGACAGGATCTGTTAACTTTTAGATAACAAACCTCAGTCTAATAATTGGCCTGTCTGTGTAAACATAGCCATAATTCTGTTTAAAGGAAAGATTCCCTGTTCAAGCAGGCAGAAATATATGATGAGTTTTGCGTCCTATTGAAATAAAGCCAATTAGTGGAAAAAATTATGCAAAACTCTTCATACCGACTGTATTTCTGTCTGCTTGAAGGGCGAATCACTCCGATACACATGAAATGACCATGGGAATCGATAGAACATTGCTCAGAGATGCACAAATACGATAGAAGATTCTAAATGGGTAAATCTTTCCTTTTAATATTGAGTGCATCAGTAGCTTTAAAGGGATTCTTCAGGATTTTGGTAATGCCTTTATCTACTTCCCAGAACTCATGGAATCCATTTGTATACCTCTGTCTGCAGTTTGAAGGAAGTTGCTAACTAACGTTAGCGCAATTGCTAACTAGCGTTCACACAATGACTGGAAGTCTATGGTAATTGCTATTATGCTAGTAGATACCTTAGACTTCCAGTCATTGTGCTAACACTAGTTAGCATTGGCTCACTAAACTAACTTCATAAAGTCATAAAAATGGTATCCATGAGTTTATCTGACTCTGGGGAAGTAAATAAAGGGCTTCATTGCCAAAATCTCAGTGTCCCTTTAATGCTAGATCTCCTGTATGTGTTGTACATAATTGTATGATAATCTGAGGGCTAAAAAGCTGAATACTTTGGTAGGTAATTACAGTATTTTCTAGTATACCGTTTTGTGTGGATAATACAATGCTTATTGTTGAAATGCATATTTTTGATTCCCTCAAAATGAAAATTAAACAATTTTTCTCAGCGATTCTGTAAACGTGTGGTGCATGGATGTATCACAGCCTTTGTTGTCATTCAGCACTGTTGTTTCCAAATTTTATTAGTAACGCTAACAGTATATTAGCATCAGAAACCATTTTCTTTTAATATAAAAAATAATATAGAACTATAGGTTATTATAAATAAGTAAACACCAGGATCCAAATAGTATATCAGTATTATCAATACTCTTAAATGAAAACTGCAGTTTACTGCTTCCCTAGTGACCAAATGCCATTACAGTACTTCACAAAAAAAACTGAAGAAAAAGTATTTAAGTACCACATATACTGTACCTATTTGAGAAACTATAGGGCTGTGTTTACGCAGGCAGCCCAATTCTGATATTTTTTTCCGCTAATTGGTCTTTTGACCAATCACAGATCTTTTCACATCTGATCTGATTGGTCAAAAGACCAATTAGTGAAAAAAATCATAATTGGACTGCCTATGTAAACACAGGCCTAGTAGACAGACAAAAGGGAGTGCAGTGAATGAGGTAGAAGCCCTGATCAGCTGCATTCGTTTTACATTCACTGGTAACCGGCAATGTAATGAGTGGTTGTAGAAAGATGTTAGCTGATGGGGCTTTGGCAGGATTGTCACTGTCAACTTTTAACAAAAACAACTGCCCATACCCACAAGAGATGATGCATGTATTACGTGTGTTTTATGCACTCATTTAAAGATATAAGCCCAGTTTCAGCCATGTCTACTGTGCACCAAGTACACTACATGGCCAAAAGTATGTGGACACCTGCTCGTCGAACATCTCATTCCAAAATCATGGGCATTGACAGAGTTGGTCCCCTCTTTGCTGCAATAACAGCCTCCACTCTTCTGGGAAGGCTTTCCACTAGATGTTGGAAAATTGCTGTGGGGACTTGCTTCCATTCAGCCACAAGAGCATGAGTGAGGTCAGGGCTCTGTACAGGACAGATGAGTTATTCCACACCGATCCTGACAAACCATTTTTGTATGGACCTCACCATTCCGAAACAGGAAAGGGCCTTCCCCAAACTGGTTGGAAGCACATAATCGTAAGCGTTAAGATTTCCCTAACTAAGGGGCCTAGCCCGAACCATGAAAAACAGCCCCAGACCATTATTGCTCCACCAAACTTTACAGTTGGCACTGCATTGGGGAATGTAGGGTTCTCCTGGTATCCGGCAAACCAGATTCATCTGCCAGATGGTGGAGCGTGATTCATCACTCCAGTCGACGCTTGGCATTGCGCATGGTGATCTTAGGCTTGTGTGTGGCTGCTCAGCCATGGAAACCCATTTCAAGAAGCTCCCGACTAACAGTTATTGTGCTGATGTTGCTTCCAGATGCAGTTTGGAACTTGGTAGTGAGTGTTGCAACCGAGGACAGACAATTTCTACACGCTTCAGCACTCGGGGGTCCCGTTCTGTGAGCTTGTGTGGCCTACTACTTCACAGCTGAGCTGACAAACTGACTTGTTGAAAAGGTGGCATCCTATGATGGGGCCACATTGAAAGTCACTGAGCTCTTCAGTACGGGCCATTTTACTACCAATGTTTGTCTATAGACATTGCATTGCTGTTTGCTCGATTTAAAAAAACTGTCAGCAACGGGTGTAGCTGAAATAGCCGAAGCCACTAATTTGAAGGGGTGTCCACATACCTTTGTACATACAACCCTTAAACTAAAATCTTAAGATTTTGTAACCTGGATATTTAGCGGTGTTTCAATGTAGTGTGATTTATTTGAGCTTGATCAATAGAAAATACTGAGATTGATGAAAGCCTCAATGTAGTTACTTAAATGTAATTCACCCCTTTTATGGGTTTAATGACAGCAGTTTTAAACTCATCAAAATAAAAAAAATGTAGGCGCATATGATAGCGTAAAATATAACTAACAACTATACATGTTAAATACTCAAACATGTCCCTCTCCACGGGTATATGCTTCAATCCCAGTAGTAACAATCAGGATACTTAGTGAAGGCATAATCTCATAAAGTCTACAACTACTCTCTATTCCCCTTGATCTAATATTATTGTCATGATGAACCATAGCCATGTTTCTAATATCACCTAAACTTCTAGTTTGCTACATTATATTACTCAGAGGGTGTAGTGTTTTGGCTGATGGCAATACTTTCAGTTTCAGGTTGTTTTTAAAAGACAAAAAAAAACACTTCAGCATCAGTTTCTGTATCTATTCAGCAGTGTGTCAGTGTTAGAGTCAGTATCTGTGTAGTACAGTCAGCATGTCCTATGGTACAGAGTTGATGATAGTCTGGAGGTATCCCTCTAGGTCACATATGTCAGAGTCAAGGCCCGCGGGCCACATCCGGCCCGCAAGAAGGTTTTTTACGGCCCCTGGGATGATCTTGATTTATTATTAGAACCGGCCCGCAGCAAGCCGGCAGCCCGCAGATCTTTTACACGCACCAATACTACATTTCCCACAATGCAAAGGTGACGCACCGAGCAGTAGGCTGCTTCATTTCAATATTTATTGGCACAGCAGTCGTCAGCATCACAGTAAAATTAACTTTCAGATACCCATCAAAAATGGCAAAACGGAAGGTGGATACTGAGAACCGGGGGTTTCAAACAAGGTGGGAGTCGGAGTATATGTTCACGAAGGTAGCTGGAAAACCTGTGTGTCTTCTGTGTGGAGAAAGTGTGGCGGTACTGAAAGAGTATAATCTGAGACGACATTATGAAACAAAACACGCGGACAAAAACAAGAATATGGACATGGAACAAAGGCTACAAAAGGCAGAGGAATTAAAACGAGGCCTCAAATCTCGACAGGCTCTGTTCAAAAAAGCCAAATCACAAGGCCAGGCTGCTGTCAAGGCCAGTTTTATTTTGGCAGAAGAGATCGCTAAATCAGCCCGGCCATTTACGGAGGGGGATTTCATCAAAAACTGCATGATTAAAGTTTGTGACGAAGTTTGCCCAGAAAAAAGGCAACTCTTTTTAAATGTGAGTCTGAGCAGAAACACCATTGCCGAGAGAGTAGACCAGTTGTCCATCAATCTAAAAGAGCAGCTTGTGAAAAAGGGAAAAGATTTTATTGCATATTCCTTGGCTGTGGATGAGAGCACCGACATTTCTGACATTGCCCAGTTGTCAATTTTCATCCGCGGAGTGGACTCCAACCTAAGCGTGACAGAGGAGTTTTTGGCTTTACGTCCTATGCATGGCACAACTACGGGGCATGATTTGTATGAAGAGGTGTCAAGATGTGTAAATGAGATGGAGCTGCCTTGGGAAAAACTTGTGGGTTTGACAACCGACGGAGCACCTGCGATGTGTGGACACAGGAGCGGACTGGTGGCGAAGATACGGGAAAAGATGCAAGAGGAAAACGCGACAGGTGAGCTGACAGCTTATCATTGTATCATACACCAGGAAGCGTTGTGCGGTAAAGCCTTGAAAATGGAGCATGTAATGAGCATCATCACGCGCACAGTTAACTTTATCAGAGCCAAAGGTTTGAATCACCGCCAGTTCAAGGCATTTCTGACGGAGTTAGAAACGGAGCATGGTGATTTGCCTTATCACACAGAGGTGCGATGGCTAAGCCAGGGAAAGGTGCTTCAAAGATGTTTCGAGCTTCGTGAGGAGATTTGTCTGTTCTTGGACAGCAAAGGGAAAGACACAACACAACTCCGAGACGAAATGTTTCTGTGTGAAATGGCTTTTCTGTGTGACATTACGAGTCATCTGAATGCAATAAACTTGCAGCTGCAGGGTCGGGATCGTGTCATCTCTGATATGTACAGTACAGTGAAGGCATTTAAAACCAAACTGACTCTGTGGGAGACGCAGATGCGGAAAGAAAATTTGAGCCACTTTCCCAGCTGCCAGACCATGAAAGAGAAGCTCTCTACCAGTGCGTTCCCGAGCACACAGTTGGCTGATAAAATAGGTATGCTTGCCGCTGACTTTCGACGCCGATTTGCTGACTTTGAAGCACAAAAAAAGCAGGTTGGAACTGCTCGGTAACCCATTTGCTGTTGACGTGGAAAGCTTACCACCAAACCTCCAAATGGAGTTGATTGACCTCCAATGCAATGATGCACTGAGGGCAAAATATGCGGCAGTGGGTGCTGCGGAGTTCGCCCGTTTCCTCCCCGGCACAATGCCCCAGCTGCGCATCCAGGCTGCTCAAACGTTGTCTATGTTTGGCAGCACATACCTGTGTGAACAACTGTTTTCTTTGATGAACCTGAACAAAACATCACACAGAAGTCGACTTACTGCTGAACACCTCCACTCAATTCTGAGGATTTCTTCAGCTCAGAGCCTTACCCCGAACATTGATGAACTTGTGGAAAAGATGGGACACCACCAAGTATCACCCTCAACCTCAAACAAGTGAACATTACTGTGCAATCACATATTTAGAGTTTTTACTCAGTTCAAGTTTAAAAGTTAAAATGTAATATTTGTTTTCACTGCATGTTACTTCTCCTTAAACAAAGTGTTGTTTTTGATTAATAGATTTTTGCACTTTATTTTTTTGTATTTCAATCCAATTATATTTTAAAAATATTTCAGTTGAGTGGATGATAGAAAATTGCTATTATTGTTTTTTCTTTGAAGTAAATTTAGCCCACTTTTGCTAAAATAGAAAATATAGTCTACTGATGGTGCCTTGAATACCGGTTTCTTTCATTTAATGTTCATGTTATGGGGATATTTATATAAAGGAAATTTGTCTTTTGTGTCTGTTGAAAATTAAAGATTACTGACAGAGCCATAAGAAAATATTGCTTTATTTATCTGATCATATTGTAATATATTTGTTAGGTTTTCAGTAGGTTCAATTAGGTTCACTAGACTATATGCGTCATTTAAAAATGTTTCAATGAACATTCGAACAGTCCGGCCCTCGTCTTGTAGCTGATTTTTTTATTTGGCCCTCCGTCCATTTGACTTTGACACCCCTGCTCTAGGTTCTCCAGCGCCCCTTCCTTCACTGGGAGCTGCTGCTTTCCAGCCTTCATCTGGATTGGGGGACAGACAGACTATAGTACGCAATGGTTTGTGGCACAGAATTCATTTCTTACACTAAATATAGCATGTTACAAATGGTTGAGGTGAGTGTAATGGACATATTGATGGGTTTTACTGATCAGTTTCCCTCTCATCTTCAGGACCAGATCCACGATCTCCACCTCTGACTTGCCTTTGGTCCAACCCAGCAGGTCCTGGGTGAGTAGATCATTAACAAAACATTAAAACGAACCAACTCTTATGGGTAGGGAAAGGACTCCTAACTGAATTAAAGTCAGTGGAGTCGTGTGGTTGAGTTTATTGGTCACATGATGCTCTGTAAGTCGAGTTAAACTAATGTCTTTAGGTGTGCGTGAACAAGGCTGTGGGGATCAACTCACAGCATCACAGACGACCTCTAGGTGGAGACATTCTGGTTTCTGGGCCATCTCCGTGTCGCAGGCGATACCAGCCATCGAAGTTGGGGGACCTGAAGAATTTCCTACTAGGCCATACATCGAAGTGCAATGCATTATGGATGATTTGTTTGAAAAATATGTGCCACAATACAATAGTTAGAAATGACGATGAGGTGGCAGGTGGACAGACCCACCCAATCCCCTTTCTGCACAGAGGTGAGCCGAGGTCCAGCGTACTCCAGAGTCCACATGAACTCCGGATCTGAAAAACACACACGTATTACCGTATTCAAACATAGTATCAACATACCATAGAAACAGGTTTGCTATCAATGTCACCCACCTTCCAAGGAGTCACAGACCTCTAGCAGAGGCATCGGGCTGACCAGGTAGTGTTCCTGGGGGAGACAGGTGAGACACACAGCATGCAGCAGGACAGACAGTCTATATAGGGGTGGGATGGATGTGTGGTAAGGAAGGCAGTCCCCTCAACAGTGGGATGATGAAGCTCTGGGTGAGTTCTAACAGATGTCTCCTCAAGATGGCACTCTGCACCTCAGATGGCCTCTTCCTCTGGATCCCTTTAAGGATTCTTTTGATGAGAGACTTCTATTTTTGAAGGAACATTTTATGTGCTGTGTAGATACCTACAGGTTGGGAGAACATGTTTTTACACACCAACTCACTCTCCCAAACCATGTTGGTTCCATAACTCCAGATGTTTTACCTGACTTAGTGTCCAGTGTTTTCAGCTTGGCTAGTTTCTTCACCTTCACAGGCAGGTCACCTGACATCTTGAGTTCTCCAAGGTGTATAATGTGGGGCCAGGACTGGAAGGTCTTTATGAAGAAGGGATTAGTGACCCCCAGAATCACATTGGGACTGGAGAGGTGAGAGAAAGGGAGCAGGGTGAGTTGAGTTGCCCCTTGGTTATGACAGAGTATACTCTCTCAACAGTGTTTAGAGTAAGCCCTACTCGTAGTGGTATACTCCTTAAACTCAGTGTCGTGTATGGTGAAGTAGGGCCTGTAATCACAGCAATAATTCAGTGGAGCAATCGAACTGTAGGATGGGAGAAAGACAAAATGTATTTTACAAACTCACCGAGTTACACGTGAAGCTAAATGTCATATTTCATGAATTTTCTGTTTACCTCGCTAGGGCCAGCACGGTTTCCGAGGAGACAGTGGGAGAGGGTGCCATGATGACCACGGGCTCCCCGATCAGCATGAGCTCCCAGAGGATCTGCAGGTGGATCAGGAAGGACTGGAAACACCTGGACAGATCAGAGGGCAAAGGTCAGTTCATATACAATGCTGCTTTCACTAATACAATGCATCCTCAAATTAAACTGAAAATACAGCTAAATTCAAGCCATGTAATTTACACAGATACATAACTATGTACAGTATATGTTTAGATATTCACTTTAAGAGGTCAAGCTCATGTATGGTCGATAGCATCATAGGGGCTGGTAGAAGATCCTGGTAATAACAGAAACATACTTTTTAGATGAAGTCCTCTAGCAATACCCATCAACTAACATCAACTTTACTAACATCATGGAGAAGTCGTATTTTCATGGGCACGTGGCCCATTACATAAAAAGCTATACCAACCTCCTTTTGTGCTTGTTTCACCGGGCTCCCCCCTGGTTTGTCATTTTTGGATGGGATCCTGACCTGCATGACCACGCCCATCACAGGTAGGTTGAGTGTCAGCCCTGGCACCGGAGATTGCCATTGGTCAATCTCGTTGCACACTGCATGGTGGGAGAGTGAGAAAGATGATGTTAGGGAAGTAGAGTCCAGACTGTACCTTAGAGCCCTAGTTATCTATAATGGGAGATTAATTAGAAATAAGAGAAGAGGTTATATATCGCCACCACCTGCTTCAAGGCAAGGTTCCAACTTCTCAAAATACTCTGGAGCTATGATCTGCAGCAGGGACTGAAAGAGGTGGGCATACGGTAGTCTGGACACCAGTACAAGAGACTAGCGAGAGAGTGAAAGAGAAAGGCAGGAGAGAGAATGAAAGAAAACCAAATGTGAATACATTGTGGTTCTGATTACTAAGCAGATCTGCAACATAAGCTTGTCACCTTCTGAAAGTAGCCTCTTGCCGGCGGCATCCTCGACTTGTCTGAAGTAGACATAGCCATAGAAATGGGCCAGCGCTCGCTAAGGGAGAAAGGGAAAGGGGGAGAGTTTAGATAATAAGTTATTGCAATGACAGAAGTTTAGTGGTGGCTGACATGAATATTCCACTCCAGTCACTGATTTCAGATTAGCGGTCCCTACCAAAGAACCAACCATAACCCTAAAAAGTAAGCAACCAAACTGTCCCTGGACCAGTTGTTCAGTCAGACCACAGCAGAGGACCGATGACAGACGCCCAATCACAAATCGACCGCTAAGACTAAGCCCTACACCCTATGCACTTGTGGAGATGTGAGAGGACTTGGTTGATATAAGCAATATAGTGAAACTTTCACCTAGCCTATCAGAGGGCAACTATTACCCTATTGCTTACACCTGTCAAATCCAATCAGATCTTCATAAATATGATTTGGGATTGGGCGCATCTCTGCTGTAGGCATTCTCCTCTACAAACCAGGAGCCCCTGCGGCCCACAGACTGATGCAATCTGAAGCTGAACTGGGTGTCCCCAAGGCATCCTGGGAAACATCACACAGGTCATGTGACTGATATAGATTTTTGGCCTAATCCCAAATCGACCCCTAGACCCTACACTTGTGGAGATCTGAGTGGATTTGACAGGTGCAAGCAATTTGGCAAAGATCATCAACTAAATTCAGCCGCGGGCCAATCTTTTGTTGAGCAGCTGGTCAGAGGGCCGGAACATAATTACAAATCATTTGTAGACTGCAAATTGCCTGCAAGAAGCCCAAACGGATGCAATATTTGAATAAAACATCATTTCCAACTTTACTTACATTTGTATACGATCACATGTATCTCTCGCTCTACTATGCCTGGGAATACTTTGGAACATATTTCCTAAATTAAAATCACTTGGAGCTGATTTGCTAGTTTTTTTTTCCAGTCTTTTGTGTCCAGCAATAAAACTGAATTATTATTTTTTACTATTTTTGTTTTGCTCAGAAAACTTTGGGGGCCAAATAAAATCACCGGTGGACAAAATTTGTCTCACTGGCCGCCAGTTGGGGAACTCTGCAATATGGTAATAGTTCCAACTTCTGAAAGGATAGGTGGAAGTTTCACCTTTTAGGGATGCTACACTACAGTAAAGTACATTGCAACCGATAAATACCTCTGGCTTGGCCGAGGTCGAAGGTAACGACGCAGACACACTCCAGCCACGAAGAGAACCGGGCCCATGGCAAACTCGATTCTGTATTCTCTGACTCAACAAGACGAGATTCGGAGCTGTCCAACGAGCCCATCACGAATCAGATGTCGATTTCTTCATTGCCCCGAATGATTGTGCTGCCCTGTCCGCTATTTACTTCGTGACGTGAAAGCAAGACGCTTCGCCTCTCCACAGTGAGAAGGGCTTGAAATGACAGCTGAATCCCCCTGTCCTGTAGTTACAGTAGATAGTTGTTCTGCAAAAATCAAGTGCTATTGAAAGACTGCTTCGAAATCAACATGATTAAAATGTTTCCCCGAAGTGTTTACTAATGCAAATAAATAGATCGTTGAAAGGGGACAGAAAGCTCATTCTGGTAAATGTACTGGTTTGATTATACATTTTTGAAAAAAACTCACGTTCAGCTCCAGAGTAAACTCCACCCCCCCAATGCATGCAGCAGGGCGCTGTCACATGGACGTGCGGTGAGCTGGGTTGTAGTTCATAGCTAATGCAAGTGTTTTGCGCTCTGATTCTGGACCGAACATGACTTCAGCTATAGACCCCTGCTCATTTTCCTCATTTTCCAAGTGCGTTACCAAGCACCTGAATATCACCTTCCATGTGGATTTTGACAGCCATGTCCTCAAAGCTAAGGTCGCGCTCACCGTGGAGGTTTTAGTGGATCATTTCACGTCTTTGGTACAGTATTTATCTAATTTCTCAATCTGGATAGCCAGCAAGTTAACGTTAGTAAACTAACGTTAACTAGTCAAATTCATTCATTCTTGCTAGAAAATGCCTTTGTGTTGCTAATGAATTTGACGTGGGAAAAAGCCTTGTTTCAGTACACATTGTTTCGGGTGGGTATAATTTGTGGAACGTTCCAACCGGGATCTGTTCCAAGAACTTATTAAAGTACAAGGTTGCCTTCAAACAACGTATACAAAGTAGCATGATCAATTCACCTCGCTAACTAGCTGCCGAATAGGCATCAACTCACCACGTATCTTATTCTTTTTTTTTAATAATAATATGTTTATTATTTTACAATAAAAAATCTAATAAAAAAGACAGCAATACTAACAATGACATTCATTGTACTGTTGAATGGGATGGCCAATTTAGAGAACAAAACTTAAATCACACATACACAAAATAAAACAAAATCCTATTAGGTGGTACATGTATAAGAAGACAGCATATAGTCATTACAAGCAGAGTAGTTAAGCCAAAAATAAATATTGATTGGAGTACAGCACAGAGTAGCAGCAGATCGTCAACCCAGTTATGAAGCGGGACTAGACCATTTATCCAGTATCGGCTCCCATATTTTGTAAAACATTGAACTTCTATTGGAGGTATTATATCGAATCTTTTCCATATGTATTACATTCCCCAAATCCCGTAACCACATTTCAAAGGTAGGTACAGTCTCCAGTTTCCACAATTGCAATATGAGCCTTTTGGCTAATAGAGTACAAAGAGAGACAGCTTTCCCTTCGTGGTTATTCCCATCAACTGTACCAAACAGAGCGGTCAATGGGTCTGGGGCTAGAACTCTATCAAAGGCTCTAGATAAGTAATAAAAAATGAGAGCCCAGTAAACATGTAACTTAGGACATGTCCAGAATAAGTGGGTCAACGTCCCCACGTATCTTATTCTTAATGTTTGTCCATAGGCTACCAGAGTGAGGACAGACATTTTTCAGAAATAAACGTAATGAAACAGCCCACTCCCTACCCGGTATCTTATTCTGCCGCTATACAACTTTGTGTGCGTTGTTTGTTGGCAACCTTGTTGTTTACGAAGTTTTTGGAACAGATTCCTGTTGGAACGTACAACAAATTATACCCACCCCCTTGTTTCGTTTCACCTGTTTCAGTACACTGCTACAAAGCAATTGGTTGATCTTATCAGACACAACGTATCACGCTGCAAGACAAGCTCTGATTTGAATCTCACTCATTGAAAATCTGATCATTAGTGGGTCACATTCAGGAATAATATGTAGCTAGCCATATGTACTTTATGACACTGTTCTGCTCAGTGACAGTACGACTTTGACAGGTCGAGCTGGCGTGTGATACCGCGTGAACTTTAGATCGGAGTTCAGACTGTGTGTCTCACAGCAGGTGTAGAACATGTAGTCAGCCTCTCAGGGCCAGGTTGAGATAGAAATGTGTGTTTCTTATGGTGACAGCTGTTTTACAGTCACAATCTGGGGGAAGTTGGAGGTTGTGGTTCTTGTAGTTGTTGACACTGTTGGTTACCCAAACGTATTGCCCCACTTCCCCTTTTCTTTAATCTCTCTCTCTCTCCTTCCTACCATCAGACCCTTGACACGAAGGACCTGAAGGTCTCCAAGGTAACAGCCAATGGACAGGCAGCAAAGTTCACTCTGGGACCCAAGCACAGCTTCATGGGAACCCCTCTGGAGATCACACTGCCATTTGACCTCTCCAGGTAACTGTAGGGGAAGGGTCCCAAAGCCCCTTCCCATTATTGATTAAGGGGACCTTAAGAATCATATGCTCACTATTATACTGTTGCTATGTGTCTTAATCTCTGACACTATACTTTTCACAAGCTATCTATATTAGTATTTGCGGTTACACCATAGCTGTTGCCAGAGCGTGCCTGCAGGCTGGGTGTAAGTCAGACCGGAACTCGGTAAAGAGCTGAGAAGTTAACACTGTCTGGTTTTGACACTTTTTGATCTCGTGTGACAGTGGAAAATGCAGATGATACTTAGAATTTAGAGAAGCTACTATACTAGGTTACCTTATAAGGTAACTTCAGCTTATTGCTGCACACATACATTGATGTAGATGATCACACCACCAGGGAGCGATCATAGGTATATATTAGAATCAGCTGCGCCCTTTGCTTGGTTGCAGAACTTACTCTGAGACATACATGCTCTGTTTCTCTTGTTAACTTCTGCCTGCAAATGCATTAATAAAGGTTTGATTGATTTACTTAAAGAAGATATTGTCTGGCTGCTGATTTCACCAATAAGCCAATGATTGACAAGGAACCTACCCCGACATAACCACCCCCTCTGTCTCACTCTCACACCTTAGGGGCCTGTTCAGGAAGATGTAATGTTACAGAACATTCAGAAATAAATTAATTGTGTAGAACAGATATGATTTTGTCATATAGAGTGGGGAATAGTGTCTTCTCTATTCATTCCATTTCTATCTGTAACTTTCAGAGCACTGCACATCACTGATTCCACCCCAGGTAACTCAACCCTCAGAGATTGAACTGATGGATACTGGCTTAGAGGTAATATTTAGTGTGTGTGTTTGTTTCTCAGGGGTCAGCATGTGATCGTGGAGGTGACTTATGAGACGGCTCCTAATGCTTCTGCGCTGCAGTGGCTCACTCCTGAACAGACTGCTGGGAAGAAACACCCCTACCTCTTCAGCCAGTGCCAGGTAACACACACACATACACTGTGAGTTTATGGACATGCACAAACATAAAGTCTTATTTTTGGGTTGGGCTCGTTCTAATTCAACAAAAGACTGCACCACGAACAGTACTTCTATGGTAAAAGTAGTTGAAAGACTGGCAATCAAAATGCAACATTTTCACAATATCTGCCCAGTGTAACTGTAGTCACGCACAGAAACCACTTCCGTGACTAGAAGCTCTTATTATTATTATTTTTGGTTGGATGCCAGTCTTGCTCAACGGTCATTTTAACTGTGAAAGTAGTTGTAAGACTGTCTCAAAAGACATCACAAGGGAACACTTTCCCAACCCCATCTTCTGCAACATCCAACCACTGGTGTTGTAATCACGCACAGAAACGTGTTCTGCTCTTTGAAGTTCTTAGCAGAAGAAAGATTGAATCATTTGATTGTAACCTGTGCCAGGTGAGGTTGCTTTTGCCCCTGCTTTCTTTCTTAGTTATATCCCCCTCCTCTTCTCCCTCTTTTTTTGTGTTTATCACCTGTGTGTCCAAAGTTGCAGTGTCCCGCTGCCGCACTGATACGTTTAATGAGGACCTTGATCATTGTCTCCTCTGTCGCTGATATTGATATGAACAGCCCTCTATATTATTGCACACAATATTACTTTGTTTACTTACATTACTTATATCCGTCCCCTCTTGGAGATAAATCCAGATTAGGTGGTTGATGTGATAATGTGCTAATAACCACCTCAAACCCCTCCAGGCCACCCATTGCAGGAGCATGGTACCCTGCCAGGATACTCCCGCCATGAAACACACCTACTATGCCCAGGTGTCTGTCCCCAAGGAGCTGGTGGCTGTGATGAGCGCTGTACGGGACGGAGAGGAGCCTGATCCCCAGGACAGCAGCCGGGCCATCTACCGCTTCAGACAACCAGTCAGTGTTTCTATTCCCGATCACTGTTTCTATCCATTTCTCCATCCAACCATCCATTTTCATCCATAGCTTAATACAGTAAGTTAGTCTTGCTTTTTGGCTTGACTGTTCAAGGTACAGCGCTGCCAAAGTAGCTGCTGATCAAGCAATAACGAGTTAATTACAAGGAATGTTTAGATGAAACGGCCAGATAACAAAAGGAACGCCTGCAATCTGAATGAAATGCAGTACCAGTCAAAAGTTTGGAGGGTTTTTCTTTATTTTTACTATTTTCTACATTGTAGAATAATAGTGAAGACTTCAAAACTATGAAATAACACATATGGAATCATGTAGTAACCAAAAAAGTGCTAAACAAATCAAGATATATTTTATATTTGAGATTCTTCAAAGTAGCCACCTCTTTGCCTTGATGACAGCTTTGCACACTCTTGGCATTCTCTCAACCACCTTCATGAGGTAGTAGCTTGGAATGCATTTCAATTAACAGGTGTGTCTTGTTAAAAGTTCATTTGTAGAATTTCTTTCCTTTTTAATGCGTTTGAGCCAATCAGTTGTGTTGTGACAAGGTTGGGGTGGTATACAGAAGATAGCCCTATTTGGTAAAACACCAAGTCCATATTATGGCAAGAACAGCTCAAATAAGCAAAGAGAAACGACAGTCCATCATTACTTTAAGACATGAAGGTCAGTCAATCCGGAAAAGTTCAAGAACTTTGAAGTGCAGTCGCAAAAACCATCAAGCACTACGATGAAACTGGCTCTCATGAGGACCGCCACTGGAAAGTAAGACCCAGAAATACATCTGCTGTAGAGGATAAGTTCATTAGAGTTACCAGCCTCAGAAGTTGCAGCCCAAATAAATCCTTCAGAGTTCAAGTCTCTGACACATCTCAACATCAACTGTTCAGAGGAGAACACGTGAATCAGGCCTTCATGGTTGAATTGCAGCAAAGAAACCACTACTAAAGGACACCAATGAGAAGAGAATTGCTTGGGCCAAGAAACACGAGCAATGGACATTAGACCAGTGGAAATCAGTCCTTTGGTCTGATGAGGACACATTTTAGATAGTTGGTGTCTTTGTGAGATGCAGAGTAGGTGAACGGATGATCTACGCATGTGTTTTCCCACCGTGAAGCATGGAGGAGGTGTGATGGTGTGGGAGAGCTTTGCTGGTGACACTGTCAGTGATTTATTTAGAATTTAAGGCACACTTTTTTTTTTCTTTGAATTTTACCCCTTTTTCTCCCCAATTTCGTGGTATACAATTGTTGTAGTAGCTACTATCTTGTCTCATCGCTACAACTCCCGTATGGGCTCGGGAGAGACGAAGGTTGAAAGTCATGCGTCCTCCGATACACAACCCAACCAGCCGCACTGCTTCTTAACACAGCGCGCATCCAACCCGGAAGCCAGCCGCACCAATGTGTCGGAGGAAACACTGTGCACCTGGCAACCTTGGTTAGCGCGCACTGCGCCCGGCCCGCCACAGGAGTCGCTGGTGCGCGATGAGACAAGGACATCCCTACCGACCAAGCCCTCCCTAACCCAGACGACGCTAGGCCAATTGTGCGTCGCCCCACGGACCTCCCGGTCGCGGCCGGTTACGACAGAGCCTGGGCGCGAACCCAGGGACTCTGATGGCACAGCTTAACCACTGCGCCACCCGGCAAGCCTATTTAAGGCACACTTAACCAGCATGGCTACCACAGCATTCTGCAGTGATACGCCATCCCATCTGATTTGATCTTAGTGGGACAATGACCCAAAACACACCTCCAGACTGTGTAAGGACTATTTGAGGAGGAGAGTGATGGAGTGCTGCATCAGATGACCTGGCCTCCACAATCACCAACCTCAACCCAATTGAGATGGTTTGGGATGAGTTGGACTGCAGAGTGAAGGAAAAGCAGCCAATATGTGCTCAACATGTGGGAACTCCTTCAAGACCGTTGGAAAACCATTCCTCATGAAGCTGGTTGGGAGAATAACAAGAGTGCCTTGATGACAGCTTTGCACAAAGGGTGGCTACTTTGAAGAATCTCAAATATAAAATATATTTTGATTTCTTTACCTCATGATTCAATATTTGTTCTTTTATAGTTTTGATGCCTTCACTATTATTCTACAATGTAGAAAATAGTACAAATAAAGAAAAACCCTTGAATGAGTACAGTAGGTGTGTCCAAACTTTTAACTGGTACTGTACATTGTCAGTGACTGGAGCAGGTACATGGCTGTGTGTGTCTGACCGCTGTGTTTGTTGACCTTTGACACCTCCCAGGTGCCCATGCCCTCTTACCTCATTGCCATCGTGGTAGGAGCTCTGGAGAGCAGGTACACACACCCACCCATACATATAACTATTGCCCAGTTTTCCTACAAATTATTTTAAATGAATAAATGATCAGTGATATATTAGTAATAAATGTTTGTTGTTTACTAGAGAGATTGGGCCCAGGTCTCGTGTTTGGTCAGAGAAGGAGTTAGTGGACAAGGCAGCATATGAGTTCTCGGAGGTGAGTTTTAGCAGTATTTACTGTATCTGTGTGGTACGTAGGTAATTTGTCTGTCCCACTCATCCTACATCAGCAGAGTTTTTAATATTGAAATGTCAGCCTTGCCAAAAAGGTGTGTATGTCCCTCTCAGACAGAGACCATGTTGAAGACCGCTGAGGGCCTTGCGGGGCCGTATGTGTGGGGCCAGTATGACATTCTGGTCCTGCCCCCCTCCTTCCCATATGGAGGCATGGAGAACCCCTGCCTTACCTATGCCACCCCCACGCTGCTGGTGAGAGACCTTACACACACACACATCACAATACCAAATCCCCTGTCTGTGTATTTTTGTTGTTGTTGTAACATTCCTTTCATCCTATGTTTATCTTCTAGGCTGGAGACAGATCCTTGTCCAATGTAAGTTCACAGGTGTCCGTGTCTTCTCAAGTATGTGTTTTATATCTGTGTACGGGTGTGTTAACCTGTGTCCTCCTCCTGTTTCTCTCTCCAGGTCATAGCCCATGAGATCTCTCACAGCTGGACTGGCAACCTGGTGACCAACAAGACCTGGGAGCACTTCTGGTACGACACAGAGAAAAACATTCTATCAATGTTTTTTTTCTCGCTTGAAGGAATGGGAATGATATGTCAAATTAGCCATAACTGAGTATCAGACAAATGGGAGTGAGAGATGGAAAAGGAAGATCGCTTTCCGGAGTTAATGAGTTCATAATTAGTGTCTGTGCCCCTTCCTTCTCCAGGCTGAATGAGGGTCACACGGTGTACCTTGAGAGAATGATTGGCAGGTCTATGGAGAGTGAACAGTTCAGACAGTTCAAGGCCATGGGCGGCTGGAAGGAGCTGCAGGAATCGGTGATCGAACACACACACACACATGCATGAGTACACTGTAACACTGGTACATACAGTACACTTTTAAGCCTTGTTCACATTGGCAGTTTGAACTGACTCAAATCCTTTAAAGAAAATATATATAATCTGTTATTTTTCCTGAGGTTTGAACACCCAAAAAGCACATGGAATTGGATATTTCGAGTCACATTTCAAACCACCTTTCGTAGGTGGTTTGAAGTCAGTTATACATCGGATTCCTGGCCATGCGACTTGTTTTTAAACGGTCAAATTGGATTAATTTGCTCTCAAGTGGTTTTTATTTGGCATATCTTGTTGCTTGCTAGCTACTCTGACAGTTTGACAAGAACATGTGGTAGCTAAATGGCTTGTTAATTGTTTACCAACATTAGTGAATGTGCTAGAGAGATAAACAGCCACCTAGCTAGCTAGTTGACTGCTGTGGCTAACCAAAAATGCCTTGTTTTGAAAGTTAGGTCATGATTTTGGTCATTCAAAGCAACTGGGAAACGTCCATGGCAGGCTTTGTCACCTTGGCTCGCTACATAACTTCTGAGTTGATAGGAAGCACGAGCACCACTACCAATCAGCCTACACCACTGTGCACACACCCTTCGTTACTATGACAACTGGCATAACCATGTCAGCTAATGACTGCTGTCTGAACACACAGAAATCAAATTTGGTCACTTGTAACTTCCTGTTTGGAAGTGTGAACAAGGCTTAGGTAATGTGTCCGACTTCACTGAAGTCGCTTAGCTGTTCATTCGTACCTGTGTTTGTTTGTGTGCGGGTGCAACTGTGTATGCCCGACCTTATCTGATCTGTTACCTCTGTCTCCCAGGTGAACACGTTTGGGGCCAACAACCCTCTGACCAACCTGGTTCCCAACCTGAATGAGGTGGACCTTGACGAAGCCTTCTCCTCTGTCCCCTACGAGAAGGGTTTCGCTCTTCTCTACCACCTGGAGGAGCTCATGGGAGGACCTGGTGAGAGAGAGACACACACACACACACAGTTGCATTTCATTCAGTAATAAAAATGAAGTCCCTTGCTTCATGTAATTGGTTGTGTCTCTTACAGAGGTGTTTATGGGTTTTGTTAAGTCGTACATCCAGCTGTTTTCATACAGCAGCATCACTACTGAGGAGTGGAAACACTACCTCTTCACCTATTTTAAGAACAAGGTACAGTAACCACCACTCTCCACCTAACCAAGTTGCTATCAAATCCTCTTACTGTGGCTCTTCAACTTCTCTCTGTTTCACCTTTACTGCTCCCTATCCGATCACAGGTGGACATCCTGAATAAGGTGGACTGGAACGCCTGGATGCACACCCCTGGGATGCCCCCCGTCAAACCACAGTGGGTTTCCCTTACCATTTCACTTGAGAATCACTCACCTGGCTGTTACACCTTTGAGCCCCACTTCTGTTATTTTGTGGGTCTGTTTTTGGTTGTCATTGTTTACCTGTCCAGTCAATCGGAGGTGTGTGTTAAATCGATGCCCCCCTCCTCCCCAGATATGACAGCACCATGGCAGATGCCTGCATCGCGCTGTGTAAGAGATGGGTGAAGGTGAGGGTACATGCTCTGCATTGATAATGTGTATGTTCTAGAACTTCAGGATGATAGAACATAGCAATTTTTTTTACAAGTATTACTGTGTTGTTAATTTCTCTCTCCCCTTCTAGACCAAAGAGGGGGATCTGGGGAATTTCAGTGAGGGGGATGTGAAGACTCTCTCCACCCACCAGCTCATAGAGTTCCTGTCTCTGCTCCTGCAACAGGTAGACACGCCTCACTGTCACTCACCCGGTCGTCATAGCAACCTTCCATAAGCCATGTGATCGCTCTATTCGAATCCAAAGCGGACCAATGACCATATCTTCTCCCCCTAGGAGCCCCTCCCCCTCAGCCATGTGAAGAGGATGCAGGAAGTGTACCAACTCAACTCCTTCAACAACGCAGAGATCCGCTTCAGGCGAGTTCCTGTTCTGGGGTCCCATCATGCAGTATGTGTCTGTGTGTCATTGGCTCTCACTGTTTGCTCCCTTCTTCCAGGTGGCTGCGGCTGTGTGTCAAGTCCAAGTGGGAGGATGCCGTTCCCATGGCACTGAAGATGGCGACAGAGCAGGGGAGGATGAAGTTCACACGGCCACTATTCAAGTAACCAACGGCACCACTATGACACAATCTCTGTTATTAGATGCCATGCGTTGTTGTGCTTTCTGGATCAAATTATTTCTAGGCAGCATCTTGTTAAAAACATGATGAGTCCTATTTTCTTATTTAGAGACCCTTTTGTGTGTGTGTTCTACCTAATCCCTCTTGTTCTCCCTCCCTTATTTTAGAGAAGTGTATAACTTTGATAAGTATCATGAGGAGGCGGTGCGTGTGTTTATAGCCCACCGGGCCGCCATGCACCCGGTAACGGCCAATCTGGTGGCCAAGGACCTGAATGTGGACAACGACAAGAGCACCTGATTCTAATTGGAATCCCACCAGAAGCACTCCAAGACTGGCATTATTACCGGTTCACACACGCCACCCCGTTGCCGAAAACGACCAGAGAAAGCTAGAGAGAAGCTTCCAGCCGCACCCCCACTTTTTATAACGGTCTCTACTTTGCTTGGCAGCTATTCAGAATTGGCTTGTATCTGTTTGTTTTTATATTAAGGTTTGTGATATGTCGAGCGGGGTTGGGGTCAATTCTGAATTTTTGAATTGAATTCAATTTGAATTGGCCACACCCCACAGGAAACAGAATTTGAATTGAAGAAAGTAGGTTTTAATTTAAACCAATTAAACTAAGGCATGAAAGTCTATTAATTTGACAAGTATTTTATAAAAAGCATATGCCACAATACACTCACCATTTAAAATATTATGGATCTATTCAACCAGATCTGCTTTAGCAGACATCACCATAGCTTTTGTTTTAGATAACGGAGGTGGAATTGTTAGATCTGTCAAATCGACAAGTGACTCCTGGCATTCTACCTAAAGCAGACGTTGTCATTGGCTGCACAGTCATTGCATTAACAGGAATCCCATGCAGCCTTGTTTACAAATTGAACACTGGAATTTGAGATGTAATCTACACCTCGATTAGGATGATAGAAATCGTCATTATTTTGTTTTAATGATTTTTCAATTTGAGCTGCGTTATTTCTATATATCCTACCTTTTCTTGTTCTGAATTTCTAATGCAAGTAATACTATTGCCGGTTAACACTTGATCAAACCAGTATTTTTCTTTGTCATATGTTTGCTTATTCCCTTTCATACACTTGTTTGATCTTATAACTTCTGGGAAATGTATTTGGATATTTAAAAACACGAAGGGAATTATTATAGACAACCCACATTATGATCTTAGAGTATTTCAGACCACTGTAATTATTTCTAATTGTTTTAAGAGAATGAGTTTTTAACAAATGAAACGTTTCCTTATGGTATTGGTAACCATACATTACCATACAAATATCTCTGTTGTAATGTGTAGAATTCACAACCAATTCAGAATGGACTTCAACCCAGACATCCAGGTATTCATCTCAGGGCAGAAATGTTATAAACGTTTTTTATCTATTTAATATTTTGGAAAACTCATTTTAGAACGGTTAAATCTTGTCCAAAATGCAAATACAGAACCTGTGTGAATTAGTTGCAATTATCTCATGCTTTTCTTTGACGCCATTAAACACCATTATCAGAGAGTATTGAATGTCTCATGTTTTTTTCCTGTTTCTTCATGATCAGCTGACAGTATTAGGCAGTCTCACGTCCCAGCATTTGCCCTCTAGCAGTAATTCTGAGAAGTGAAGAAAGAATCTGAGAGATGGTTACCAATCAACACTGGCCTACAGACTTCCATCACATTCTGCTGCTTCAGACAGAGAGAAGGGCTGGTAGGTAGATGTGCTGGATCTGGGATATGTGCTTTGTAGGATATAGGGCACCCAGATTGAGGCCAGGATTCAATCTGATTGCTGGTTATAGGCATATAACTTGAGATTGAGCCGGCATGCAGCATGTACTGTGAATGGGAACACGGGAACATTGCCTTTAATGCCTGTAGCATGTGATCGGATTGAATCCCTGCCTGAGTGTTGCTCTGGGGTTGTGGGTTCAAATCTCAATTCTGTTCTGAACGTAAATCCAAGACCTAAGGCAACGGCACTAGTACGCTGGACTATTTTGAAAGCATTTTCACAGTATGTTAAATATACATATATGAAGAGAAGAGCTGGTGCCTCAGGTGTAAGGAACTTGCCCTCCAATGACAGGTCATGGGTTCAAGACCTGTGCGCATCACTGGAGTGCTTTCATTCTGAACAAGGGGATACTACTCAGTCAATGAGCAGTGGTTATTGAGAAAATCTCCCAGAAAAAAACACTTGTTTGTTTTCAATAGAGACTTCTCTATATTTTTCAATCTGTATCGCTGACGTGTTACAGATTGCGCAATATACGGTACATTCTAAAGCAACTTCCGATTAAGGCCAACATATGCAGCTGCTGTCCACATTTTCAAACCCAAGGAATTTATCCCTCCGCCTCCGCTTATTACTCCCATCCAATCAGCCATCATTGTGCGGCAGCCACTCCCTCAGGTAGCCTTGACTCACTGGCCAGTGAAGTCCTCAATATCCAACCATGCTCCAGAACAGGCACCTGGGTTCATGCCTACAACCCTGTGCTTCTGGGGCCAGAGCCACAGACTCTTATACATTGAGAATTGAAGAAAGCCTCACAAAACAGGTATTTTGAACCTACAACTCTTTGGCTACCAGGCAGGGATTTGACCCCAGACTCAACCCTGGAATAGTTATTTCCATATATTTGACATTAGCAGAAAGGAAAGCACAGGTAATGAGACTTAAACCCACAACCTCATGGCTTCATGGCAAATATTTAACCCCAGAGCCACAAACTCCTTCAGATGCTATATTGTCACCCCTTTATACAAGTGAAAGTAGTGAACAAGTTGAGTAATCTCAGCAGCTATTTCTGACTGCACACAATATCCACACCTGTGAGGAGGCAGACTGCATTAAAAAGAAAATGTCTCTCCCAAGCTTACTGGAATCCCCACCCCCAGGTCTCCCTCCCTTCCACTCCCCTACAAGAGTCCCCCTTATCTTAAAATGTTAAAACATGACAACATAATGTCAGAATGTCTTTATTATCCAATGTATGAAGTAAAACATAATTAGTAGAATTTTTTTTAAAAAGTTTAAAAAAATGAGTATTGTTTATTTTTATATAATATACATTTCTCTAAATTGTTAATGAATAACAATACAAATAATTCAAACATGCCATATATTGCCATAACAACAGCCTGGGTGAGTATAGTGAGCATAGAATATCGAGCCATCTCAAAGGCCCATCAGTCAGTGAGTCAGGGGTGTAGCAGGATGGGTGTAGCAACAGGATAGGTGTAGCAGCAGGATGGGTGTAGCAGGATGGGGAAACATATCCAATCCTAAAAATGGATCATCCAGACAGTCCCGCCTTGATCCTGGTCATAACGTTGTATCAGAGGCGAAGTGACCTCACAACCATGACCCTGATCGCAGAGTTAGAGGGAAAGTGACGTAAGTGTCTTTTGCTTAGGCCCCGTTGTGCAGGCCCAGTCCCAGGAATAGAGCTCAGGCCCAGTTGTGCAGGCCCAGTCCCCGGAATAGAGCTCAGGCCCAGTTGTGCAGGCCCAGTCCCCGGAATAGAGCTCAGGCCCAGTTGTGCAGGCCCAGGGATAGAGTTCAGGCCCAGTTGTGCAGGCCCAGTCCCAGGAATAGAGCTCAGGCCCAGTTGTGCAGGCCCAGGCCCAGGGATAGAGTTCAGGCCTAGTTGTACAGGCCCAGTCCCAGGAATAGAGCTCAGGCCCAGTTGTGCAGGCCCAGTCCCCGGAATAGAGCTCAGGCCCAGTTGTGCAGGCCCAGTCCCCGGGACAGCATGATGGCCTCCAGGTCTCTGTCCTCCTGGCTCTCCTGCAGCCGCTGCTCCTCCAGCAGAGACACCAGAGCATCTCTCTGCTCCACCACCTCCAACATCTCCCCAAGGATTAGCTTCTCCTCAGCCAGCTCTGCCTCACCCTTCAGGTGGTCTTAAAGAGAGGGAGAGAGAGAGTGAGAGAAGAATGAAAACAGAGAATATATTAAGAGCATTATGGTACAGTATGGCGTGTGTGTGTATGAGTGTACTTACCATCCACGGCCATCCGCTCTCTGAGCTCTTGTTGAAGACGGCTCTGTCTGTCCTCCAACTCCAGCTCCCGAGCACTGAGGGAGAGACAGTTGTCATGGAGACCATGTCACACTGATTGACTCAGATAATTGCATACTGCACCGAGCCATTCTACAGTTGTGGCGAAAAGTTTTGAGAATGACACATATATTAATTTTCACAAAGTCTGCTGCCTCAGTTTGGCAATTTGCATATACTCCAGAATGTTATGAAGAGTGATCAGATGAACTGCAATTAATTGCAAAGTGCATGCAAATGAACTGAATCCTCAAAAAACATTTTCACTGCATTTCAGCCCTGCCACAAAAGGACCAGCTGACATCATGTCAGTGATTCTCTCGTTAACACAGGTGTGAGTGTTGACGAATACAAGGCTGGAGATCACTCTGTCATGCTGATTGAGTTCGAAATAACAGACTGGAAGCTTCAAAAGGAGGGTGGTGCTTGGAATCATTGTTCTTTCTCTGTCAACCATGGTTACCTGCAAGGAAACACATGCCGTCATCAATGCTTTGCACAAAAAGGGCTTCACAGGCAAGGATATTGCTGCCAGTAAGATTGCACCTAAATCAACCATTTATCGGATCATCAAGAACTTCAAGGAGAGTGGTTCAATTGTTGTGAAGAAGGCTTCAGGGCGCCCAAGAAAGTCCAGCAAGCGCTAGGACCGTCTCCTAAAGTTCATTCAGCTGCGGGATCGGGGCACCACCAGTACAGAGCTTGCTGAGGAATGGCAGCAGGCAGGTGTGAGTGCATCTGCACGCACAGTGAGGTGAAGACTTTTGGAGGATGGCCTGGTGTCAAGAAGGGCAGAAAAGAAGCCACTTCTCTCCAGGAAAAACATCAGGGACAGACTGATATTCTGCAAAAGGTACAGGGATTGGACTGCTGAGGATTGGGGTAAAGTCATTTTCTCTGATGAATCCCCTTTCCGATTGTTTGGGGCATCCGGAAAAAAGCTTCTCCGGAGAAGACAAGGTGAGCGCTACCATCAGTCCTGTGTCATGCCAACAGTAAAACATCCTGAGACCATTCATGTGTGGGGTTGCTTCTCAGCCAAGGGAGTGGGCTCACTCACAATTTTGCCTAAGAACACAGCCATGAATAAAGAATGGTACCAACACATCCTCCAAGAGCAACTTCTCCCAAACATCCAGGAACAGTTTGGTGACAAACAATGCATTTTCCAGCATGATGGAGCACCTTGCCATAAGGCGAAAGTGATAACTAAGTGGCTCGGGGAACAAAACATAGATATTTTGGGTTCATGGCCAGGAAACCCCCCAGACCTTAATCCCATTATGAACTTGTGGTCAATCCTCAAGAGGCGGGTGGACAAACAAAAACCCACAAATTCTGACAAACTCCAAGCCTTGATTATGCAAGAATGGGCTGCCATCATGTGGCCCAGAAGTTAATTGACAGCATGGTAGGGCAAATTGCAGAGGTCTTGAAAAAGAAGGGTCAACACTGCAAATATTGACTCTTTGCATCAACTTCATGTAATTGTCAATAAAAGCCTTTGACACTTATGAAATGCTTGTAATTATACTTCAGTATTCCATAGTAACATCTGACAAAAATATCTAAAGACACTGAAGCAGCAAACGTTGTGGAAATTAATATTTGTGTCATTCTCAATACTTTTGGCCATGACTGTACATACTGCCATTCCGTCATAAGTGCTCATACATTTGGGTCCAGTGGTGACTGGGGAAGATGAGGGGTGGGGGTGTGTGTCTATTTGTCAATAACAGCTGGTGCGAGATGTCTAATATTAAAGAAGTCTCAAGGTATTGCTCACCTGAGGTAGAGTACCTTATGGTAAGCTCACACTATCTACCAAGAGAGTTCTCATCTATATTATTCGTAGCCGTCTATTTACCACCACAAACCGATGCTGGCACTAAGACCGCACTCAACCAACTCTATAAGGCCATAAGCAAACAAGAAAATGCTCATCCAGAAGTGGCATCCCTTGTGGCCGGGGACTTTAATGCAGGCAAACTTAAATCCGTTTTACCTCATTTCTCATTTCTAGTTAAATGTGCAACCAGAGGGGGAAAAAACAAAAAACTAGACCACCTTCACTCCACACACAGAAATGCATACAAAGCTCTCCCCCGCCCTCCATTTGGCAAATCTGACCATAATTCTATCCCCCTAGGCTCTCTGATTCCTGCTTACAAGCAAAAACTAAAGCAGGAAGTACCAGTGTTTCGCTCAATACGGAAGTGGTCAGATGACGTGGATGCTAAGCTACAGGACTGTTTTGCTAGCACAGACTGGAATATGTTCCCGGGATTCATCCAATGGTAATGAGGAGTATACCACCTCAGTCATCGGCTTCATCAATAAGTGCATCGACGACGTCATCCCCACAGTGACCGTACGTACATATTCCAACCATAAGCCATTAATCATTAAGTTTGCTGACGACACAACAGTGGTAGGCCTGATCACCGACAACGATGAGACAGCCTATAGAGAGGAGGTCAGAGTCCTGGCAGAGTGGTGCGAGGACAACAACCTCTCCCTCAATGTGAGTAAGACAAAGGAGCTGATCGTGGACTACAGGAAAAGGCGGGCTGAACAGGCCCCGATTAACATCGAGCGGGTTGAGAGTTTCAAGTTCCTTGGTGTCCACATCACCAACGAACTATCACGGTCCAAACACACCAAGACAGTTGTGAAGATGGCACAACAAAATGTTTCCCCCTCAGGAGACTTAAAAGATTTGGCATGGGTCCCCAGATCCTCAAAAAGTTCAACAGCTGCACCATCGAGAGCATCCTGACCGGTTGCATCACCTCCTTGAACTGCACTGTTGGTTAAGGGCTTGTAAGTAAGCATTTCACCGTAAGGTCTACACTCGTTGTAGTCAGGGCGCATGTGACAAATAAAGTTGGATTTGATTTGACATAGGGGGTCAAAGGTCAGATAGATACTCACAATATCATGAGTTCTGACTCATAGCGCATCAGACAGTTCTTCTGCTGGACCAGCTTGAACCACTGCTGCATCAGAGCTGGGTCATCCTGCCTGCCCATGACTAAAGGAGAGAGAGGAAAATGGAAAGAGGGGGGAGGGGTAGGGGGGAGAGAGAAAGAGAGAGAGAGAGGAGTGTAAGGAACCAGGGGTTAGATTGGAGGGTAATGAATAGTTAGAGGGGAATACAGCATAGTGTGTGAGGTACATACCTCCCAGGTGTAAGTCCAGCTCTTCACTGTCATTCGACTCTCCCCAGTAGTCTATAATGAGAACATACAAGGGAGTTGACCACACGTACACTGATCATTTGCTTACTAAGAGTAGTATAGGTAAAACAAACCATGATGTCAAACAAGCGTGTAAAAAGTGTGTGTGTTTACCTGCTTCCCCTCTCAAGGCCTTCTCCACAGCCACACCCCTCTCCTCCAGCTGCCTCTGCTTCTCCTCCACCTGCTCCAACTGCCTTTGGATCATCTGACAAGGCACATTTTATACACTCAAGCCCTGTTTATACCTGATTCAAACATGCGTTATTTGTCCTGATCTTGTCCACATTCACATTTTCAGACAGGTGTAGACGATTAAAATATGCATTTGATCTGATTGTGAGCCGATCTTCCTGATCACCTCCGGTGGTAGTCAGGCACACATCGGCTGTGTTTACACAGGCAGCCCAATTCTGATATTTTTCCTTTAATTGGTATTTTGACCAATCAGATCAGCTCTTTAGCCAATAATTGAGCAAAAGATCAGAATGGGTCTGCCTATGTAAATGCAGCAAAGGTGTCTGGATATCTTACAAGTGCAGACAAATCCGAACAGTAAATCCATTTAAGGCCATGTCCTCACTGGCTGTATGTTTAAGAAGATTACAATTGATTATTATCCCCTATTATCCCACATTCTAAAATCACTGACAGGTGGCACCATTGACTTATGGCATCAATATGTATCTTGTAAAATGCATGAGCTGGCGCACACCCAGAGAAAATGATTTAGTGTGGAGGTGCTGACTAACAGTGAATAAACTGTAACCTATAAAAACAAAGAGAGTCTCAAGCTCAATGTATAATCTCCCAGTTATTTATTAGGTAAACCAATTATTACTGGGAGTTTATACATAAAGAGTGTGACTCTTTGTTTTTATAGCTTACAATCAATATGTGTCTTAAAATAAATAACTAGCTGTCAAATCATTTGCATACAGGGAGGGACCTGTGAACGCAGACACAGTGGACGGATAGAAGATATTTTAATACCATTACTAGACATATTTCTGAAAATGTGGGCACAATCAGAATGTGGACAAGATCAAGACAAAAGATGCATGTTAGTGCCATCTACAATACCAACGAGGCTTTAAACAAATCAAATCATACGCACCCACACAAATTATACACACACTCACACATACAATATAAACCTGCATCTTACCTGGGCCCTGTGCAGTCTCTTGAGTTGCTCTTGTTTGGCCTGTTTGCGTGCTGCCCTCTGTACTCTGCGTGTTAACCTGGCATCTAGCTGCTCCTCCTCTGGGTCCCGGTCTCTGTGGAACATGGCCTCTGACACATCCAGGCTGGACGGGTCCTTCAGGTCCATCATGTGCACCAGTACCCCGACAACTTCCGTAGGGCACGATGACTTCCGCTGTGTATCCATACGGGGGGAGCTGTCCCGCTCCCTCTCCTTCCCCACGTGCCTCTGTAGGAGAGAGAGAGAGAATCAGCAGGCTTCACACAGACACACACACATAGCATGCGTGCACACAGACACACACACCATTAAGATTTGACCACAGCAACAAATACATACACACTACACACTACTGAGAAATACACACTACTGAGGGTTAGGGAAGATAAGGACGCAGCACAGAGAACAGAAAGACTTGATGCAACCAATAAGAATGTTCACACTACCTTAATGGCATACGCCCTCTTAAAGGCCAGGGCATGAGGCACATATGCAGACTTGGAAAGACGAAGACCAAAAAACAATCAACCTCGGGCACACAATATATAGACAAAACGTACTCTAAATCGGTACTCTAAATCGGAACTTACAAACTATTTATTACAGCTATAAACGACCCGTGTACACAACGGGAGAAACGTAACCATCTACACAACGGGAGAAACGTAACCATCTACACAACGGGAGAAACGTAACCATCTACACAATGGGAGAAACGTAACCATCTACACAAGGGGAGAAACGTAACCATCTACACAACGGGAGAAACGTAACCATCTACACAACGGAAGAAACGTAACCATCTACACAACGGGAGAAACGTAACCATCTACACAACGGGAGAAACGTAACCATCTACACAACGGGAGAAACGTAACCATCTACACAACAGGAGAAACGTAACCATCTACACAACGGGAGAAACGTAACCATCTACACAACGGGAGAAACATAACCTCTCTCAGTAACTCTGCTGTAACGATCTCTAACCGGACTAGTACATAGCAGCCTTCATCCTACTGCCACAAAGTAGTATACCTCCCCTTCCTCATTCTCCTCTTCCTCCTCCTCCTCAATGGTGTCCTTCTGAAGGTCTGACGCTAGGTCAAACAGCTCCAGACGAAGCTAAAAACATTGATCCGTTAAAACGTTTACCTGAGCCTCTGAAGACAGGAGATATGGTAACCAACAAAGACCAGATATCCCTTAACACATATGACATCAGCCTCCTATAGTGCGAATGCATTTCCTCCAAACAATCACTGTAAAGACTGCTGGCATACACAGAGCTGTAGAGCTGAACAGAGGTCTGTAGTGACATCGCTGACTCTCACAGTCAGAGCTGTAGTGGAATGTCAAGCCTGCTGCTCTGAGATCAGTGGTAGTGTTAGTAGTGACGTCCTTACGTTGGCCTTGGGGTTCATGGAGCACCTCTCCATCACAACAGAGCAGGTGATGTCTGACTCCTCCGGCTCCGACCAGCTCTGGCGCTCCCTGAACTTCACACCTGCACAAACACAGAGGTTCACCATAGGAAATCACTATACCAGATCACCAGAGTGTGTGTGTGTATTACCTCTTCTCTCCGCAGAAGTTTTCCTCCTGCCCTGCTCTTTGGGGGCTGGGGCTGTTGCCATTTTGGAAAGGGAAGTCCTGCCCTTCTTCTTCCTGTCCCTCTTATAGCCAGAGATGACAGCTCTCCACAGGCCCAGGGGTCCACCCTCTCCTATGCCCGCTTCAGACACACTCTGGCTGGGGGGCTGGTTGTCCCTGCAGCACTTACGTGAAGGGAAGAGGGAGCCCCCCTGGAGTTGTGTGAGGAGGAGGGGGGGCAGGCTCTCTGTGAGCCTGCGGGGGTCTAGACCACCTCTGCTCTTCCTTGGGAGAGGCTCCCTTCCTAGGGGGATTTTCGTGTCCTCCCAGCCCACTCCCATGGCTGCTCTCTCTATCTCCCTCCTCCTCTCCATCTCCCTCTTCCTCCCGATCTCTCTCTCGTCTCTGGGCACTGCCTTAAGGGGCTTCAGGGGGGACAAGGGGGGGTTGATGTCCTCTAAGGGGTCTATTACTACACCCTTACACAGCTTCTCACCAAGAGACCCTGCCCCAACAGACCCCCCCGCAACAAATCCCCTTCCCCCATCCACGTCCCACGGTTTCAGCTTCTTGCCCCCGACCCCCCGCACAACCGCCGGCGCCATGATAGGTGCGGGGGCAAATCGAGGGGCAGGGCGAGAGGCGGGGCTTTGCAGTGACTCCACAGAAGGGTGGGGCATGCTATCCCAGCATGCCTTGAGCTGGGCGGAGGGAGGGATGCCGGGAGGGGTAAGGGGGTCCGAGGTAGAGGTGGTGGAGCTCCCGCCCACACCGATCCCCGAACTACTGCTGGAGTCACGCACCCTCTCCCTCTCCTTCCCCCCTCTCTCCCTCTCCTCTCGCTCTTTTCTCTCCTTCATCTCTTTCTTCTCCCCATCCTCCTCTCCCTCGTCTGGACCCGGGGAGCAGCCAGAGGTGGTGGAGGAGTTGGGGGAGGAGTAGGTAAAGACTGAGGAGTCTGGAATTGACACTGAGGACGTGGATGTGGGTGCATGCGACGTTAAAGGTGTGGGTGTGAAGGGTGTTGAGGCAGTGGCCGGAGTGGAGAAGGTGATATTGGGTACACTGGTGGGGCTGTGTGCACCGTGTGTGTCGGGTGTTGTCGAGTCAGGCAGTTGTATGTCAGGCGTGTGTGTGTCTGGAGAGTGCGTGTCAGGCGTGTTTGTGCCATGCGTGTGTGTGTCAGGTGTGTATGTGTCTGGAGAGTGTGTGCTCTGCTGCCACTCGTCCAACGAGGCTACCTCCTCAGCGGTGAGTGGAGATGCTCCTTCCCCTGAGAGAGAGAGAGAGAGAGAGAGAGAGAGAGAGAGAAGGGAGGGGGGGGGGAAGAGAGAGATGAGGAGAGAGAGTTGCAGGCGGAGTAAGGGAGAGGGAGGGAGAGAGAGAGAGAGGGAGGGGAAGTAAAGAGAAAGTCAAAATCCCTACAGAGAAAACCAGATAGCAACCTCCTGTGTCGTACAGAACATATTGCTTGTGAGCCACAGTTGGTAATGAGCGAGAGTAGGTATTAGTTTTTTTTTGTCGCTGTTTAGCAACACTGTAGACTTGATGAGGCAAAGGATATTAGTAATAAGGTTTGGGCAACCACAGCCACCAAAGCCATTGGACAGTGGTGCAAGAATCACTTGTCTAAGTCCATGGGGTGCAATAGGTGGGGAAGTTACTGTAACTTTGGCCTAATAGTGTGTCATTATGCTCAAGGACACAGCAAAACATGAAAAATGGTTAGTAAACAAATCAATTCCCATAATAAAAATTGTAAACATGTTTTGTTAGCTTTCTCTCCTGTGGCGGTGTCACCTGTCTCCTGCACCTCTTCTAGAGGGAGGAGCCACAGACCTGAGTGACGCTCCCTCTCCCAAGGACAGTACTCCCCTTCTACCAGCAGGGGGAAACACACCAAATAGAGAGACGGGCAGGGAGGGAGGGCACACACAGACACAGAGAGAAAGAGGGTTGAGAGAACAGAACAGAGAACAAAAGAGAGGAAAGGAGCGGAAAGGAAACTAGTCTAAAAACAAATCTTCCTAACTAACAGCACTTAGAGAGACACACACAGGAAAACAGAGAAAAATGGCCAATTACCATCACTAGATAACTCCTCCTCCTCATCATCATCATCTTCATCAACCTCTCCTTCCTCCTCTCCTTCTTCTGTCTCTTCTTCGTCATCTCCTCTCTCTCCTCGGAGGCGTGCGTGTAGTTCCATGGCCTTCCTCCATGAGTCTCTAGCCAGGTCATTGGTTAGAGCCCGCTGCCTCTCTCCCTCCTCCTCCGTCTCTGATTCTGAACTATGAGGAGAGAGGAAGGCAATTACTGTGTGTGTGTGTGTTCGTGTGTGTTCGTGTGTGTACAAGAGAAAAGGGGGAGAGAGAAAGAGAGGGGGGAGAAAGAGGGGAAGAGACAGAGGGAGAGGACATGGGAGATAGATAGCGAGAGAGAAAAAGGGGGAGAGAAAGAGAACAGATAAATGTTTGTTTTTGTAATGCTGACCTGGAGCCCTCGTTTTCCCGCAACGAGATGCGCTTGTGATTGGCCTTCTTCACCTCTGTCACCAGCAGACTGAGGTTGTAATTGGCCAGCGTCTCCTCTGGCACCTCCTCCGGCTCATCTGTTAGCTGCTCAGTCTCCAGGCTCCCCAGGCTCCCACGGTAGTTCTCCAGCTCTATACGTTCTGGCGTGCCGCGCACGCGCTTAGCCAAGCCACACTCCCTCTCAATCAGAGATGCCACTGAGTGCACACACGCACACATACACACACACACATACACATAGAAGCTTTACCAAGCCGGACCCACTCCCAATCAGAGACGCCACTGAGAAACACACACACACACAGACATACACTTAGCCAAAGTCAATGTCACATTCTTTGCGCACTCAGGACATTCTTTACACACTCAGCGGCGTCACTAAGAAACACATTCTGTGCACAAACACACATCACAAGCATTACGACTGAAAACACACACATGACACAGATACATGAACCGCTTGGCTTACCTGAGGACCTGCGATCTGCTGTCACCACAGTTACTGAGGAGCGAGGGTTAGTGGACAGAGCAGCTGGGGACTCCTGGGAGGAAGGAGCAAAGGAGGGGTCAAAGAAAAAACAGTATTTTACCCCCCAAAATTCCAAGGATCAGTGTATCGGTCTACAGAAAAGCTCATACATACATACATGACGTATTCTCCTCAAAACAATATACTATACAGAGAGAGAGAGAGAGAGCTCGTCATCAAATGAAACCGTAATTGCTATGACTATACACATATCAGGAGTTAAAACCCAGGTCAGCCAAGAGCTTCCATTTAGCCAGAGTACGAGGGGAAAGGCAGAAGTCCTTACCAGGAGGGTCTGCTGAGAGGGGGTCTGTTCGTAGGGGGTTGGGTGCTGGTCGGAGGTAGGAGGAGCTGGTCTCTTCCTCTGGACCGGCCCAACCAGACGGAGGTCATAGTGCGGCTTACAGTAGAACTTCCCTACACACAGAACCAATGTGTTAGAACACTATACATAGAACCGCCCTACACACAGCAGTTTTAGAACCTCACTACACTGAGAATTGCAGCTTGAGAACCGCACTACAGAGAGATCTGCAGCTCCCATGCATCTTACAGAATAACTTTAAACAAAAACCGAAGTGATTTCTAACGACAGTAGTACTACAGGGAAAGCAGTGTAATAAATCTTACAAGTCTCGTCCTCAGCTAAATCTTTTCACATTTCCACACAAAGAAAACAGTGTCCCTGGACCTTGAGGAAACGTCTCTCAGCTTCCCGGAAAGGAATGAAATAGAGTTGTGTCTTACAGTGTGACTCCTCCATAGAAAACAGCGGCGGTCGACAGAATTGACAGGAAGACACACTCGATCCGGTCCTTACACTGACAGACCACCTCATATATAGTCGACCCTACACACACTCCCCTCACACTCAAACGGTTATCATGTGACACCTCATCCCCGATTGGCTGAACGGTTTTGAATTCAACTTCGAGATTAGCTCCTGACATGACAACACTGACATCTTTTGTATCACATCTCTAAGAGGTACAACACACACACACACACAGTCACACACACGCAAGCAGGCATGCACACACGCACCACCAGAAGCCTTTTGTGGGCCCTAAGTGAGATTTGGTTGGGGGGGGGGTTTACCCCCCCAAAACATTTTGGTGGCCCTCCTATTCACTGCAAAGAGAAACATTTACGTTTAACATTTAATTTCCTGCAGTTATACACATTTCGCGATGGGGCAGAGAGAAAATGTTGCGCATTTACAGGAAACGTCTTGCAATTCTAACCATTTTGCCATGGGGTGGAGAGGCATTTTTGCAGTTTTAAAGTTTACTTCCTGCAGTTCTACTCATCTTGCCAACCACACAGTCAGTCCAGGGAGCCCCAGGCCCCAACTGTGCAGTAAGCAACACACTGAGTTTGTGTTCTTCATGTGTTAACTTAGTTGGTCTCTGGTCTGCTGATAACCTGGGAGCCTTACAAAGTGATCATGCAGTGTAACATCAACCCTGAGGGCAGATTGGAGCAATCAGTGTAAAATCAGTGTAAAATCAATCAGTGTGATTGAGTGTCACTGACCCTCATAGACTGCAGGTCAGAGCTGCATTCAAGATAAAACAACAAGGCAACAAAGCATGTAAAACAATTTGAGGCAGTGTTTCAGTGCCAAGACCATGCTGGTCTGGTAGTGGTATTTTCAGTGTGTGTGTGGTAGGGCAGCCCTTGTCATTCGTTGGAGTTACTCACTTTTATTTTGAATTTCTACCCCCTTTTTCTCGCCGAATTTTGTGGTATCCAATTGTTAGTAGTTACTATCTTGTCTCATCGCTACAACTCCCATACGGGCTCGGGAGAGACGAAGGTCGAGAGCCATGCGTCCTCCGAAACACAACCCAACCAAGCCGCACTGCTTCTTAACACAGCGCGCATACAACCCGGAAGCCAGCTGCGCCAATGTGTCGGAGGAAACACCGTGCACCTAGCGACCTGGTCAGAGCACACTGCGCCCGGTCCGCCACAGGAGTCGCTAGTGCGCGATGAGACAAGGATATCCCTACAAGCCAAACCCTCCCTAACCTGGATGACGCTAGGCCAATTGTGCATCGCCCCATGGACCTCCCGGTCGCGGCCGGCTGTGACAGAGCCTGGGCTCGAACCCTGAGTCTCTGGGTGGTCCATTAGACCACTGCGCAGCCCGGGAGGCCCCGGAGTTACCCACTTTTAACATTACTCTCTAACCCTATGGAGCTCAGTGACCCCCCCCCCACCCCACCGTTAGGTCGGTCGTAGGCGTAAGAGGCCAGGCGAAGGGTGGAGCTGCAGTGGTCACACTGGAAGCAGCTCCGGTGGAAGAACAGTCCCTCAGCACTGAGTCTCTCCATCACGTACACACGCCTACTGCAGAAGAAACACACGTCACTGGCCCCTCCTGGCCCTGGCCCCGCCAACACAGAGTGAACGCCAGCCTGAGAGGGGGGGGGGGGGGGGGAGAATAAGCTGTGATACATGGATCACCTCACTTCAGAGTTAGCCAAACAAAAACACATTTACTAGAAGAACCGTGCAAATGCAAAGTTTGTTAACAGAATTATGGTAAAACATCCCTCAAGTTTTTGTGTCCACCTTTTTCCAAAAGATTCAATACCTGTTCAATTAAGATTCAACCATCAGGTGTCAGCTATGACATGACACATTGACTTAGATTTGTATTTATTTTGGTTATTGAAATTGATTTACAAACGGTAACAGTAAGTAATAGTAAATTAACTATTTTCCTATCAGTTTAAAATGTAGTGGTAAATATGTCTTACAGTGGTAAACATGGAATTAAAAGCTTCCAATGACATACAGGTTTCTGTCGTAGTTTAAACCATGTATTTCCCTGTGGCTGCGCTGTCCACTCAGTAGGGCTGAAGTTCAGTCTCAGCTGAGCTCCTTTACGCATAGATTTTCCTTTGTAGTTCCTCATTTTCGCCATTTATTTGCCATGCGTCCTTTATTTAAAAGAAATGCCTTTATTCCAATGCATTAGAATTCTCCGTTGATTTATAATTGTTTGATATTGTCCGTGTTTAGAGCACTCATTGCTTTGATTTTCAGGTGCGCCTGTTGGTTCTCCCTGCCGTCCGTGGCCAGTAGTACACAATTTATTGATTATTTTCTATCATAATCATTTTCTTTCCTGTATCAGCTGATGATGGTTGACAATATCACTAGACAACTAGCCTACAGCTAGACACCAATGCGAATTCAATGAATCCAACAAGTAGGCCTATACATTACTGACAGGAGGCCTATAGTTGATTCTTTCCGTTAGAAGCATTCGATTTTGCAATGGCATAGGACTACATTATTTTGGATTTGTGTGTCCATGAGGACTGTTTTCAAGGCGAAACATAATGAAATGTTACGTAGGGATAGTTACACATACAGTGTATTTTTCGAGATCTCGAAGAGCCATGATTTATACAGGGTTGAAGTTCACAGTTCGAATGAACATTCTAAAAGCTTAATAATGACAAATAACACTGTCGTTAATGTAAGGAAGGAAAGGTGTTGTATGATACCCGATCTGTGAAGACTCGAAGCATTACCTCATGAACTATGACCCCTAGGGTGTAAAACATATTTTGATTCAACTCACGCATGATATTGAGTGTATGCTACCGATTCTGTGTATGTTCATGTGTTTAAAATTGCCTTGGCTGAGAGGGTAGGCCAAGTGGAGGGTAAACGCAAGTAAACGCCGTTGACCCACAATTTTCAGAAAAATGCTTTGAAAGTATAGGGAGCGTTTCTTTTTTCACCACGACCGGCAATCAGACTTCGCTCACTTTTTTTTTTTTTTACCTCTTCACACTGGCTACGGGTCGGCCTATCTGAAGTTCATGGTCAATACACCCTAGAGTTTTTCCCGGGACAGTTTCAGCCCCATTTCAGGTGTCCTGACTTTTTCAGGCTACAGAAAATGTCAATTTGTCAGCCAGATGCAACAATTAATGTAGGCCTAATCGATGTCAATCTCTGAATATCATTACGCAGATTTTTGGTGTTTCGTAACAGATGTCTATTTCCATTCATCAAATTGAGCGAGTAGGCCTATACATGCAGTTTGGATACTGGAATTATTTTGGAGTGTAGGCACATGCACAGGTAGCCTACTTTTTAAGTGATTTGTTTGACAATCAGATGAAAATACCATAACTGTTTGTGTTCATGCCACATTAAAAGGAAATACATTTTTACTGTTTAAATTGTCTTTATTATTAGGCCCAATAAAAAACGCTGAACCTCGTGCACTCAAACAAGACCAAATTTGTTGGGTCTGAACCCGACCAAATCTGAACCAATCATATATGTCTATGTTTCACAAGTTTGGATATCAAAGCACAGCACAGTAGAGCTCAATAGAGTACAGCACAGTAGAGTTCAGTACAGTATAGTACATTATAGTACAGTAAAGTAGAGTACAGTACAATACAATACATTATAGTGTACTCAACTCCAGTGTGCTTTTCGAGATGTGGAGAGGTCTATCCGTAATAAAGAGATGCTCTGCTTTTATGACACCGCACTCCACAATGCAAGTACAGGCTATAGTTGTGCCTTATCTTGATTATTGTCTAGTCGTGTGGTCGAGTGCTGCAAGGAAAGACCTAGTTAAGCTGCAGCTGGCCCAGAACAGAGCGGCACGTATTCATTGTAATCATAGGGCTGATATAAATACTGTGCATGACAGTCTCACTTGGATAAGAGTTGAGGTGAGACTGACTGCATCGCTTCTTGTTATAAGAAACGTTAATGTGTTGAAAATCCCAAATTGTTTGCATAGTCAACTTACACACAGCTCTGACACACACACTTACCCCGCCAGACATGCCACCAGGGTTGTTTTCACAGTCCCCAAATCCAGAACAAATTCAAGAAAGCGTACAGTATTATATAGAGCCATTATTTCATGGAACTCCCATCCATCTCATATTGCTCAAATGAACAGCAATCCTGGTTTCAAAAAGCAAATAACCTCACAACGCCTCTCCCCTATTTGACCTAGATAGTTTGTGTGTATTTATTATGTCGGCTACGTGTGCCATTTTTAAATTGATGTAGTTATGTCCTTGAGCTGTTCTTGTCTATTAATGTTTTTGCCACAGCTAATGGGGATCATAATAAAATACCAAATACCTACTGTGTACTGTACTGAACTCAACAGTACAGTACTATACACTACAGTACTGAACTTTAGACTACTTTTCTTTACTGAACTCTACTCTATTGTACAGTACTGAACTGTACTCTACTGTGCGGTGCAAACTTGTGAGGCTGCAGGGAGCCTAGCAATTAAGAGAGCTGGGCCAGTAACCAAAAGGTCATTGGTTTGATTCTCGAGCCGACTAGGTGAAAATCCGTCGATATGCCCTTGAGCAAGGTACTTAACCCTAATTGCTCCTTTAAGTCGCTCTGGATAAATGACTCATATGTAAATGTGAACCCAACTGTGGTTTGAGACTACTATGGTTTCCATTGTAGCCAACTCAATTGCAGAAAATCCGTTACCGATAGATTTACTGATACCGAATTGATATCAGTAAAAACCAGTGGTGGAAAAAGTACCCAGTTGTCATACTTGAGTTAAAGTAAAGATACCTTAATAGAAAATGACTTAAGTAAAAGTGAAAGTCACCCAGTTAAATTCTACTTGAGTGAAAGTCTAAAAGTATTTGGTTTTAAATATATTTAAGTATCAAACGTAAATGTAATTGCTAAAATATACTTAAATAAATAATTTTTTAATTCCTTATATTAAGCAAACCAGATCACACTATTTACTTGTTTTTCCATTTCCTGATAGCTAAGGGCACACTCCAACACTCATCATTTACAAACAAAGCATTTGTGTTTAGTGAGTCCACCAGATCAGAGGCCGTAGGGATGACAAGAGATGCTTACTTAAAAGTGTGCAAATTGGACCATTTTTCTGTCCTGCTAAGCATTCAAAATGAAACGAGTACTTTTGGGTGTCAGGGAAAATGTATGGAGTAACAAGTACATCATTTTCTTTAGAAATGTAAGAAGTAAAAGTAAAAGTTTTCAAATAGTAAAGTAACGTACAGATACCCCAAAAAACGATTTAAGTAGTACTTTAAAGTATTTATACTTAAGTATGTAACACCACTGGTAAAAACACTAACTAAATGATTGGTATACATTTACTTGTTACTTCTGTGAACTTGCATTGTCCTCCCTCCTCATGAGGTAGAGAAATTCAAAGATGTGGGTTTTTGGTGCAGAATTTCACAGTACAAGGCCATGTTTCTTAAACGTACAGAAATGTCTCCAAAACTAAATATAAGTGTTGATATTAGTTGGCAGGGGTCTTTACTTCAACCTTATTGTGTTTTGCTACATTTATAATGCCCTTTAAGACTTTTTCTGGTAGATGTTGTCTAAGACCCCCTTTCTATCTGTTTGTCCAGAAATCAAAGCCTTTGTTTATTCCTCATTTATGGGATGAAAATGGTTGAAAAATGTATATATGCCAGTATAAAAAAATAAATAGACTCCTAGCTTTCATTTGACATCCATTTTGACATGCTCCTATAAACCTCACCTTGGTGCTCATGGGTACTTTCACATGGAAATGGCCTACTTCAGAACCAGCTGAGATAGGGTATAATCCAATGCTGAATGAGTTTCGGCCTATTGACAGTATTAGTGTGAGTGAGTCGATTCATTCAAATAAATTCTTACTGATTCCTTCCTATCAGGAGTGTGCTGGGGTGACGGTGACTCCTGACTTTGAAGCTGACAGGATATCTGTTCAGCCAATGAGCTTACTCCCCCGGTGTACATCTGAACGTATTTCTAAAAGACAACAGGAGAAAAGAGAGACAAGAGATGAGGACGAAGGACAGAACAAACAGTAAACACACACAGACACACTCACTAGGGATGACACAATCGGAGCCATACACATGTCGTTGTGGAAATGGATGTGGAAATGGAACACAAAGCTAGAAACATCAAACCCCTATTGGATTCTGTCGTTATACTAATTTAACCGTCTTTCTGTTGCAGTGTAATCATTGTCCAAAATAATGAATATAAATGTTATCACTAGGCCCTTATCTCACACTAATCAAGCTTAATTTGTAGGCAAATCAGAGAGGAGTCTGAGGAAAGAAGGCTGTGCAAACATGAACAAAAACCATTCACAGGCCTCTGATTTTTTAAATCTTAAAAGGGAACATTTCAGTTGCAGCATTGTCACATGCCACATGCCCTGCGGTAAGTTATACAAATATACTTTCTTAAAAGACCAAACAAGATGTACTCTGAATCCAGTTCATTCCGGTGTACTCCTCTTTCTCAGAAACAACAGTTGTTTATATGAATAACAGTATCATTTAGCCCTCTGACACTGCCCTGAGGCCCATAGATTGAACTCAAGTTGTAGCCCACTCATGGTCCACACTAACCCAATAATGGACTGATGGAGCCCAACGTTACTCCTTATAGTCCAAGGATCTTACGTGTTCTGTTTAAAGGTGAATTGGGTCTGGAAGCCAAAATAAGACAAATACTCCATCAAAATGTGATTCAATTCCCAATTGCAGTATGCTTCTAGAAACACAAATCCCCCTCATATCACATCAAAATAATTTCACAAATTGAAAATACAGTTGCAGCCGACTGCATTTTTCAGTGACAACACGTTTGTGGCGTCTGTCTTCAGTTTACACACAGGTGTTCAGAGACACAAAAAGCTCATTAGCAACAGGTAGTCCACTCTGTTTTACAGAAACGCTTGCAACATGGAAATTGCTGGCTGGCTTTTGAAAAGGATTTATTGCTTACATGAAAGACGGGTTCCATACGTGTCCAGAACCATACCGCAAGTGATGCGTGTTAATGTATGGAGCACGCCTCGGGGACTATACTATTGCCAATTGACGCTAAAGGTAGTTATGAATTGTCTATGAATGGGGTAGGTACACACTAGGGGTTTGGTTAAAGCTTTGACCGTGGGGCAACTCTTACTGCCAACGTTCACCATGTATCTGTCAAGATCCACTACACTGAGAGAACAATTCATTGACAATTCAATTCATCGTCTGTCGGTTGACGGACTGCGAGTTGCGTAGGATTTGACGCCACCTGTCGAAAGACAATTCTGGAAAAGACAATCGGTCTTTTCTGTCCTGAATATATATCAGGGAACCACTGAGGTAGCCGAGAAGAGACCTCAAAAGTCATCACACCAGTGACACACGTTAGTCTACAGATGGGTAATGGGAACTTGGGGAATCTATGAACAATTATGTGGGGCATGGGACATCATTATTAGTCTACATGCCATCTAGTCTACACACAACTACATTACCCAGATTCCTCTGGGGGTGGCGTACCTGCTCTCCCCTGCTGGGCAGAGTGTGACATTTGACCTTTTCCTTGTACTTGAAACTCATCTGCTCCTGCTGCTGCGTGCGCTTCTTCTGAGGTGAGATGGGTTTAGACGGCATCATGTGAGTGGGTGGTTTGAGGTAGCGAAATAGCGAAACACTGTGATATCGATGGGAACTAAAGCTAAGAAAGAGCTAGGAAAAAAGGCCACGCGACTGAACTACGCAACACACAAGCATCCAACCCCCATGTGGTGACACAGAGAGATACAGCTATATTAACTCTACAGGCCTCTAAGAACCACAGGTGGAGCAGGTGGGGGACTTACTATTTGTACCTGTTTCCAGGTGGCGGCGGAGGCCACAAAGGCTGGTTCCTGGGGGTCAGGGGATGCTGGAGGAGGTGGAAGCATGGGCATGGAGTCCCCCTGGAGGTCAGTTAGTAGAGGGAGTGAGGGCTTAAGACTTTAGGGCCTAGGCTAAGAGCTACCACTGCTAACCCTAACCACCAGTTAATCTTAAGCCATATTGCTGCAACCACAGCTGTTCCCTTCAACCAAATGAACCCTTACTTACTGCTCCAAGGCTCAGTGAGTCCCATTGGCCCTGACCCAAAATGCCCATCAGTGCAGCTAATCTGGCTTATCCTCTTGAAACCTCAAGAGGAAGTCAGTCAGTCGGCTCGCACCTGAAGGATCTAAACTACCCACAGCTATGGATGACAGACCGTGCTGTAGAAGTTCCTTTATTCAGATTAAAAGCACAGATTTTCAATAAGAATGTTTTTGAAAACTGTTGCGGCTTTGAGCGAGGGAAAACTATCTTAGTAACACCTGAAAACTCTTAGCAGCTAGGAGCTCTGAATTCCATCCCCTCTCACCTGTCTGCGGAGAGCTGCAGCTGGCGTGGAGGAGGGGCAAGGGGCATTCTCCTCAAACTTGGCCAGCAGCTGATTGGCCATCGAGCGCACTCTGCTCTGGCTTGCTCCACCCACAGAGCACAAGGCAGCCTCTTCCTGTACAAGGCAGAATGGTTCAGAGTTTGACCCGTGTCACTTTAAGGCCAAAGGTTTTGTATAGCTGTTCTCACAATTAAAATACTTGACATTATTGCATGTCATCTCATTACTTTAGTCACAGAACTACCGGCAGTTACAATTTATCTTACCTTAACCAGGGATACAGGTTACACCCCTCACCTCATAACTGTCCACTAATCTGAGATCCTGTCTCACATCCTCCAGACATGGCCGACTGGTCTTCCTCCTCTTCCCCACCGCATCCTTCTCCTTCTGCTCCTGATGGGAGGGACACAGACAAATATATGTAAACACACATGCACCTATACACCTACACCCAGACAAACAGAGTCCCTACATAAGCAAACAGGGGTGTGTACCTTGGGGTTGCGCTTGCGGGATGGGCTGTGGCCCAGGCGGCTGAGGAGAGAGGCAGGACCAATCACAGCAGCCCTCCCATCTAGGCTCTCGGTCTGGGATTCTAAAGAAAAGAGGAGAAGAACAGTCACGCCATTCCTCATCTCCTTTCCTTCATAACTACTGACAGGTAATAGGAATAGAAACATTTTCACCACTTTGCTTTTGCTTAGTAAGGCATTATAGGTAAGTGGTTATGAGAGGGCCGGAGACGAGGAAGACTATTCAGCATTCTGGAAAGAGAGGGTAGGATAAGAATAGAGGGTGATGAGGAGAATTGAGCATTAACCGTTCTTACCACTGACTACTGTGGTTGAGAAACTCACCGCTTGGGGGCAGTGCGTCCTTGAAGAGCTGGTGAAACTGGCTGAGGTACATGACCATACAGAGAGTGTCCGTTTCACTGACAGACGACATCTCCTCGACAGTCATCACAGGAGAGATGCCAAACTCCTTCTCTGCCACCTCCAACCCCAACCTCATATTCTCCTCCCCCTCATCCTCCTTTAGAGAGTCAAAGTCACTGCAGGGAGATGGGATGAGAGGGTCAAAGTAAGAGAGTCACACACACACACGTGCAAATAGACACACTTACAGACTTAAGCACGCACACACACACACACACACACACACACACACACACACACACACACACACACACACACACACACACACACACACACACACACACACACACACACACACACACACACACACACACAGAGCAAGTGGACAAAGAGAGGCACTGATCCAATCAGGCAATTAAAAGGGCACTAATCAGGACCATGGTCTTCTGACTCATCAGCCTCACCACTCTCACACAAACGCACATGCACCTGAGCTTGCGTGAAAAGGAAGTGAGACAAACTACATTGCGCCTGAATGCTACCTTTGGGATGAGCTGTATGAGGTGTATAAGGTAAGGTGATTTGTGTGGAGCGTGAGGCTAGAGGTCAGAGGTGACTCACATGAGGTCAGGTCGGTAGTGGTGGATGAGGGCACACAAAGCTAGGCCACTCTTCCAGGAAGTAGTGAGGTCGCTAACCACAACGCCACGGTAACCCTGTGTCTGCTGCTGGCACCATGACAAAAGCTTACTGGAGCGAGAGAAGGACTCTGGGGAACCAGAGAGGAAGAAAACAAATATGAGTGAAGATGACGATTGGTTAGAGTTATGTTCGTGTAGCCGTTCAGTACTCAGAGGGTCAGACTCACCCTGTCGTAGTAGCTTCGGCAAGGGGGATCGGGGTCGTGGTTCCTGGTCCGCACCCGAACCTCCACTCTCTTCTGTGTATATTAGATGCCCCACCTACAGAGATTGTCATCCTCATCATCATCAGTCCTGTGTGTGTGTGTGTGTGTGTGTGTGTGTGTGTGTGTGTGTGTGTGTGTGTGTGTGTGTGTGTGTGTGTGCCTGTGCATACCTGAGCGGGGGTGATGAGTTGGTGGTTGATGTTAGGGTAGCGGGTAGCTGGATCTACAGTGTATTGACCAAAGTTCTTGTTGACATTTTCTGGAGAGGCCTGAGGAAGGAGACGATACAGACTTTCTCTGAAAAAAAGAAAACCGAGTAGAGAGAGAATGAGAGGAGAGAGAGAGAGAGAGGATTATTTCGTTAGGGAATCAGGTGAACGATCATTTGGTTTCCTAGCCTAGGTGCCTGTTGATCGATGATTTTGGCACGTCATGTACATTTGTGTGGCTTTGACAGTGTGTTTGTCTATAGGTTTTACAATGTGTAACTTGACAGTGTGCCCATTCCCTGATTGCTGGTGTGTGTGTTCTCCTAACCGCAGACCTGCCCTCTCACCTTTCAGCAAGTACGTCCAGGGGGGCGAGGCCTTGAGCCCAGCTCCGTACCATCCAGGCAGAATCCAATGCTGCCAGGAACCCCCGTGCTATACCTGTCCCCATGGGCCAGAACGGCTAACACACACACAAGCAGACACACACACACACACACACATTACAACCATATGCTACTTATAACAGAATTACTTTCAGAGTATTGCTGACATTAACACTCTTCTACTCTCCCTCAACTCTGCTCCTCTCTTCCTCTCTCTTCCTCTCCCTCTCCTCACCTCCAGAAGGCTGTCTCCCACCAGCGTGACCAGTAGATGGTGTCCATGTCTCTGTCTGACCAGTGCAGCGTTCTCCGACGCGTACATACAGGTGAAGTCAAACAAGGCAACATCAGGCTGCCCGTAGTGGTTCATGGCAAAGTCCAGGGACGGCAGCTGGTGATTGGTGGAGAAGTCCGCCGCCTCGCGGGCGTAGGCCAGCAGCGCATTCTGGTCCACGTTTCCCCGTGAGAGAAGTGTTTCTGTGTCTGCATAGTCCTGATAGGTATGACACAGTAAACATCAGTACAATAAAATACAATCAATGTTTGAACAATAACACAGTTTTACAGTATATCAGGGCAGTAGAGAGCAGTGAGATCAACATGAGTAAAATAACAATACAGTCAATGCAGCTGTATCAGTGTGTCATAAAGCATGCATATGCATTGTTTCATGTTTAACATAAACTTTTTCTCCCCAATTTCATGATGTCCAATTGGTAGTTACAGTCTTGTCCTATCGCTGCAACTCTCGTATGGACTCGGGAGAGGCGAAGGTCGAGAGCCAATAAATCCTACGAAACACGACCCAGCCAAGCCGCACTGCTCCTTGACACACTGCTCGCTTAACTCGGAAGCCAGCCGCACCAATGTGATGGAGGAAACATCGTACAACTGGCGACTGAAGTCAGCGTGCATGCGCCCGGCCCGCCACAAGGAGTCGCTAGAGCGCGACGGGACAAGGACAACGCAGCTGGTCAAACCCTCCCCTAACCCGGACGACACTGGGCCAATTGTGCGCCGCCTCATGGGTCTCCCGGTCGCGGCTGGCTGCAACACAGCCTGGGATCGAACCCGGGTCTGTAATGACACCTCAAGCACTGTGATGAAGTGCCATAGATTGTTGCGCCACTCGGGTGGCCCGTCTGTGTGCGTTGTTACCCGCAGAATGACTCCTTTCTCCAGCAGACTCTGCTTCTTAGCCGTCATCACAAAGTAGTGTGTGTCGTCCTTGTAGTACACTATATTCTCCAGGTCCACTCCTGTGGTGTCCCGTAGCTCCTGAAAGAACCTCTGGTTAAAGATGAAGGCCACTCCGCTGATCTCCTCCACCTTGGCCTCAGCTGTGGTGTTACGGTTCATGAAGTTAGCTGTGATGGCAATGGCCAGCTTGCCACGGAACTCCTTACGCCTGAACCCTGATTGAACACATGGGAGACAGGATGTGATTGCAAACAGGAATTCTGGGATCAGAGGGCAAGAATAATTCCCTTCCAAGAACTGCATTTACTAAGAAATGTGTTCTTTCAGTGATGGGAGGTCTGACTGATGCTGCCTGAGATCTGTTGCTGTTTCAGTGTTTCGATAGGCGCTACTAGATGATTTACCTGGCAGTGTGTTCCGTCGTCCATCAGCTCCGATCACCACGTCACACTGCAGTTGGTTAATAGGGTGAGACTTGGGTTTCACCTCCACCCTCCAGCCTACCTCTGAGGCACACACACACAAACACATAAAGGCATTACTCTCTCTCTCTCTCACTCTCTCACACACACACACACACACACACACACACACACACACACACACACACACACACACACACACACACACACACACACACACACACAAGGACTTACTCTGTTGCTCCTGGTCCACTGGTGGCTCCACCAGTCCCTTGAACTCTACGTTGACATGGACTTCCACCCCCAGCAACAGAGCCACCTTTAATAACACCAACTGTAACTGCCGTATACCTACAGAGGGCAGGGGGGCGAGAGAGAGAGAGAGAGAGGGGGGGGGGGGGGGGGGAACAGGGTATAATGAGAGAGCGGATTCTCTAATGAACATTGAAGCCCCATAGCTGTAACCATGGAGACTCAGGGGTCAAGTGTCAGGGATCATTCCATACTCACTGATGTGGTCAATGGCTCCAGCACAGAACTTGCCGTAGAACTTCTTGGCCCCGAGGCCCCTGAGGTCGTGGATGGTGAAAGGCCAGAGGTGAAGGACGTTGTTCCTGGAGAAGGCATCTCTCTTCTCCAGCAGCACCACTCTGGCCCCCAGGAACCCCAGCTCTACTGCTGTACGCAGACCACACGGCCCCGCCCCGATGATCACACACTGGGAGAGGGGACAGCTGGGATGAGAAGCTAGAAACGTACACACGCTGTGCAGCCTGTGTATTTGAAAATGTTAAATACCAGATTCTAAATTACTAATAAGTACCGTGGTGTTGGCACAGACACGGCCCTTCCCGTATTCGTGGTGGGCCGCCCGTTTGTCCAGTTTGGCCCACAGTGCGTTTGCCTTCCAGTAGCTGAGGCGTTCTTTGAGGCTGTGGTAGAAAGGCCTCTGCGGCTGCGTCGGGGAGTAGGTCTGTGGCTGTGTGTGTGTGTGTGTGAGCTGAAGGTGCTCACACAGCAGGTTGAAGGCACGGAGTGTCGTTCTGCAGGTAGACGCCTGGACAAACTCATCAAATAGAACCTGGGCATGGCCCTCCTTCTCCGCCTCGTCGCCCACGGCAACGCCGGCAGCAGCAGGGCACCCTGGGAACTCCATCTCAGCTTCCTGTTCCGGGCTCTTTCATTGGCTGCCTGGAAAGAGAGAAAAGATAGAGAATATTCCATACTGACTTCCCATGTAGAATCCATGGGAACTATGTTGAGTTATCATTCCAATTCCTTGTCGCGCCAATGACAGCAATCGAGTTGGCATTTGCAAAAGCACAAACATATATGGGACCAGGCTACATGTGTAATAAATTGCTTATGAAACATTTCTAAGTTAGCAAGTAGCCTACTGTGTGAGTGAGTGAGTGAGTGAGTGAGTGAGTGAGTGAGTGAGTGAGTGAGTGAGTGAGTGAGTGAGTGAGTGAGTGAGAGAGAGAGAGAGAGAGAGAGAGAGAGAGAGAGAGAGAGAGAGAAGAGAGAGAGAGAGTGTGTGTGTGTGTGTATGTGTGTTTGGATTAAGGTGTTCTCTGTCTGAGCTGGCTGCATATCAGAGGTTAAGGTCCCCTGCTGGGAGGTAGGGCCATAGATGTTCTTATACTGTTAGAGCCCAGATAAACCAGCTCTCCATGCTGTGAACTGGTCTTATGGGTAATGTAGTATATCCACTGCTGAGACTCTGGTTGTCACACAATCAAAGCCCTCAGAAAAGTGTACTATATCCTGCTATTGTATTATATTCAGTGCTCTTAGGTGTGTGAACATTAAGTACATTATACAGTGTATTTCTGTACGGTATAATCAGCCATAATTATCTCATATAATTAGAATACCTTATCAACATATTACCTTTTTACACAATAACAACATAGGGTGTATAAGGACTTGGGGGGAGGAGGTAGAATATGTGCCCACATCCCAAGATTGGGACAATAACCAAGGCAGTCACCAGACAATACAAAGAGAAAGATGGAGGGAATGTGTGTGGTTGGGGGGGGCGGGGGGCGGGGGGGGGGGGGGGACAATGCACCTCATACATAGTGGATCCATCCGCACCAAGCACCAAGAGAAACCCACACACATACTCCATCACCCACACACACACACTCCAGTGTCAGCATAGCAGGGGGAGATAGTATAGTAGTTTATTAGATTGAATTAGAAAATTTGATAGATACTCTATTAATCTTCCAAACGGAAATAAACAGCACCAAATAACCACACAAGACTAAAAACCATACATAAATAATATACTATCCATTTTAGATGAGTCTACGTGCCTAGGACATTCTACATACTGTAATTACCTTGCACATTCTTTCAGTATTGTCTGTCCATTATGTCCACACTACACTTTCTAGATAACACATTCAAGTACAAACATTGACAGAAGAACACACACAAACAGTGTAGGACTTACTGTATGCTGTGTTGTCGTCTGGCCTGTACAGACATTATCACTCTCCAGCTCAGCTACGGGTTACCAGGTGTCTCTCAGAATTCGAATGTAAAATCTATCTTCAGCCACAGAAACAACAACCCACAAACCTGCACTGCAGTAGCCTATACCGCAGCTTCCATTGTCTCAGCCTGTCCCCCTCCCTTCCTTATAGTGTGCTGTTCATTATGTTGATACCAAACTCTCCAAGTCTGTCTTTCTCGCTCTCTCACATCCAGACGCTTTTCTCGTCCAAGGTCAGGGAACAGCCAAGTACAGACTCCTCCCACACAGCATGTTCACATAGGCTACAGTACACACACACACAGGCACACACACAGGCACACACACACACACACACACACACGGGCACGCCCACACACACACCTAATCTCATGGTGTCCCTGGGGAACAGACTGGGCTCTAACAAGCTTAAAGAGGAGAGGGATCAGAAGAGAGAGATCATTCTGTAAGAAAGTGGTGCTGAGGGAGAGAGATGCCGCTCATAGGCACACAAAAACAGAGTGGGTATGTGTGAACAGAACACACAGACAGAGGCCTATTTGTGCATATGGCCGAGACCCAAACCCTTCAGTGCTGTCAGAGAGAAGGTTTTGGATATACATTCTGTCGGTGTAGAGGTATCTGCACATGCCAGGTGTAGGCCTACACATGACAGAGCAAATACACGTTTATAGGACCACCCACAATTTTCAACTTATGGTCATATGGAGATCTGCTCTGCTCTCTTTACTAACCCCAAATTAGCCATTTCATTTCATAGCTGAAGACCCAAGCCTGAGAGGGCAGGGCTTAATCTATAGCTAACCATTGTGGCTAACCCCTGACCCCATGGCTTACGCTGCAGCTAATACCTGATCACCTTCACTGATCCATACTATATTCCCAGTAGCTACTTCAGTATAATGCCCGTGCCACACCCCACACACACATGCGCACTAACACACACCCAACTAAGCTGCCCCATGGTGTTTGTGTGTGGGTGGTGTTACAGTCTAATTTTAACATTAACCTCTCCATGACGGGGCTTCTCAATGTTTCCAAGTCTCGCTCTGTTTGCTTAAGATTTCACGGAACCCCATTTGGATTAGAACTTTGTCTTATATATAGACGACGGCTACAATCTCCCTACAGGGTAATGTCACCATCTAGTGGTTGGGAAGTGAGACTGAATTCCCCCGCCTGACCAGTTATTTTCGCTCAAGCGTACACACTTTCTGAAATATAAATATCTAGATAATTTACAACACAAAGACAGCTGTCAAAGTATAAAACGTGTGTGTGTATTGTGTGTAAATGTACAATTGCATGAATGTGTTGAGAATCACATGTACACAGTCAGGAATTTTGCTGTGAAGAGAAAAAAGTGAATCGAATGAACTAAAGTAATAAACCAAAGACTTGTACATCACATATAGAGTATTATCTTAATTTCACACAGGAACACAGACAGTGTTGTACCAGTAGTGCTCGTCCCTTTGTCTCGATAGGCAGTAGAAAGGCTCCAACAGCACAAAGCACACAGGCCACAGTAAATGGCAGCATATCTAAAATCACTGAATGTGACATCAACACCTACAACACACACACACACACACACACACACACACACACACACACACACACACACACACACACACACACACACACACACACACACACACACACACACACACACACAGTCAAACATTATTATGACACACACATTTAAGAATAAACAGCTGTAACACACATTCACATATTAATACACACATACACAAGCATCAGCCAACATGAACAACACACAGCCACAGACCTGTGCTATGAAGGGGGGCGATCATGCCTCCGATGCGGCTGAAAGAAGTGCAGAAACCCATTCCAAGAGAACGCACTGCAGTCGGGTACAGCTGAGAGACAGAAGGAGTCACCAGACACACACAGTATACACCTGAGAGAGGGCTATACAATACATTGTTATACACCAACAGTATATATGTGGATGGAATGTAAAGTTGTGTCCACATACCCCTGCAGTATAAATATAAACCACATTGAAAATCATTGAGACCAGAGACCTGATCCAGAACAGCAGAATGGTAAAAACCAAACCTTGAAAGAGAGAGAGCAAGAGAGTGACAGAGAGAATCTCATGAGCAAAAGTATTGATACCGTATTTGAAATTGGTGACGAAATAAAACAATAAAACCCCACAGAGTGTTTACAGTTTATACATAGTAGAGCAGAGGTTAACCAGCATGAAGAACAGGGCTGCCATGAGCTTCAGGAGAACCATGCTCAACGTCCTCCCAAACACGTTCAACAGGCATATATTCAGAGGGATGACTGGAGACAGAGAGAGAAAGAGAGCGAGCACAAAAACAAATCAGACTTGTACACGAACAGTACCATTATTCAGATAGTATGTGTGTGTGAATCTGACCTAATGTGAATCTGACCCCCACTGTACACACACACACACACACACACACACACACACACACACACACACACACACACACATGCATGTGTAACAGGGTTTCCACTTGACACTGCAGAAATATGTATTTCTACTGGTTGGTTGAATTTACATACCAATTATGCCATTGGTTACGCATGCAGAGATTGCGAATGAGAATTCCTTCCAGTCTGATATTGACTTGCAAGCGGTAAGTCATGTTCTGACGTACTATATTATTTTTTCATATTTACGAGTTCACTATGTACATGTCCTGATGTGTGTGTGAGATATATATATCTATATATATTATGGTACAAGTCAAAGGTTTGGACACATACTCATTCAAGGGTTTTTCTTTATTTGTACTATTTCCAACAACAAAAAACTATGAAATAACACATATGGAATCATGTAGTAACCAAAAAAGGGTTAAACAAATCAAAATATATTTTATATTTGAGATTCTTCAAAGTAGCAACCGTTTGCCTTGAAAACAGCTTTGCACACTCTTGGCATTCTCTCAAACACCTCCATGAAGTAGTCACCTAGAATGCATTTCAATTAACAGGTGCCTGAGGAGCAAGAGGACAAATACATTAGTGTTTAGTTTGAGAAACAGACGACAAGTCCTCAACTGGCAGATTCATTAAATAGCACCCGCAAAACACCAGTCTCAACGTCAACAGCGAAGAGGCGACTCCGGGATGCTGGCCTTTTAGGCATAGCTGCAAAGAAAAAGCCATATCTCAGACTGGCCACTAAAAAGAAAAGATTAGGATGGGCAAAAGAACACAGACACTGGACAGAGGAACTCTGCCTAGAAGGCCAGCATCCCGAGTCGCTTCACTGTTGACGTTGAGACTGGTGTTTTGCGGGTACTATTTAATGAAGCTGCCAGTTGAGGACTTGTGAGGCATCTTTTTCTCAAACTAGACACTCTAGACACTCACCGTGCTTCTACACCTGCATTGCTTGCTGTTTGGGGTTTTAGGCTGGGTTTCTGTACAGCACTTTGAGATATCAGCTGATGTACGAAGGGCTAAATAAATACATTTGATTTGATTTGATTTAATGTACTTGTCCTCTTGCTCAGTTGTGCACCAGGGCATCTCCATCCTTTTTATATTCTGGTTAGAGCCAGTTTGCACAGTTCTGTGAAGGGAGTAGTACAGAGCGTTGTACGAGATCTTCAGTTTCTTGGCAATTTCTCGCATGGAATAGCCTCAATTTCTCAGAACAAGAATAGATTTACGAGTTTCAGAAGAAAGTTCTTTATTTCTGGCCATTTTGAGCCTCTAATCGAACCCAAAATTGCTGATGCTCTAGATACTCAACTAGTCTAAAGAAGGCCAGTTTTATTGCTTCTTCATTCAGGACAGTTTTCAGCTGTGCTAATGTAATTGCAAAAGGGTTTTCTAATGATGAGCCTTTTAAAATGATAAACTTGGATTAGCTAACACAACGTGTCATTGGAACACAGGAGTGATGGTTGCTGATAATAGGCCTCTGTACGCCTATGTAGATATTCCATTAACAATCAGCTGTTTCCGGCTACAATAGTAATTTACAAGATTAACAATGTCTACACTGTATTTCTGATCAAATTGATGTTATTTTAATGGACCAAAAAATGTGCTTTTCTTTCAAAAACAAGGAAATGTCTTAGTGATCCCAAACTTTTGAACAGTAGTGTATATATATACTTATTTTACATTTTTTACATTTTATTTTTTCTCGCCCCCCTTGACCTAGATAGATTGATAGACAATCAGACACATCTACACACTCATTCCGACACAGACTGTTACAACCGATAAAAACAGTTCCAGAAGGTTTCATGTATCCCAGAAACCTGTAAAGGGACAGACCTTCCAGCGTCCACATCTCTCAGCCACGTATCCACTCAACAACCCACACACCATGAACCCCGCAAACACCCATCTGAGTCAGAGGCAGACAGAGACAGACAGATAGAAAGGTGTATCATATACATGTGTAATAGGTCTACCAGATATTTAAAACCTAGCTGCATGCTGATTGGTGTATTTCCTCACCGTGGAGACCAGAGCCACCTCCCAGTCGTCCAGATGCCACTCACAGTGGATCTCAGAAGACACCACGGCCAGCAACATGAACTCCATTGCCTCCGCTATCTACAATATATACATGCATGCTTATATGCTTCTGCACATCCTTTAGCAAGAGCTCTTTCACTAACATACGGACAGACAGATAGACAGCTAGAAAGATAGACACACACACGGACACTCACGCTGGCACTGACCATAGCCCACCCAACTACCTCATCCCCACATTGTTATTTGTATTTTATTTTTAGCAATTTTGCACCCCAGTATCTCTACTTGCACATCATCATCTATACACCTGTCACTCCAGTGTTAAAGCTAAACTGTAATTATTTTGCCACTATGGCCGATTTATTGCCTTTACCTCCCTAATCTTACTACATTTGCACACACTCTACATAGATTTTTCTATTGTGTTATTGACTGCATATTTGTTAATCCCATGTGTAACTCTGTGATGTTGATTTTGCCGCACTGCTTTGCTTTATCTTGGCCAGGACGCAGTTGTAAATGAGAACTTGAACTGTTCTACCTGGTTAAATAAAGGTGAAATAAAAACTTCAAATACATTTTAAAATGATGATGAAAAAGAACATGGAAGCGATCAAAGCCGATGGTCTCCACCTCTTCCTCCACAATGTACGTCTGTGGCTCTGAAACAAGAGGTCAAAGTCCAAATCCCACATACACTCTTCCCCCTCACATTATCACTTCCCAGCACATGACCAAACACTCTACCTACTGGGTGGTTTATGAGCGGCGCTCACCTTTGACCTCTTGGTGAGGGTTGTTGACCTCCATCTCCACTTCATCTAGCTGGATGGCGCTAACCAGCTGAGCCATCATGGAGGACCTCCTTAGTCTCCCTACACTGCCCATAGACACTGCAGTCTACACCATCACCATACTATTAATATAATATCTGATGCCCATACTGTAACGTTACCTCAACAATCAACAAACTGGCCAGTTTCAGTTGCAGGGTGGGGCTAGAAAAATGGAACCACTTAAATTCCTGGACAGAGCTATGGATGCAAGGACTGACCGCCCATGAGATCAAATGTATAGTTTTAATCATGTTTTGATTCTATACAGTTGTTTCACAATTACATTGTTTACAAACAATGGAGTTAAACAAGTTAACTTTGAATTCTGAGGGGGTCAGTTGAACTAAGCTCATGAAGCATGTCCAAGTTATGCTCTTTAACAATCAATGGGCTTTAAAATGCAAAAATAGAAGTAGAAATCACAAATTGGCCCTTTAATATTATACAAAATATGTCCTGCCAAAAACCTACCGCAACATAACATCGTCACCTGCCCATGCTGTATCACCGCCAACAACATTAAGTCTACCTGTCAACTAGCTCTCAAGAACCCAAGGGGGCCCAAGTGGGTTTACAGCTCCCCTCTCCTGGATTCTCATAACATAAGGACCACAGCTGACTCCACGTTAAATACAATCCTGCCACTGTGTTATAATGTTTAGAAACGTTAAAATAAATCCACAACTACAACTATTCGGCAAAGTTTTAAATGCTAAACAAAATCTACAGAACGTTATCATACATTGAGCAGCGTATTGATTTATTATGCGAAGTTAACCGCACATCAATAATAATGCACAAAGTAAACTATGCAGCAAATGACACCCCTGCGGGGAATCACTGTTACCTGCTTTTTGTGATGAAATCGCAACTTTTTTGAAGAAGGCTATCTTTGTCATGAAGAATAACTTTTCAAATATTGCCCATCTTGAGAATCAATTTCAATGCAGAAACTCGGCCAGTTCTGCACACCTTGAGACAGGTGAATCATGGGAAGTTGTTGACAACACCGCTGAAAAAGGTTAGACGACAGTTTTTTAGGTCCCGCCTAACAACGTCTGTAACCTACATATGCTAATCTATATTGAAATACTGTAAAAGTAAATAAAACAACCCTACTCAAACTAATATCGGTTACCCAGAAGTAAAATGATCAAGACAGTTTGTCTCTCCCTTTTCTGTCCACGATATATTATATTCAAACAGGACTACCCAATGAGAATTACTACTTGCCTTGGACATTAATATATTTTAGCCTACCGGGTATTGTTGAGATGTGAGAGCGGAACTACAGGGGAGAAGTTGGGTTGTTGCAGATTATGGGTTGACAATAGTTGAGGCATTATTCAGTCAGGTTTATCCTGTTGTTTCTCTCCGTCTTTGTGTGTTTGTTGGAAGATGACGGGACTGAAGGGTTAGGTATCAGTTATCAGAATGGGGAAGGAGGTGCAAAACTAAACAGGGGGACTAAAATACAATGATTCAACTTTTGGAGAGAAAAAAACTAAGACAGCAAAGGCTGACTTTAAACACATAATTTCTTTAATGTTTGATTTACACATCATTCAGACTCTATACACCACAGAGATGCAGCTCAGAGGGAGGAGAGAGGAGAAAGAGAGGGATAGAGAGAGAGAAGGGAAAGGAGGGGAGAGAGCGAGGGGTATGAAGAGTGGGAAGGCGAGAGAGAGCTGGAAAACAGGTATTGGTGGTGTTTCTGCCCGACAACATTGCAGATACATGCCAGACCTCACAACAGCTGGATAGGTGTTCTAACATGTCAGTTAACCACAACATGTGATATAGAAATTTGATGCCCCACTGAGCAGTCGTTGATGCAATGCAACGTCTGTGAATCTAGTCGGGCAGGAACCCCACCCTTGTCTGACATTTAACACACCTGAGCATCTACTACACTGTCGAAGATACGCCCCAGGGTGTGGCCTATAGATGGGCCCGCCCCAGTCTCAAGAGTAGACAAAACACATACCCTCTGGGGACAGAGAGAGAGTATAGGGGTATGATCTCAGGGCATTAGGGCCAATAACAAGCCTGCTCCGACACTCTGGTGTCTCAGAGAATCACAGATCTATAAAACACAGAACTATGAAACATTCAGGAGGTGCTGCAGAGTTTGAAGTCCAGAGTTTTAAGTGAATCCTATCTTTTTAGACAGGAATATCAAATTCTGAGTGTGTGTGTTTTCCATGTTGGCAGTGTGTGTCTGTGCTCCCCATGTCGGTATAGGCTGTGTGTGAGATGCTGTTAGACTGAGGAGACATCAACACACTCCAACCCCCTGTACAGAGGGAGTGAAGGGTCTGTTACTGTAAGTTACTTAGTAGCACCAGGTGAATCGGTTTGTCGTCCGCACACACACATCTCTGTGACTCCACTCTGTGTATAGTCCCACAGCCTTATTGACAGGTGCCAGGTCCAATCAGGAAGGTTTATAAGTCCCAGCAGATGAAGAGTTATGAATCAGGATTGGTCCACAGGGAAGGTGTGTTAGTCCTTCCGTTGAAAGGTTGTCCATATAATTGAGCAATCACAGATGAAATAGTTTGACATATTTTACGCTTATATTTATTTTATATACTGCATTTATTGTTATATCAATTTTCATTTAGGTTTTAAAAAATGATTAGAAAAGGCAAAACAAGAGTATAACAGAATGACACTTACATAGTGCATCTTTTCTACTGCTTGATTATCATGATGTATTATGTGCTTGGATGGATCAGGTTCGGATGGCACTGTATAACACTCCTCACTCTTTAGTTGTGTGTTACAACTCTTCAGTTTAACTTCTGTTTTAAACATTTTTTTGTATTGATTTTAGCAGAATGCCTGAGAGAAGACAACAGCAACAGTCACATCACTAATAGCTAGCTAGCCAAGCCTCAAACATAGTCAACATGCTGTAGATAGCTAGAGCAGAGCTGGATGGGCAAGCCTTCTCTTGCCTGCACAAACCCACACATTACTGACCATTGACCAAACCCAATACAATAAGACCTCAGAGAAAACAACCTGAAGCAAAGATGGAAGCCAGCCATGCAGCCATACCACCAGCAGATGGAGACAAAGAGCACTTAACCACCACCAAACTCACCAACTGCTACAGTATAGTATGTCCATTTGTCCAAAATGGCTTTGTTTCCTAAATTCACCTCTTCGAGAGGTTCACCTTCACATCCATTTGGATAATAGTTGACTAAGGAAAGGAGATAAGGAGAGGAAGCTATTTGGGGGAAATTGGACATGTAGGTGTTTTTCACTCGCTATAAACCATCCCATCAAAATTCCCCAAATCACCTTTGCATTACCTTATGTCAATGTGGTGTAAAATCATTCCCATTTCAATCTTAAATTTCACAGGTAGCCTATTTTCTGTGGTTGTCAAGCATGAGTGGTTTTCCAGCTCTTCCCACCAAGAGAAACACTATCACAATTCGACACAGTCATTCGTGAGAGTTCTGCCGCAGAAAGTCACATTGGTGGTGGATGGGATAGGTTAGCCCCATGTCAAGTTTTTTGACACCTACTGAAAAGCGCTATATATACACACACGTTATATGTCTGCAACGCATAATCCATTTTTTGTACCAGCAATACATGAACACACGAGCGGCGAGCAACTATGCTAAGCGACTTCTCCACTGCGATAAACAACGTTATGATCAGCTCCACGGCAAAAGTGAGCGCCAACACAGGGAGAATACAGCCATAGAACATCCAAACAGTATTGGTCTTTGGTCAAAATAAAGGATTTAAAAGTATACTTTCAGAGCAATAAAAAATAAATACAATTTCAATACTCCATTGGTCACTCTTATTAATTCATATTGTGCTCACTTGGGATTTTTACATCTCTTCACATATAATATTTTTCATTTTTATATACTTTTTCCATCTATATATTCAAATCCCCCATGCGCAAAGTACACTATACTCCAAGTCTTCAACTCTCTCTACAGTGCAAGACCTCACCAATATGGCTGATGAATGGAGAAGACCTCACCAACATGGCTGATGATGAATGTATGTTGAAGGCAATGCGTGGTTAACTTAATGACAGGAGACATTATGCTGAGGTTTAGCACCACATACAGGAGGTCAGGAAGGGCAGAGACGGCCCCTCTCACGGAAGCACTTCTATGGAACGCTGAAGAAAACAAACTCGATCCTCCCGTCCAGTGGAAACACTGTGCTGTAGAATGAGGAACCTTTACAGAGAGAAGAACCCTTTAAAGAACAGTGATGTTATTGTTGTAAGGAAATCGTATCTGTTGCAGACTGGTCTTGTTCAGACCAGCTTATGAATAGCAGTGTAAATCTCTTTAGACCAGTTTAGGGCAAGTGGTTCTGACTGTTTCAAACTAGTTTGGGGTAGTGGTTCCGATCGGTCCATACTTGTTTAGGTAGTAGTTCAAACTGGTTCAGACCAGTTATGGGGTAGGGGCTCACACTGGTCTAGGAGTAGGTGCCGGCCACAGCAACCTGTTTCTGGGCAAGTCGTCGTAGCTCCTCCCTGATGGCCTTGATGAGGGAGGCGGAGCTTTGGGCTGAGGGGGAGGACTCGTCTAGGGGGAACTCTGGAGTGGGAGGGGCCAGGAGCATCGGGGGGACAGAATGGTCTCCCAGAGAGGAGCTGGGCATCTGAAACACAGTGGGGGAGGAGAACTCAGGGAATGACAGCACCTAGAGAGAGAGAGATAGGATGAGAGAGAAGGCAAGAGTCAGAGATCAAATTACTCCTCTGTAAACTAGATTACTCCTCTAGAAAACAAATGTTTCTCTCAATCTCTGACATGTGGCACGCCCAAACAGTCTCACATGCTGACCAGACAGCACACGTGCGTGCATCTGCGTGCGACCATCGTGCGCATGTTGATTTTGTCCACCCACACCAGACGCGATCAGGACACACAGGTTAAAATATCAAAACAAACTCTGAACCAACTATATTAATTTGGGGACAGATCGAAAAGCATTAAACATTTAGGGCAATTTAGCTAGCTAGCTTGCTGTTGCTAGCTAATTTGTCCTGGGATATAAACATTGGGTTGTTATTTTACCTGAAATGCACAAGGTCCTCTACTCCAACAATTAATCTACAGATAAAAGGGGAAACCGAGTTTGTTTCCAGTAATCTCTCCTCCTTCAGGCTTCTTCTTCTTTGGACTTTATATGGCGGTTGGCATCCAACTTTAAGGTGCATTACCACTACCAACTGGCCTGGAGTGCAGACCTTAGTTCATCTTTCAATCATACATGGGTGTATGCTCCTAAAAACCAATGAGGAGATGGGAGAGGCGGGAATTGCAGTGTGTTAAGCTTCACAAATAGAACTAAGTTCTATTTTAGCTTCTGGCTACGGTGACACTGGTTGACGCACGCCAGCAGTGTGGCTGCAATGATTGAATGTGTACGTTTAATTTGCGACACAAACGGTGTGGTCAGCATGTCATGCTGTCCCTGTCGGTCATCATGTGGTCTGACTCACACTCTCTCTGCTGGCTCCAGGTCTGGAGATGTCCTGGTCTAAAGGCTGCTGGTTCCAGCTGGAGCCTGTTGGCCCAGAGACACTGCGGCCCACCCCAGGGTACGCACTGATCCGGCTTGACAACCCCACCTGAGTCAGGTGATGCAGCTGAGCACCTGAGAACAAACAACACACCATGTGTAAGTAATCATTAGATACACACAGTATACACTTACCATACACACATCAATCCCAATTAACACACACACACACGCACATATGGCACCTTTACCTGTGCTCCCCCCAACAGGCCGAGGTCTGGAGGAGGAGGGAGGCTCTTCATACTGCCCCCTGTTGGCATAGACAGACTCTTGCAGCTGCTCCTCTGCAGTAACATAGGCCCCCGAACCCAGGCCCTGCCTGAAACACACACATACACCAGACCTTGGAAATGCTGACATTAACTGAATGTACTTCAGCTTGGTTAGTATAGTAACGTCTGTCTCACCTCTGAAACAGGCCTTGTACTGACGAGGGAGACATCCCCAACTCTGCATACCTCTAGACAGGAAGAGGGGAGAGAACATAGAGAGAGAGAGAGAGAGAGAGAGAGAAGGTGAGATATCGAGAGGAGAAACATTTGGATGCAAAATAGTAATAAGGGGAGAGAGGGAAGGTGAGAGGTTGAGAGAGACAGTATGATTCATATTTCATAGAAGAGACCCTGGGAGTACACGCAAACACACACACCCACACTCTTACCGCAGAGAAGGGGCTGTGTGTGGGGGCTGCGGGGTAGGAGCCCCACTGGCGTGATGGGCGTGTCTGTAGGGAGGGAGAGGGGCTCGGCAGGGCGGGGCTGACCTGCGTGACCCCGACACTGACGCTGCCCTGGGAGGAGGGTGACACCAGGGCGAAGGCATCGTCCAATAGGGAGTGCATCTGTTGCCGCGCCTCCTCGATGGACGGCTGGGGGGGCACGTAGGGCGGCGGGGGAGGGGCGTGGTCAAACACCTCATCATTAGGGGAGGGGCTGCCGTGGTCTGGAGGTAGATCCGGGTCCGACTGGAGGAGAGAGAAGAGGAGGAATAAGTGTGAGTGAGCGTGTATATGGTGTGTGTGTTGCCTACATGGTGAGGCACACATACTATGCGCACCTACACACACACACAAACACACACACTATTCACACCAGCACAAACACACAGTATGCGCATAGTATGTGTGTCTCACCATGTAGGCCACATTGTTGAGTCCAGGGTATTTCCTGTAGGTGGCGCTGTGGTCTGTGAGCAGGCGGTCTCTGTCCGTCAGTCTGTCTGTGTCTGGCAGACTGCCGTTCCCCTGCTGCCTCCGCCGGCCCCGAGGAGAGCGCCTCCCCCTGGCAGGGCAGGGAAACACATTGGCAAAGATTAGTCTCATTCATACAGTCTCACACACTCATCTAATTCAGTCACAGAATTCAGCCTGAGTATGTATTGACCATCACCTCTTCCTGGATTCCCCTGGTGTGGGGGGCGAGGGGGGGTCGGTGTGCAGGATGCTGTCCATGTGGTCATGGGCTGAGCTGTAGAGGCGCTGGGGACACCCTCTCTGCCCCGCATCCTCCTGCGCCTGCCCGAAGGCATCCAGGATGTCATCCATAGAGGGGAACTCACACTGGCCCCGCCTCTTAGCCCGCTGACGCAGCTTGTTCCTGTGGTGCTCGATCTCTGATTTATGTCTCAGAGCCACCTAGATACACACACACACACCAAGATTTTAAGGAGTTTTAAGCTGTGTGTGAGTGTTTGTCTGTGCGTCTGAGTGTATTCGCCTGTGTGAGCTAGATGTGTGTGTGTGTGTGTGTGTGTGTGTGTATTCTCACCTCTGCGCTGACCCTCTCTGTGAGGGTGGGGCTGTGTGAGCGTTGTGGTGGGCTGGGCCGGGGCTGCATGGCAATCAACTGGACCTTGTTGGCCTGGCGACCCCTGCCGTCAGAAGAGCCTCGGGACAGACGGTCCACGTGGTCGAAGATGGAGGAAGAGGAGAGCAGCTCATCTGGACCACTGCCTGTGGGAGGGACTGGGGAGAGGGAGAGGAGAGAGGAGAGAGGGAGAAAGAGATAGTAAGGTAAACTGTAGTAATACTGTAGCAGTAAACTGGGTTATTTATGGCAAGCTGCAGCTTTACTGAACCACTCAACACGAAGGGAGGACTTACTCATCTTATTCCTCCCTATGATCCAGGCCAGAACAAAAAGAAAGGAGGGCGAGAGAGAGGTAGACAGAGAGAGGCAGACAGAGAGGAAGACAGAGAGGGGAGGGGGCGAGAAGCATTATCACTTGGTGGTCAGAGATTCATGTTCACATTGCAAGCTTTTTCTCCTCTTCTGCGCCCTCCTGCTCCTCCACTCTCTCTCCATCCTGCATTCTTTCCAGCACTCCTCTTTCCCTGTTCCCTCTCACTACCTCTTTCTCTCCTGTGGTTTCTCTCGCTCTCTCTTTCTTCCTCGTTTTTTCTCTTTGATGCAACTCCTTTAATCAGTTTCTCTCCTGCTGAGTCAGTGCATAGCTCTTTAGGACACAGGCACAACACACATGAGCATATACACACTCTCACAATCTCTCCCTCTACCACTTATTCTCCTCTGTGTTTCAGCATGGCCGTTGTAGATAGAACAGTATACATGTAAAGATGACCGGATTCCTCATTCTAATCTACATGACAAAGAATCAAGTTTGTTCCATCGTGGTACATTTCTATCAGAATGTTATGAATAAGGCTTTTAGGTAAAGAGAAAGGGGCGTGTCTCTTGCCATTCTTGGGCGTTTTGTTTCGGTGCTGTTTCCCCTCGTGGGACGTGGCCACATGTCTGGTGGTCTCCTCTGCAGACTCTCTGCCACTCGATTGGTCGCTACCTAACGAGTCACCATCTGACGGGGACAGTCTGGCCAATCAAAGAAAAAGGTTAATGTGGGTTTGTGGATTAGTGTGGATGTATCCCTGCTTGTGGATGTGTTACCAACCTCCCCCTACGGCGGTTAGCGCGGGCAGCCTTGGTGGAGGAGCCCTTGGATCTGGGAGTGTTGACATCCCCTCCCTCAGAGGGGGTGGCCTCTTTGATGGGCATAGGGAGGGCACCAGGCTCCTGGATCACCATGATGTCATCCTTACTGTGCTGCCCCAGGTGGAGCTTGGCGAAGTCAAACCCTTTCACACTGGGAGCCTGCAGCTGGAGAGAGAGGGGGGGTGGAGAGAAAGAGAGGGGAAGACATAGAAAGAAAGAGAGAGAGGGGAGAAAGAGGGGGAAAGAGAGAAAGAGATGTGGAGGGAAGAGGTAAGGGTGGAACAAGCACATCAAGACATGTAAGTATGCATGACTACAGCCTTATGCCATTCTCATTTTGATGCAATTCCAGTCAGATGACCTTCTGTCTCTGCTGGATGGTGTTGATGGCGTCAGGCTGGAACTCCAGCTTCTCCGAGCCGCACAGTTTCCAGTAGAGGATGATGATGATGAAGATAGCCAGCAGGACAGGCACCACCACCCCCACAATCAGCCAGACACTGCTGCTCGGAGTCTCAGACGGGGGCACTGTCAGCGTCTCCACAGCTACAGAAGACAAGTACATTATGTACATATACAATCAGCTTACACTTTTATCTAAGCAATATGCTACTGTACATTAGGAAATTAGTGCAGCCAACCTACATGGGCTTACGTTGCGAATCACTGAATAACATAAGTACTACTTATTGAAATCCACACATACGCAAGTGTGCATGCGGCCATGCGCTGGTGCGCGAACACACACTTGCACGGCCGCATCCATAGACTCACGCTGGGCAAGGGGTCTCTGGACGCGGTGCCCCAGTACGATGGCAGCCCGTTGCAGCTCCAGGCGGTTGAGGGTGGCAGCGGTGGCATCAGCAGGAACTCTCTCCCCCCCTGGTCCCTCCACAAAATACACCACTTCCAGAGAACGCCCTGAACCTGCCAGTCTCGACACACGCACCACCTGGAGATAACAGCATGGAGTCAGTGTGTGTGTGTGTGTGTGTGTGTGTGTGTGCGTGTGTGTGTGAGTACAGCATGTGCATGGGGTAAGGATGCTACAAACAGCACCCATAGTGGGTGCGAGAGTGTATAAGTGTGCCGTTTACCTGTAAGCTGTTGTTACCCACGGCCGTGGATCTCTTCCAGCGGCGCCGTTGACTCCCGTCCCCCAGCCCTTCCCCCAGCCCCTCCTCCAGCAGCAGGGCCAGACGGCGCTCCAGACGAGCCTTGAAGCTCCGCTCAGTCACCGTCTGCTCCTGGACACCCAGTAACACTGCAACACACACCAGCAACACTAATGCACTTCTCAAAAACGGCCGTCATGACTGCAACACATAAACACACGCGTGCTGCTCTAGCACGGTTGCTCTCTCAATATTGAGCTTAAGGCTGAAAGTCCCGAAGCTGAAATTCGTACCTGTGCGGACCCAGGAGGAGCGTAGATGGTGAGAAACGTTCAGTTCGGGGTAGTGGAAGGCTGGGGAGACAAACACAGGATAGGGAAGATCAGGTTAGTCACTGTTGTCTGTGGGGCGAGTAACTCATTTAGAATGCGTGTGTGTGGGAGTACAATATATGCATATGGTCAGGATGCTACAAACGGCACCCAGGTGTGAGTGTGTATAAGTGTGTGTGTGTGTGTGTGTGTGTCTGTGTGTGTGTGCTGGCATCTGTGTGTGTGTGGGATAGTAACTGGTGTATAGATGGGGGGTGTGTGGGGGGTGTCAGTGAGGGGTAGATGAGATGTGTGTGTGTGACTTACGTTCAGCGATCTGCAGCGCGGGGAAGCCCAGGTAGAAGCTGAACTCCACCGTGCTTAGGTGTCTCAGGTGACCGCTGACCTCTGACCCTAACAGGTAGCCCCGTCCATCACGCAACGCAAACGTGATGTCCACAGGAACCTTCTGGTCACCCTGTGGCTTGGCCTGACCTATGGTGATGTTCAGAAGCTGGAGGTAAACGCACACACACACACACAAACACACACGTTACAGATTGACTCACTTTTTGATTGATCTGAATCCCTTTCCTCAGCTCCGCTGAACCTGCCCAAGTGAATGGCTAATGCACACACTTTCACGGCTACGACTCTCACCTGTACAGTAACATTGCCAAATTCATATGCGCGTCGGCGTGTCTCTGTGTAGGCCATCAGCAATCCTCTCTCTACTCGCTCACTGAAGTTACACACACGCACATCCACGTGACTGGGCACGAACTGCAGCACTGAAAAACACACACATTATAGATTATCACACTGACAGTACACACACACATTGTCTAATGCAGCACTAAAATGTGTGCGCGCGCACACACACACACACACACACACACACACACACACTAGTGATGGGAAGTTCGGCTCAGAACTTTTTGACTCGTTCAAGTCAAAAGAACAAATCTTTCGACTCATTTAGTTAATTTCAGTCATTAATGCCCAGAGCACGCAGGACCCCCTACCGGCCAACAATGAACTGAAAACTCAAGTCATGATTCTACAAGCCTCTATTTCGCAGTTCAACATAGGGGGCTAATTGGAGCTTCCATTTGTGACAGACTTGTAAAAGTTTGATTTAAACAATGTACGTTTGTAGATTGCTAGGCATACAAATCCGATTATTTCTTGATTTATTAGAAACGAGATCTAGCTGTGGCCGCAACCGGACTAGATTGTCTACGACGATTGGCGGAATGCATTGGTTGACTGTCATGAGGGCTATAAGCACAATATCGTTCGAACTGCAACTTCCCGAACGATTAAAATGTGTTGAGCAGAGGCTGTGTATGTTTTGGTTCTACAAAGCTCTGTCATCGCAACATAAATTACTTCATGAGATCAATTATCAGTTCCAAACGTGTATTTTTCTTCTCTATGTTGCCTGCAACATATGATCTATTTCCATGTGTGCATAAATTACAGTTATTGGTCTTACCACGTCTCTGGAACCTCTGAGCAGGAGGAGCGTGTATTAATCCTGCTATAGGACTCATTGCGACCAGCAAGTCAAACGAACGACTAAAACGAAAGAGTCACTCAGAAAAAACAATCTAGACAGTCAGTAAAAAGTGTTGTTCAAAAAGAAAAAAACATTACAACTGCACAGAGAGAGAGAGAGAGAGAGAGAGAGAGGTTCCTACCAGAGTGTATCTGGTACTTGTGATCAGGTATGCTGTAGAGGGGTGAGACAGTGGGTAACGAGGAGGAGCCTGGTGTTGACTGGCGCAGAGCGTTGATGACAGACATGGCGGTGAAGATCAGAGGTCCCGCCACAGCACGGAACGCAAAGCTAGACGGAGTTCTCAGGACCTGGCGGAGGGAGAGAGAGGGGGGGGGGGGTGGGAGGGAAAAGAGAGCAGAGGGAGAGGAGAGAGGATTGGGAGGGAGAAGAGAGCAGAGGGAGAGAGAGGAGGAGAGGGGGATAGGGATGGCAGGCATGATTGGCTTTCAAGACATTTGTGAAGGGCAAATTTGCACATTCCTGCAATGCATCTCATGGCTACAAACATGCTCTTTCCCCAAAGCTTCCCCTGTGAGTATTGATAGTAGACCTACCTGTAGCTCCACTGAGCAGTTGAACTCCCTCTTCAAGATGTCCCTGACCTGGCCAAAGCCCACAGTGGAGGCAGACTTAGGCAGGACTAGGAAGAGACAGGGTTAACCTCAAACAACCTGCATTCAACCATTGCCAACGCATTCCCTGAAAACACACTCCTAAGCTATAGGCTAACCAAGGGATGTGCTCCCTTTAAACAGGTGACCATGAGATCCCAGCACAACACATTGACGGGCCAGAACAGTAGAGCACAGTGCATCCCCATCTACAATATTGGAATACTATTTCCTCTCATATGTGCCTCCATCTCTAGTCTACTACGAGTTCTACTGGTGTTGTCTTACCCACTCTGACCAGGTACATGTCAGGCTTGGTGACGTTACACAGGTACTGGCGTCCTGGAGGGGCCTGGACTGGGGGAGTCCAGGTGACGCTCGCCAGGGTGCCAGTGGTTGTTGTGGTAACAGTGGTTGCCTTGGTAGTGGTCGTCGGTCGGTTGCCGGGGACATAGGTCACGGGTGGTGGTGGTTTTATGGGGTCCCTCCCTGGAGGTCGCAGCATGGGGGGGCGAGCCAGGCTGGTGGTGTTTGAGGGGGGCAGTGGAGGGTGTCTGCCAGGAGTAGCTGGGGGGACTCTGGGCCGCGGAACAGGAGGCTGAGGGGGTACTCTGGAAGTGGGTCTAACTCCAGGGGTGAGGGTACCCTGACCATCCCAGGGAGTGGGTGAGAGGGTCAGGGGAGGGGTGGGACCCGCTGAGGGGACATGGGTGTGCTTGTGATCCCGGGCTGGAGGGGGCCCTGTGCTAGGGGAGGGGGACGGGGCATGAGTGTGTGGGTGTGTGTGTGTTTTTGTGGTAGCGGTGGGTGCGATGCCGAGTTTGGGAGTGGTCTTTGGGGGTGGGATGACAATTTCTCCATCTCTGTCTCTTTCCCAATCTTTATCCCTCCCCCTTTCCCTCTCTCTCTCCCTTTCTCGCTCCTTTTCCCTCTCTCTCTCCTGTTCTTGCTCCTTTTCCCTCTCTTTCTCTCGTTCTTGCTCCCTTTCCCTCTCTCTCTCCCGTTTTCGCTCCCTTTCCCTCTCTCGCTCTCGCTCCCTTTCACTCTCTCTCTCACGCTCTCGCTCCCTTTCCCTCTCTCTCACCCATTCCCTCTCTCTGTTCCTCTCCTCATCTCTCTCTCTGGCCAGCAGATTGGTGTAGTACTCCATACTGTTCATATCCGGCAGCAGCAGCTCCGTGGGCTCCAGAGGAAACATGTCCCCCAGGTCGTAGTCTTCTTCATCCCAGGGAGGGTATCCCTCAGGTTCAGCAGGGTGGGTGAAGGGGAGGCCCTCCTGGAGGGGGGAGGTGAGGGACGTAGAGGGTCGGAGGAGGCTGGAAGACAGCGGGAGTGTTGGGCGAGAGGGGAAGGAGGTGTCGTAGGAGGCCCCGTCGTCAGGGTCATAGGTGTGGCTGGGTAAGGTTGTGGCCAGGGCCAGTTCCTCCCCCTCTGGGTCCATGAAGGAGAGCGTCTCCAGGTAGTCTCCGGAGCCCCAGGCCTCCTCTAGGGAGGGGGCGTGCTCCCAGGGCGGAGGAGGGGTGAGGGTGGGCTGGCTGTGGGGGGAAAGAGGAGGGGGCTGACTGGGGGACAGCAGGTCCGGGGGTCTCAGGAGGAGGTGTATGCCCTGAGCTTCATCATCCACTGAGGCAGCGTCAGTGTTACCAGGGTGACCAGTGTCTTTGGGTGGGCTGGCACCTGGCCATCTGGAAGAGGGTGACGATGATGACCGTGATGACGACCGTGCTGCTGTCGTTCCGTTGGAGTCTACACCGCCTGTGGAGAGATAAACTACAGTCACAACACATGTCCATAATGGCCCATAGTGCAGGAGCCTCTCCTGTTTCTGTAGTGTGAGGCAGCTTGATGTACAAGTACGCCCCCTGGAAAGGACACTAGTCTTTCGCAGGGCCGTGTACATGTGTGCGTGGTTAAAATTAATGTATGAACACAGCAGGCTGAGCAGAATCACTGCTGGTGGCTGAGAGACCTAGTTAAAGCTGAGCTCCATCTAGAGAATACAACGAGCAGAGGATAGAGCCCAGCACTGATCTCACACACACACACACACAGAGAGAGCCGACCCTAGACTTTTAGGGGCCCCTAAGCGAGATTTGGTTGTGTGACCATCTCATGGGCAAAACATGCGTCTGCCCCTCTCTGCCCCTTTCGACATGAGTAGAGACTGTTTTACAGTTTTAAATACATCTTTCTGCAATTTTACACATTTTGTCATGGGGTAGGGAGAAACTGTGCAGTTTTAAACCAAATTTCCTGCAATTTATACACATTTTAATAAAAAGTGTATTTATTTGTATTCTGTTTTAAAGCTAATTTCCAGCAATTCTACACATTTTGCCATCACTTATGATATATTAATACAATTTCTGGTGAGTGACTAACAAAATCAATGGGGGCCCCCTGGAGGTCAGGGCCCCTGGGCACATGCCCTGCATTTCGGTCGGTAATTTGTCCATGACTACTACAATGTTTAGACAGCTGGCTAACTAACTTACCTAGCAATTTATAAAATGTTAGCTGACATGGGCTAACTGAGTGACTGACATAAGAGGAAAACTGCTGATGCACTACCAAATTTCAAAATGGCACCTTGTGTATTATTATTCTAACTCTCAACAGTAAATTGAGACCCCGACTGTTGCTTATTTGTAGGGTCAGCCCTGCACACACAATCCTCACTCAACATGACAATGAAGAGTCGTACACGCACACAAAGGCATAGAGAAACACCCAGTTCATTTATCATAATTTTAAGTACAATATACTGTAACACAAAGCGCTATAATGCAGATGTATGATAACAATAACCAGGTCACTCTAAGATTGTTACCTTAACTAAAACAGAATAAATTAACAATCTCCTTGCTCTCCCTGCTCCTCATCCATCCCTTCTCACTCACACACACACACACACACACACACACACACACACACACACACACACACACACACACACACACACACACACACACACACACACACACACACACACACACACACACACACACACACACACACACTCGGCAGTACAGTAAGTTACATTACAGCAAGCACCCTGCCTCCTCCTCCTAGCCTTGACTAGGCGCTGCCGTGCTTTGCGGCAGTGTCACGTGCTGTGTGGCGGCGAGCTCATTGGTATGCTGCAGACACAGCACACAGCTCAGAGGCATCCCAGCCAACAGCAGGATCAAATCACGCGCACATGCACGCACACACACACACACACACACATTGATTCAGACAGGGAGATAGTGATGGAGAGAGCAAGGGAGAAGAAAAAATACAAAGAAATAGAATTAGAGAGGGGAAGAGTAATGCAGAGGGAAGAGAAAGAAAGAGCGAGACTGCAGGAATGAAGATAGATGAGAGTAAAGACGTTTCTAAGAATAGCATGCAGCACCCTTCGGTCGATCCACACGGCTTTGATGACAATGATCCAATCAGCAGTGCTAAACATCCTTCATCACCAGGAAGTAGTCCATCTGCCCCTGTCACGCAGCCGCCTACAGATTTCTTTATTTTAATTCAGGATATATTTGACTTTGAGTGGGTGCTTGTATGCGCCGTATGTGTGTGTGATTGTATCAGTGTGTGTGTGATGCCTCAAGGCCAGTGAGTGGGACTGACAGAGGGGTGACTGTGTGTGTAGGCATCCACTGTCCAGCTGTCCCTGACGACATAACCGAGTCACTGAGAGATGGAGGAGGATGAATGGACAGACAGAGGTAAAAGGATGGAAAGACACGAGGCGAGGAGATGGGGGTGAATATGGAAGTTGGTGCATTCAGCACCAAGGACAGCTCCAAAAGTCAAGGACAAGTCAAATACTGGCCACATCTCTCAGTGTACCTTGATGAAACCAGGTGTGGAACAGTAATTCTTATCATTCAGAGTCAAAGCCACCAGCCATCAATGCCTATGAGGGTAAGAAAATTAAATGCCGGTTACCTTCAACAGGTGAGCTTGACATCATCATGGACACCAGCAAGGAAGCTACCAGCAGATGCGCGCAATAAGTGCGGAGGCCCCGAGAGGCTCGTTGGCACATCCTCGCACCCGTGCTCATCAGGATCAGACTTTCCATGGCACCGGAGTAGTCACATCACACACGTGCGATGCCATCTCTCCTCTATAGCATCATCATTGCATGCTTTCTGGCCCTATATGCAAATATCTAATAATACAAATCTCTTTAGATTAAGGCCTTGTAATACAAAATATCTTCATCGTATAGAAACATTTAATGGGTTAAGCCTATTTTTAACTAGGCTATTAAAGCAGTAGACGGGCTGCCTTACCAGTGTCCTGTCACATTTGATAGCTGGCTGGCTGGCTGACCCCATTATTGGGGAGCTTATACTAGGCCACGTCTGCCAACAAACATCATGCATCTCACAAATCTGACAGCCATGGTACGGTTAATTTTTTAATATTTTTTATTAAGCCAATTTAAAATAGCCCATGAAACGATAGGCGACAACGAATTTAGTTGCTGTATCCTAATTAACCTATAATACCGTCGGTCATGACACAATTCCCAGCTTATTATCCCATCTTTATCATTATGACACCTCGTTTAGTGGACATTTTTACATTTCCCCACAAAATGCCTACACTTTCGCAGAAAGACAAATTGATAAATTTTAGTGATAAAAAGGGCGGCAAGCGCGAGCTGTTAATAGCTCAAATTCTGAAGCCTTTTTAAGACTGAATGCTGACAATATTAAACTAACCTACGTGTAACTGAAAGAAAAGGAAAAAGCCTAATCGAAATCTCTCAAACACACAAACAGTTAGCCTATAGCAGTCGCCGCATTTCTTTCTTTCCATAGCCTATTTTTTTCACAGAGATGTGATGGAGCCTACCTGCCATCCAGGAGACGCGGTACAGGCGCGTCACGCATCTCCCAGGCCCATGCGGCCGCGCGCTCACCGGCAAGGAGAGAGAACGAACAAATTTACTATGTTGCAAAATGCAGAACCTAAAAACCATTTTTTTCCGTTAGAAAAATAACTCCCAATGTCGCCAGTAATTATTGAATCTGTTCGCGGCCGACGACTTGAACGTAAGCCGCGCCGTGTTCATACATTGTGATCGTCTCCCGGTGAAACGTCACACACTCGAGCGCCCATCACTGGAGAACCTGAGATTCTAGACACGTCTGAGTATCATACTGTCCGCATCAAATAGGAATTTGTCTTTGCGCCTGTAATTCACAGTCCATAATACCCAAACATGACATTCGATTCTAGACACAAATCATGAGCACGCCATAATTGGGTTTATTCTTGGGAGACGCGCATCGCTTGGATGATTTTGCAGCAGTCTTCGCTGCAACACCCTCAAATGCGTGTGCCAACATACCTGGTCATTGGCTGGGAGAATGCCACTCAAAATACCGGTTAACTTGTCCTTATTGATGCAAGGCATAGGCCCTTGTGAATCATGGATTTATATCAGGGGTTCTTCAACTTTTTCAGCCTGGGACACAAATTAGACATTTTGTGTTTTCCTGGGACTCAAGCTTAGGAAAATATGCAACTATACGTAAATATCGGAAAATGTAATTGCCATTATGGCTAAAAAATGCAATATAGACAAAAACAAATAACAATGAAATACCCATAAATATATTTTAATGTTTCTTTTTCGCCATTAAAAACACTCTTACATTCCTGTCTAGGTTGGAACTGTTGCTGTTAAAATACAATAAATGATTTCATTCTGAACTGGAATAAACGGATTGATCACATCACACAGATGTATAACAGAACATACACACAGGCTTTTTGATCGTGCAACCCTAAGTAGCAGTACATATTTTAAAAAGTATGTCTTGCTGTACATCTTACCGTATAAATTATTGTTGACAGAAAGTCTAGGTTGGAACTCTAGCTCTTAAAATACTTTTTTTTTTCATTCTGAACTGGAATAAACTGATTTATCACCTAACACAGATTTAGACCAGAAAACACACACAGTGGTAATGAGAGGTGTGTGGCTGGCTGAAGTTTTCAACAAGCATGTCTATTCTGGGCTCAGTTTTTGACAGTGCAACACTGAGGTCATGCTCAGCATTGACACTGTTTCTGTACTTGAGAACCCTGACTTGCATAGGTATGTGGTGCCAAACTGGATCAGAACATCTACTGCTCACTCAGTCAGGCAGGAGACCGCTTCGTGCTGCAGATGAGCAACCCAGATTGTTTGTCTCAAAAAGCATCTTGCCTCAATCAGTTTATTCCAGTTCAGAATAAAAATGATTACTTGTAACAGCAACAGTTACAACCTAGACTTGTTTTCAACAATACAGTAGATTGTACAGTAGGCCTGATCATTTTTCATCTTCATCTGAACTGTTTTTTAGGGTTGTACTTTCAGTAGCTAGTTAGTTTGCTTTGGCTAACGTTAGCTATTAGCTGTGTAACGTTACAAGGGACGGGATTTTTTGAAAGATAAACTCATATCTACTGCTATGAGAGATAGTACTCCCTTATTTCTGCTTTTTATCACCAGTTATAAAATGACAAAGCCTTTCTAGTTGACTTTTCCACTTTCGAAGCACGGTTTCCTGAAGCATTCTGCCCTGTTCTGAAAGAACTCATTGGGTTTACTGTCATGTTGTGCCTAGATGTTTGGTCAGGACGTGTCGTTTTAATAATTTGTTCGTTTCGAGAGCCTCATTACTAAGCACTTCCCCACACAAAACACATTGTGGGTGCTCCTCTTTATTTCTCAAAGTTTGTATGAAAGAGACAAATAGTCATCATTGTATTTGCGTTTCACGACAATTGAGCTCAGTCAGAACTGGTGGCTAGCTGGAATCCATTTCATGACAGCGGTGAGCGATGGCGAGTGTGAATAACAAGTCAGTGGTTTGAACTACAGCGCTGCAGGGTGTGGGTCGCGGAGTGATCTTCAAGAAAACTGCAGAAAAAAGATCCAGTAAACCGCGAAGCACATGGGCATCTCCCTCTACAACCTCTCCCCAAACTGAGCAGACTGTGGATAAGAGAGCGCAGTCGCACTTGGCCAAATTCATTCAATTAATGACATAATTATACATTTACGTCGCGACCCACCATTAACAGGTCCGCGACCCATACTTTAAGAAACGCTGATCGATATGGTTTTCATTTAGAATATTAGGGCCAAATGATGTTCATAATAAGGCTTCTGTGTAAATAATTATGTTAAATATGGGGAGACATGAAAATGAGTCTGAGTATGGTCTTGAGTAACAGAAAATAGACATGTAGAAAAATGATTCCACAAATAAACATGCCAGACCAGTCTATAGTTTTATTATCACATCTTCATCTTTACATAAATATAGAGATGCATGCAAGGGAATAGAGTTATATACTAGACTGCAATGAACTCAAAACGTGATAGATATTCAAAATGTTAAAATATACAGAAACATTTAAATACTTCCTCATTTGTCTACAGTCAGACAGTTTGTACATAAAATATGAGTTGTATTTAGGTATTGATACTTGATTACAGGAAACGTAAAAACAGACACCATCTGAGAGCACCGGGTTTTCCAATGAGCAAAAAAAAGAAAGTAATTGCTAAAGAAATGCATATTACATCAGTAACATTATTTGAAATTAGCAACACACTGTGATTTCCTGTTGCTGGCTCTTCATGGCTGTACCAGGTAGTCATCCCTGTGATATTGAGTGACTTACATACCGTGTTGTATTAGGGTGACTGTCAGCCAGTCCAAGTTATCCCCACTCACCAGATCCAGAGTAAAGGTACTCCATTCATTCAGAGAGGAACAGATCTGCCCATTTATTCCTCCTCTTTATTTTCTCTCTCTCCCTTCTCTCTCTACGGTGCAGTCTTGTTCTCCACTTCCATGATGGAGATGAAGCGTGGTCGGCGACGCACCCTCCTCTTGGTGTTGTGTTTGGGGTTCCGCTGGTACATGTCTGCAGGAAGGTGTGAAAGTGGAGGACAAGTTGATGAGGAGAGGGACAGAGGCAATGAGGGTAGGGATAAGAAAGGAAGGGTAGAAAAAAAGAGGAGTTCAAAGATGAATGACACCTTGTCCTGGTCACTGTATGTTTTGATATAAACATATTGATCGGGTTTATTTCAGCTATTTTAGTGCAGGTGTATGTTGGGGATGTACTAAGGGCTTTACCTTGAAAACTGAGGTAGTAGTTGCGGTGACCTTTCATAATGGTGACCTCAGCAGATCCGTCTGCCAGGTACGCTTCCTCCAGCTCCCGGGACAAGAGGGAGGTCATACGCTGTTTATCGTCCTGACCGCAAGACAACCGCAACACCACCACATACTTAGGCCGGGATTCAATCCAAGGCATTTTATAGAGTAGCACACTGGACAGCCGACAACGCAACTTTTAATGGTAATTTCCCGACGTTCGCAGGAGATAGAATTAACGGTAAACGATGCGCATGTGGGCTCATGCTAAATTAAAACTCAAGAGTAATGCGCTGCTCTATAGAGCGCCTGGCATTGAATCCAAGCTCTTATCAATACCGAATTCTCTTAAACCGTAACTCAACCAGAACATCACCACTACTTAACATCACAGAATCCTCACAACCATATCAACAACAAAACAAAAAGCGCAAAACTCAATGCCTCCCATTTTCCCTCCAGACTCACAGATCTTCCAAACTCAATCCAGTTCTCGTGGTCGCCCTTGTAGTACCACAGCCACTCAGTGGTCAGGATGTAGTGAGCCGGCTTTGTTACCGAGGAAACCGTGGAGAGGCGCCGCACGGGGTCCGACTCCTGTGTCATCGTTAGGAAGTCTACTGGCCGAGATCCTGGACTGAGAGAAAGAGAGAGATGTTCATGGATTATTTTCATTTTACAGTCAGACTTTATGGTATGTTGCCTGTAAAAATAAATACATCTACAAATGTTTTTTAGAACCCAATTAAAACAGTCACATTTTTTACCACATTCTTGCTTGGATAAGCCTTTTATATATCCTGTGCACATGCCGGCAAGTTTAAGAGAGAGTACATGTGGGCGGTCAGTGGCGGTCGATGCCGTTTAAGATGAGGGAGGACGATTTTTTATTTTATGAGCATTAACCAAATATAGCCTACAGAAAATCACACTGATTAAGACAAGTCACAATATTTTGGTCAGGTAGGACAAGGCTACTAAATGACTGCAAGAGCAAAATAATCCACTTGTTAAGCTACAGCACATACTGGCAAAATGTTCTGATCAGTGCTAATGAATGAGTCAACTAAACAAAATGATCACGAGCAGGACTCACCTCAACTTAGCTAACGTTTCCACAGCCTAATTGTAGCCTAACCCATATCCAAATGGAGATTCAGTGAAAATAAAAATCTGACATTGATTGATTGATTTATCAAGAGTCCCCACGCTGGTCTCAAAGCCGCGCAAAACGGTGCTGAAATAGTTGACTACACATGGGTGTCTTGTTTTGCACACTTTGTACAAAATAATAAAATGCAGTACTACGGGATATTTCTTAATGTAGCTCTTTATTAGCTAGCTACAACTTGCATGTTCACTTATCTCCAACCATGATCAACTGCCATGACCTAACCACCTGGGTGGTCTTAACCAATCATAGCACAGTATGATACGGCGGTAAAATGCATCCAATTATAATTCAGTATGTTTACACATATGAATATTATAACGGGTAATGCTAATAATAATAATAATGCTTCAAATGTAGTATAACAATTTGATGACTTTCGGAGTTTCAGTAAGCAACAATTTAATGCCTTTCAATTCAGTGATATTTATTCCCAAAGAAATGATATATAGATCCATCCAGTTGTGGTTAAGAAAACAGTGGGTTATGTAAAGAGATGGGTGAAGTGACATGCCTCGCAAAGTTTAGAACTGCCAGGAGGAAAGTAGAAAGGGCGCTGCCTAGCAACCATCATTGGTCCATTGTTGACATAGTCCCAAAATGTTTGCATGTCAGCAATCAAGTTTTCAAGTTACATAACTTTCATAATAGAAAAATACAGACAGTATTTTGAGTGTGATTTTCCTTTAAGAGCATAGTGCGCGCCAATGCCGCCTCAGCATTACGGCTACATTTCATACTAAGCTATAGGCAGAACTTTATCCTCAATCATGACTAGGTCGGTTCGCGTAAATAAAAGTTAGCAAGATGATAAAGTTGTCGGGAAAACATATTGGTTTGAAAAGGTGCATAAGAGTCCACTTTCAACTTTAGTGGGCAGTGGTGAACCCTGACCTGTGTGTGTTCCGGGGATCACAGAAGGCTCTCTCAATGTCCTCAGTGTGATGCAGGTGTATCCAGTCGTTCCCATCAAACACCTCCCACTTATAAGGCAGGTTAAAATGCACACGGATACACTGGTCTGGGCACACAAATGCATTACACAAACAAGCATGCGAGAACCACAACCAAACATACCAAAAGCATAGACATATACCAACAGCAGAGCATCAAGTCTGGGTCCAAAAGGCTCCTTAACAGCTTCCACACCCAAGCTATAAGACTGCTGAACAATTAATCAAATGGCCACCTGGACTATTTACATTGACCTCCCCCCACCCTTTGTTTTTACACTGCTGCTACTCAGTGTTTATTAGAATAATAGTGAAGACATCAAAACTATGAAATAACAGATATGGAATCATGTAGTAACCAAACAAAGTGTTAAACAAATCAAAATAGATTTTAGATTCTTCAAAGTAGCCACCCTTTCTCTTGACAGCTTTGCACACTTTGCATTCTCTCAACCAGCTTCACCAGGAATGCTTTTCCAAGAGTTTTGAAGTGTCACCAGCAAAGCACCCCCACACCTCCTACTCCATGCTTCACGGTGGGAACCACACATGCGGAGATGATCCGTTCACCTACTCTACGTGTCACTAAGACATTGCGGCTGGAACAAAAAATCTCAAATTTGGACTCATCAGAGGACAGCTTTCCACTGGTCTAAAGTCCATTTCTCGTGTTTATTGGCCCAAGCAAGTCTCTTCTTCTCATTTGTGTCCTTTAGTAGTGTTTTTTTGCAGCAATTCAACCATGAAGGACTGGTTCACGCAGTCTCCTCTGAACAGTTGATGTTGAGATGTGTCTGTTACTTGAACTCTGTGAACATTTATTTGGGCTGCAATGTGTGGTGCAGTTAACTCTAATTAACTTATCCTCTGCAGCAGAAGTAACTCCGGGTGTTCCTTTTTTAATTATCCGTTATTTTACCAGGTAAGTTTACAGCAACGACCTGGGGGATAGTTACAGGGGAGAGGAAGGGGATGAATGAGCCAATTGTAAACTGGGGATTATTAGGTGACCAGATTGGGAATTTAGCCAGGACACCGGGGTTAACACCCCTACTCTTACGATAAGTGCCATGAGATCGTTAAATGACCTCAGAGAGTCAGGACACCTGACACACGTCCCATCCGAAAGATGGCACTGGGCATTGGGATATTTTTAAGACCAAGATATTGTTAGCCCAAATAAATGTTCACAGAGTTCAAGTGCCTCCAACACCACTTCCAGCATCTGGTCTCCCATCCAGGGACTGACCAGGACCCTGCCTAGCTTCAGAAGCAAGCCAGCAGTGGTATACCTGTGGCATTCCTGTGGCGGCCCTCATGAGAGCCATTTACATCATAGTGCTTGATGGTTTTTGTGACTGCCTTGAAGAAACTTTCAAAGTTCTTGACTTTTCTGGATTAACTTTCTGGATTAACTGTCAAACATGTCAAACTAATGACTGTCATTTCTCTTTGCTTATTTTAATTTAACTAGGCAAGTCAGTTAAGAACACATTCTTATTTTCAATGACGGCCTAGGAACAGTGGGTTAACTGCCTGTTCAGGGGCAGAACGACAGATTTGTACCTTGTCAGCTCGGGGATTTGAACTTGCAACCTTTCGGTTACTAGTCCAACGCTCTAACCACTAGGCTACCCTGCCGCCCCATTTGAGCTGTGCTTGCCATAATATGGATTTGGTGTTTTACCAAATAGGGCGATCTTCTGTATACCACCCCTACCTTGTCACAACACATCTGATTGGCTCAAATTCATTAAGGAAATAAATAAATTCCACAAATGAACACGGTACACCTGTTAATTGAAATGCATTCCAGGTGACTACCTCATGAAGGCGGTTGAAAGAATGCCAAGTCTGCAAAGTTGTCATCAAGGTAAACGGTGACTACTTTTAACAATCTCAAATATAAAATATATTTTGATTTGTTTAACACTTTTTTGGTTACTACATGATTCCATATGTGTTATTTCATAGTTTTGATGTCTTCACTATTACTCTACAATGTAGAAAATAGTAAAAAGAAAAACCCTGGAATGAGTAGGTGTCCAAACTTTTGACTGGTACTGTACATGTACAACTTACCTCGACTAACCTGTACCCATGCACATTGACTCGGTACCGGTACCCCCCTTGTGTTGCTTTTAATTTCGTTTTTGACTTTAGTTTATTTAGTAAAGTTTTTTTTAACTGCATTTCATGAACTGCATTGTTGGTTAACGGCTTGTAAGTAAGCATTTCAGGGTAAGGCTGTTGTATTCTGCACATGTGACAAATAAAAAATTTGAACAGGCAAAAATACATAAAAACAAGTAGAAGAGAGCTCACCCTGGAATCTACAGTTCCTGCGTATGAAATGCAGACAAATCTCCTTCCTGTCCTCTTTCTTGATCACAGGCCTGGAGACCAGCTCACCTACATGCTCTGATACACACATATACAGAGGGATTATACACATACTGCAGACCAGGCCAAGAGAACAGCTCAGTTGCATAAATACTGCAGATCAAGCCAAAAGAACACACACGCTCCAGGTGAGGGATTCCGTACCTTTAGCATTGTAGGGTGTAGTGGGTGTGTTGAGGCGGTGGAGGTTCTGGTAAACGAAAGGCAGGTCTTTGATGATGTCACCGCTGAGGCCCCTCTCCTCCAGCATGCGAAGGCCATGCTGGTCGATGACGTGCTGCCTCTTGCACTTAGACCCGAACATGCAGTCGTCCTGCACAAAGTGCATGCACATGTGCATCTTGGTGCAGCCATCCCTGAAGGTACATGCGCCATGGGGCCCGGAGCCCTTGTTGTAGTGAGAGCACACCTGATGTCAGGAACACACAGCAACAATGTCAGAGACAATCATTGTGGCAATGCAGTCACACATAGCCAACCAGAGAGTGGCCAAGCAGTTGCCTTTAGAATACATGGCCATCGTCAAAATTATCTAACCTCGCACACCAAGAAGTTCTACTTTACCTCTTTGGGTAACGAATACTTCCCGGGGACAAACCCACATCAACAGCGTAAGTTTTTATATTTCCTTTTTTTTTGTATTCTTAAAAAAATATATAAAAATCTTTATTTGCTTTTTTCTTGTTCTTTTTTTTTTTTTTTTTTGCACACAGGAAGTCCCACAGGTCCAAGGTGTCTTCATCTCAGATCACTCTTCTCCGACATTGGGCTTTAGGCTGGACGTGGTGGTATTTGTAGTGTTTTTTGTTTTTTTGTTTCGTCTTTTAAACATTTTCATGAATTTACTGTGATATTTGTTTAGACTGGATGAGCCAACATTACTCTCGGACAACTGAACACACGTTTTTTCCTTTTTTTGTTGAGTAACTTGTTTGTGGCTCCGAGGCCTCCATATAGTTGGCCAATCAGATTCCAGGTGCATCTGGTTCGAAGAGGTATCGTCCAATCAGTGTGCAGGATTCACTTCTCACTGAACCTGCCTATAAACTCATCCAGAATTCCCTTCCCTGGAATGACAGGATGTCAGCTACTCCTGTCCTTCCCTCTTTGGGGAGATAGAATGAGTAAGAGATAAAAGAGTGAGAGAAAAAGAGAAAGATTGAGGAGGTCTACGCCTTCTACCCATGAGCTGGTAGACAAAGAGCACCCAGAACACTGCTACACTCCCTGAGGGCAGAAACCTGTAATGCAGAAACGTCCCACATTTTACTTAAGGGAGCAAGACTTCATGGATCAAGAGAGACAAATTTACATACAAAGAGAGCATGAGACACAGCATTGCATTTCTACTGCATTCATCTATGGGAGAAAGGGTATATGAAAGTCTACAGGGGCTTAGGGAGAGATGCTAGGGATTTGAGCTGGGCTCATTTCTTAATGGAGACCGCCAGGCCTTGGTAAGGCTCCATCCAGGTGTGTAGTGGGGCTCTAGTCAGTAGTGGAGCGGCCTGTGCTGTATATTCTCTGTGTGTTTGTTTCTGTGCGTATGTGTTTTACCTCCGGCAGCAGGGTGGGATCATTCTGCAGCAGTAACAGGAACAAGTCATCCTCGTGCAGCTCATGCAGAGTGCACTCCCTCAGGAGCGTGTAGTTATGCTCTGAACGCACGTCATGTGAGAACTTGCACTGCTTCCTACAGAGAGAACAGCACACACAGACAGACCGGAGTAGAGTATGTAAACAGACAGGAACGTACCATAAAGACATCAAGCATCCTTTTGCTTTTGTGTAGGCTACTGAAAACTCATTATCATTATATGCCTTGTTCCAAATCAAGGACTTTAAGGAAACATAGGTCATTCTGATGATAATAATAAATGTGCTAACACTACCTTACACACATTAGTGTACTAGACTAGAGGATGCAGGTGTTATTCGTCCAAATTGAGCAATACAGAATAAAAGGGGCGTGATAGCCATCTCATCTATGCTGCTGCTAGCTAGCCACTCCCCTCCTCAACCTTGTAAAAAAATTACTCACCACGGTCGAGGTTTCTCTTACCTGCCTTTCCCAAATCTACAGTTTCCATAAACAAAATATTTGCAAAGGTGAAGCTCCTGGCAATCTCTGCAATCTTGTTTTGTGTAATTTTTGCATAGTCGCAGCGACGTTTTTGCAACAATCACACAGTCAGTTCCCCATTCGTCCGTTCTCTCTCGGTTCCGCACCACAACAAACCGAGAACACTTCTTTACAATGTACCAAAAGTCGTCCTCAGTTATTTCAACACGCTGGAATACTTTTCTGTGCAATTGCTGGAAGGCCAGGGAACCTTTGTTGCTGCATAATATACTGGTGGCATGATTAATTACTCTGGAGTAACTGGACATTTTTGGTGCCTCTCACTTGCGGATGAGAAGGCGGAAGTAGAAAACCAGCAACAGATTGGCAGTGCTAGTAGTTCTTTCTCAACGCAGGGGCGATCGCGTTCAATTCAGAGCATCACAGAAATAAAAGTGGAAAGTGTTCTAAATATTGTTATATAAATATTCATACACATAGCTCATATAAACAAAGACATTCCGTCGTAAGAACACATACACCCAGCCATAAGACTGACCCCCTCTTCCTTATATAAACACACATCTCATCTCCCTCTAACTGGCCGGTCCCAAGAGCAAAGAACTTTTGCTGTGCACCAATGGGGCCCGCTCTGGCTAGAGCAAGGCCCGCCTCCAACCCTCCGACCAGTCAAGAAGACCGAAACGACAAGACTCCACCTACTTTATTCTATGTATAAAAATGAATGTAACCATTGTATAGGCCTCTTTTTCACCTGGCTCCTTGCCGAGTCATGTGAACTAGGTCCGTGCACGTAAAACTGCGGGACAAGATATCTCTGACTCATTAAAACTGTCTTTTGTTACAACTGAAATCCACTCTGTCCAGCGTCCGTGATTTGGTCTCAACTCTCCAGTATTTGAACACTAACAATATCAAACATTCTATTTTCAATAATCTGTTACCAATAAGCCACACATTAATTATATTTGCCCCCAATATTATACTGTTGATAAAAATTATTGGTAGTTGTGGTATAATTTCCCCCTTTCTCTTTGGGTCTGTGGTCACGGATTATTTCATCCATCTGTGAATGATTAACAGTGTGAGATGAAAAAGTGCTGAACAGTGCCCTTGTTAACCTTAACAATAACCCTTACCTTCTTCTTCTTGCTGTGTGGCAAAAATGTGCGGTGTCAGGTTTTAGCAGAGTATTGAAAACAGTCGTTTATGTTTGACGTCAAATGCTGCTAACACTCACCCCAGAAATCTGAAAAGTGTTCAAGGATACTTTAACAGACAAATTAAATCACATTGAGTGCTCGTTGGCAGGTCTTGTAAGGTAAATCAAGATGGTTTTTCGTTCCCATGGCATAGGGGTGGGCATGACTCTCCCTACAACTTGGTAAGTACTTAAATATTAACACAGCTCTATCCAACGAAAATGATGGAATTAAACACATTTTTTTTCATATTTCCATTCAAGTGTATTTCTGTAACTGTTTTTTAACCCCTCCACGTCAGAAGAAGGCGCTAGACGTTCAGATTGCAACGATTCCGCCAGACACTTCTGCTTTGCCGTAGTGTAGTGTAGTGTTGTGAATTGAAACCAAGATGGCGGCGACGGAATAGCAAGTTAAATTGGTATACAATATTTTATTTACCGCATAATGTTTTATACATTTCGTTTGTTCTATGCCAGTGCTGGATTAACAATACATTCTGACAAATTCAGTTTGACACGAGAGAGGTGTTGCTAAATTGTTTTACCTAGATCTTTAGCTAGCAGGATAGCAGTAGTATTGAGCAAGTATGCGACCAGTTTAGTACGGCAATAAATGTTCTATTCACATGTTATCTTGCTGTATTATCGTTAGCTATCCTAAAGCATGATGGAGGCTCCGCGTGAGGAGGAACTGCGGCCGGTGCCTCGTGAGCGGGCGATTCTGGAGAGTTTCTTCACGCAGCTCGGAATGTTCTCGTTCGACCGGGCGAAGGATTATGTGGAGAAAGAGAGGGACAGCAGCAAGAGCGCAGGGGCCATCTGGGCCGCTCTCCTCGCCGCCTTCGCACACCTTGCCGCAGCGGAGAAGGCCTATCACAACATGACGTTCCTGGGACAAAAACTGGGTAAGAAGCACCGACAGAAAATTCATTTTTTTGTTGCACTACAAAACTCATTGGTGTGGCAAAATGACACCCCTCGGTGCAATTAATGTGACCTATCACAAGTGGGACTAGTATCACCATGATGTTATTATCCAGACGAGAAAGTCACATTCCATAATAGAACGTTGAAGTGTAGGTTTCTAACAGCAGGTGGCGATACAAGCCCAGATTTTTATGATTTATGTATTCAGCAGCACATAACGTTGATATTATGGGGTTAGGAGGAAGAACGTACAACTGGATAAAGGATTTCCTATTTGGAAGGTCTATCCGGGTAAGGAAGTCTCAGGCAGCTAAATGGTGGATAACGGTACACCACAGAGGAGTGTGAATAGACCTCTGTTGTTCTCTATCATAATCAATGATGTTTACTTGCAGTTATAGCCGGATATGGGGAGGTCATTATTTGCAGATTATGGGGCCTTATGGAAGGAGGGGAAGAAATGTGACATACATAGTCAGGAAGGTACAGGAAGCGATTGACGAGGTAGAGCGGTGGGCATTAATGTGGGGATTCAGGTTCTCTGTAGAGAACTATGTGTTCTTTACCAGGTGGGAGATGATATATGCTTGAGGTTATATGGAAGAAACCTGGAGAGGGTGGGGTTCTTCCAGTTCCTCGTGGTGTACTTTGACACTAACCTGACCTGGGCAGAAGCCATTGATTGAGTGATGGGAGGGTGTAAGGTGTAAGAAGGTGCTAAATGTGATGCGCTGTCTGATGGGGAAGGAGTGGGGGGCTGGGCATTCCTCATTTAGGACCATGTACAGTACCAGACAAACTCATTCAATGTTTTTTCTTTATTTGTACTATTTTCTACATTGTAGAATAATAGTGAAGACATCACAACTATTAAATAACACATGGAATCATGTAGTAACAAAGTTAAACAAATCAAAATATTTTTTACTCTTCAAAGAAGCTTTCCTTTGCCTTAATGACAGCTTTGCACACTCTTGGCATTCTCTCAACTAGCTTCACCTGGAATGCTTTTCCAACAGTCTTGAAGGAGTTCCCACATATGCTGAGCACTGCGGTCCAACTTATCCCAAACCATCTTAATTGGGTTTAGGTCGGGTGATTGTAGAGGCCAGGTCATCTGATGCAGCACTCCATCACTCTCCTTATTGGTCAAATAGCCCTTACACAGCCTGGAGGTGTGTTGGGTCATTTGTCCTGTTGAAAAACAAATGATGGTCCCACTAAGCCCAAACCACATGGGATGGCAGATCGCTAAATAAATCACTGACAGTGTCACCAGCAAAGTACCATCACACCTCCTCCATGCTTCATGGTGGGAACCACACATGGGGAGATCATCCGTTGAACTAGTCTACATCTAACAAAGACACGGCGAGTGGAACCATAAATCTTGAATTTCAACTAATCAGACCAAAGGACAGATTTCCACCAGTCTAATGTCCATTGCTCGTGTTTCTTGGCCCAATCAAGTCTCTTCACATTGGTGTCCTTTAGTAGTGGTTTCTTTGCAGCAATTTGACCATGATGGCCTAATACACGTAGTCTCCTCTGAATAGTTGATGTTGAGATGTGTTATTTGAACTTTGTGAAGCATTTATTTGAGCTGCACTTTCTGAGGCTGGAAACTCTAATGAGCTTATCCTCTGCAGCAGAGGTAACTCTGTGTCTTCCTTTCCTGTGGTGGTCCTCATGAGAGCTAGTTTCATTATAGTGCTTGAAGGTTTTTGTAACTGCACTTGAATAAACTTTAAAAGTTCTTGAAATGTTCGGAATTGACTGACCTTTGTTTTAAAAGAATGATGGACTGTCATTTCTCTTTGCTTATTTGAGCTATTCTTGCCATTATATGGACTTGGTCTTTTACCAAATTCTGTCTACCACCCATATCTTGTCACACAGCACAACTGATTCCCTCAAATGCATTAAGGAAAGAAATTCCACAAATTAACAAGGTACACCTGTTAATTGAAATGCATTGGAGTTTAGTCGAATGGTAGCTTCCTGTAAGTCCACCATGGCTACTCCTGCCTAGTTGATTGAGAAGTGTTGGAGAGACGACAGAAAGATAGGGTGTCGATCCATCGGATTTGTTTAATAGACATCTGGATACTGTGTATTAGGATACTGTGTATTAGGATTCTGTGGTCATTTACACAGATGGTTCAAAACTGATTCAAGGACAGGATGCACTGGGTCAGCATTTGTGGTGCAGGAATGTGGGGTGGCAGCCAGGAAACTTATTACAGATCATCTGGCTGTATATACGGTCTAGCTGATGGGCATACTGTTGGTCTGGATGTGGGTGGAAGAAGTCAAGCCAGCCAGAATAGTTATTTGCTTTGATTCATTCAGTGTTGATGAGTTTGAGTACCTGCTTTGAGGTACTACAAACCCATGGCAGGATACGATTTACTTGGGTCCCAGCCCATGTGTGGGTGGAGGGGAACGAGGCAGTTGAGGTACTGGCTAAACAAACACTTAGTAGTGGGGATGTTGTAGTTTCAACGAGCAAGGCCGAGGCAAAAATCCTGATATGGACAGTGATGGTGCAGCGATGGCAGGAACAGTGGAATAGAGATACTGAGGGCAGGTGTTTATTTGAAGTACAGATGAAAGTCTGGGAGTGGAGGATGGCAGGAAGGAACAGAAGAGAGGGTGCTATTTTTTACAAGATTAAGGATGGGACACCGCCAGTTGAATAAGACTTTAAATGTGATAGGAAAGTGTGATTATTGCCAGGAAACAGACGGTTGAGCATGTATTGCTACAGTGTGGGCAGAATCAGAGGGAAAGAGGGAGAATGAGATCTAGTACGAGGGTGGAGGTAATGCACCATAATGTTAGATGCCAAACGCCGATAAAACCCACAGAAGACAGCACATCACGTCTACCCCACACGGACGGGGAAGTGGAAGTGGATGTTTACCGTATTTATCCCAGTTTCCATTTCCCCTGAAAATTCGGTTGTTGGGACTTTAAAACATCAGCTACGTTAGGTTATAGCGCCACAAACAACAATTTCCAACATGGACTGTTTTCTCTAAGTTGCTCCAATATGTTAATCAGGATCATAACCCACTCTTGCAGGCGGCCAGTCGTTCTTCAGCCGCAAGGACTCCATCCGCACCATCTACACCTCCCTGTTCAACGCGCTGAGGAAGGTGGTGACCATGGGGCGCCACGCCCAGCCAGGCTCCGTACCCTACCTGGAGGACCTGCTGTCTCACCTGTCGGAGCAGCTGTGCCACTTCACCCAGGCACGCATGGAGATGGCTGACCTGTACGAGAAGATGCATGCGCTGGGCAGCCAGAAGAACATCAACTCAGAGGAGCTGGTCACCACCCTCGAGGCAGTGCTGCAGAAGTACAGCTCCAGGTGGGTGGGACGTGCCATGTGTGTAAGCTCAGCTGTGTGTGCAGGCTGTGATAGTGTGTGAGTGGCTGAGAAATTGCAGAAACAAGAGTATGGGGAGGGAGGGGCGGGTGGTGGGCGAGCACTACAGGGGAGGGAGGGGTGGGGAGATTTCTGCTGAAATCAGCAGATGTAAAATTGAGCTCAGCCGGAACCAAAGCAAACCCAACACAGAATTGCCCACTGTGCGGCGGAGTCGCAGTTCACACTGCAGCGAGTCACAATCTGGCACACATGGGTGGTTGTGCAGTCAGGGTTGAAGGTGACTTTCTCGCACAGCAGTCGACACTGCCAGGAAACGTAATCAGCACTGAGAATACACAGGATATTAACTGCTAATCAGGGCCAAAACCTCCACACCCAGTCGCACACACAAATGTGCATAGTGCGCACACCCTTAGCAGCACAGAGCACCAGAGACATCCAATTCTGTTCTACGGCCACAGTCCATCTCTTACAGTATATTAATTAGCATTAGTGCTAATGAGGCTATTTATCATTAGGATAATTGGTCTTACAGAATAGTGAACACGATTGATTCGTAGTGGAGTGTGATCAGTTAAGGCTACCATCTTGACACCAGCAGCATTTCTCCCTTATATTAGATATAGCTTTCTCTCCAATGACCCCTCCATCTCCTCCCTCCTCCCAGGTTCCACCACCCCATCCTGGGCCGCTTGGAGGGGGGCTTCCAGACAGAAGTGGATGTGGTGACACAGCTCCTGCGCTGCCAGGCCCAGGTGTCAGAGTGGCACTTCCTGCCCGCCCTGCTCAGCCTGCACGGGGCTAGCTCTAAGCTCACTGCCTGGGGACAGCTCTTCCAGCGCCAGAGGGAAACCCGAAAGCACCTGTTCGGGGGCCAGTCCCAGAAGGCCGTGCAGCCACCTCACCTGTACGTGTGGCTGCAGCGCCTCCAGGGGGCGCTCCTGGCTAAATTCAGCTTCTACTTCCATGAGGCGCTGAGCAGGCAGACGGTGTCCGCAGACATGAAGGCCCTGACGGCACGCACGGCGCCCGATTACCACGGCAAGATCTGTTCGTTTATCCGCAAACACGATGCCAACAACGTGTCGCTGGTGTTCGACAACCGCGGCTTGGACAGCTTCCAGGGCCACGGCTACCACCACCCGCACTCGTACCGCGAGGCGCCCAAGGGTGTGGAGCAGTTCCCCGCCGTGGTGTCCCTTCCCGGGGGCGAGCGGCCACTCACGCACTGGCCCAACGTCATCATGATGATGGGCGACCGCGAGGCGGAGCTCAACACGCTGGACAAGGTGGTACACTTCTACGACGACAAAGTCCAGAGCACTTACTACTTGACCCGACCAGAATCACACTTCACCCTGGTGGTCATCTTCGATGGCAGGAAGTCCGAGAAGGACTCACACATCACCGCCTTCCTGCAGGAGATCTCTGGCTCGCTGAGGAACTCCAAACCATTCAGCACCCTCAAACCTGGCTCCAAAGGCTGAGAGAGAGATGCCCTACTTCATATACATCGTAAACTGACTGTCCCCATAAAGGGGCAGAGTGTGTGTGTGTATCGTTAAGAGAAACAAGGGATTGTTCCAGTTCCGTAGAAAGACAGGATGGATGAAGTTGTCTAATCATTAGGAAAGCTTATTGAGTAACATTGTTGCAATATTCTGATTGGTTTTAGCTTATTAAAAATGGGTGGCCAGGACCTTTTGCTTTACGACTTGATATTTAAAATATAATTAGAACCTCAGCATTAGCTTGTTTTAAATCAGAGAATGGCTTGAACCCGTGGTCCAACTGTTGGTTCTGTTGAGCATCGTGCTTTGAATCCTTTAGTTTGTTTTGCCAAATCAGTTCCAGACCAAAGATGTGCGTCACTGATTCTTAGACGCAGTGTGGCCTTCTCACAGTGAACGTTTGCGCTGTTTCTATTCCAACACAGGATAGCCAACTTCCTATCCCTCTCAGGGATATGATGATGCTATGTACTGAAGTCTTTTGCTTAATTTATGTATACTTTTAACATTTGTTTGTTTACCGTTTTAACAAAAGTGCTTAATTTGGTTTCACTGTATGTCATCTTATGTAGTTGTACTTATTTTGCCGTTTAATTCCTGAATAAAAGTTTTGAGACGACTGTAGAAAAAAAGCAGCATGACGTGTGTGTAAGAGGTGCTTTCACGTGTTTCGGAAGCTACTTAAGACGGCAGGGTAGCCTAGTGGTTAGTGTTGGACTAGTAACCGGAAGGTTGCAAGTTCAAACCCCCGAGCTGACAAGGTACCAATCTGTCGTTCTGCCCCTGAACAGGCGTGTTTGGGAATATGGTGTATCTGGTTGTGTTAGACTGAAGTCGGGCAGAACGACAGATTGGTACCTTGTCAGCTCGGGGGTTTGAACCCACTGTTCCTAGGCCGTCATTGAAAATAAGAATTTGTTCTTAACTGACTTGCCTAGTTAAATAAAGGTAAAAAAATTAAATACGGACATTAGTGAGTGTTCAGACAGCCAACTGTAGCACGTCCCATCCCCTTTTCCGACCCCACTCACACGCCGCAGGTGATAAGGCAATAATGAAGGCTCGACGAACCAAAACGCACTTGTTAATTTCTTCCCTTTTATTTATAATATAAACACAACATCAATACTATCCACTTGGGTATAAGAGCTTGTCTTTAGGAAGCTCAGGAGTTTCAGATACAGCAACAGACTAAACCATTTCCTTTAATTATCAGACACATTCTGAGAGAAACCAACGTCCCTTAAAATGCACCTGTTTACATGTTATAATGCTACATGCCAAGTACACAATTTTCCCAATACATCAAAGTGCAATGTCACAATAGATTAACTCTAGGATTCATAATTCAGTCTTCTACTAAACACTGATTATTTCATTCTAAGTGCTGCTGCTCTCTGTTCGGGACATGCACGAGTGGATAAAACTCCCCACAAAGACGAGGGTAAAAAAAAAAAGGCACTTTCACATTGACACACACAAACCGATGCACGCCCATAGCCCATTCTTAAAGACACACATCCCCAGTACTGCTCAAACACACACGCAACAGTTCCCAACCCAGTAAAGAGGACACATTCAGTGTGCTGCTGTTCCAAGTGTATTTTGGGCATTTACACTCAAAAGCCCCACAGCCTGTTTGCTTACTGTGAACTTAAGGTTATTTAGTGACTTCAGTCTAACACAACCAGATACACCATATTCCCAAACACACCAACTGCCAGCAACACGCACCCCTGTCCTGCACATGTTATGTTACTAAAGGCAGACATGAATAATCCATCATTTTATCCACCATCGCACTTACAAAGGAACAGAACGAGGGCAGGCAGAGGAAACACACACAGACAAACAGGGGAAAGAAGTCACACACACACACAGGCCGAGGGAAACGTACTCTACAAACTCCTAACCCCCTCCACCACTGTACCTCCAAACTATTTCCCCTGGCCTGTGAGTGTGTACCTGGCCTGTGTGTGTATCGGTTGAACACGAAAAGGCGGTTTTCTAGTAGTGGGGGTTAACGCCGCTGCCGGCCCCTGTGACATTATTGCCCACTGAACATTCAATAGAGAGCTGAACAGTCGTTAAATACTGGAACATTCATTAAATAGCTGAACATTGGTTAAATAGAATGTGAGTTTTGTCACCAATGCCTCGAGAGGCTTCGGTTGAGGCATTAGTGAGCTTAGCAGCGGAACGAAGTGAAATAGAAAATAATTTAAAAAAAGATCACACAGACATCCGCCCTTATGTTTCCACTCTGTGTGAGCCTCCCTTTACCCATCAGGCACATCTTCACTCCGCATTGTCCTTTACTTTTGCGTCGCCAATGAAAATCGCTCGTAGATGCAGCAGCCAATCGAAATACACTAAGAACACAGCAGCCTTTTGGTGATAGACCTTCATTAGCTGAGGAGCCTTTTGTCATTACATAGTCAACGTTCACATCACTGAAACTACATTTCACTGGAGGAGAACTACACTTCCCACACATCTGTGACTACATCTCTTTTACAGGATAGGGTTTCTGCTTTCTTTAGCTTATACTTTTTTTCCTTGTACTTCTCCCATTCAGCAGTCCCATTTTACACAGCTACCCTTTGATAAATGCTTTGATACATGGAGAACGTTAACTCCTACACACCAAGAAGAGAGTACACACCAACCTGACGACACACATAAATATCATGGCATATCATAGATCATATATTATTTAGTATTACTACATAAAAACTGTTTGTTTCAGATCTGTCCTACCACTTTCTACCCTTGTTCAGGTTTCTAAACAGTAAGCAGGTACCCTGTTCTCCCACTCTTTATTTTGACCCGGTTTGGCTCATCACACGGTGCAGGACTTGTCCAGCAGCGGGGGCAGAGGGGGGGTGTTGCTCTTGGGCGGCACCAGGGGTTTCGGCCTCAAGGCTGGGGGGCGAAGCGGAGCTCCCATACGGAGAGGAGCCCCCACTACGGGCTTGAAGGAGCCCAGGGTGTCGGGGGAGGGGTTGGTGGATCGGATGGGTGCGGGAGGGGGGCCAGGGAGGGGAATGAGGGGGCTCAGAGGGCTGAGGGGACTAGGGGTACCAGGAGTCCCTGGGGTGGAGGGGGTGCTGTGGGGGCTGGGCGACTCGGAGGAGCAGGCAGTGATTGGGTTGTTCTTAACCTGCTCCAGAGTGTCCAGGACCACGTCAGGAGCCGGTCTGCAGCCCCCACGCTCCAACTGCCTCAGCTGCCCCAGAGCCACACTCACACTCTCCTCTATGTCCTACAGAGAAAAGGGAACGAGGAAAGAGAGAGTGGCAGAGAGAAAATATAAGATGAAGTATGTTTGTTTTTTGTATAATTACTATATGTACTTGTGTGTGTGTGAAAGTATGTGCGTGTGAGAGAGTGTACCTGTGCCAGTGTGTCTGGGTCCAGGGTTCTGGAGCTGAAGCCGTGCTGCCCGCTGCTGGAGCGCCGGATGGGCGTGTCTTCAGGCCGACGCAGTGAATCGTGGCGGCTCACGGTAACCGTTACCACGGCAGTGGAACGGCGACGACGCTCAGGGCTGTCGAGAGGCGGGGTTAAACCAGTGCCCCGCCCCAGAAGGAGCTCCCGCGGGCTGAAGTGACCAGTGACGGGCGGCGAGTTCCTCTCCAACACACTCCCGTTACCATGGTCTTTAGAGCGACCGAGGGGGCGACGGAAAATGTTAGTCCGCTTCCTGCGGTGGCTGCTGTTGAGAGACATACAATATGGAACGTTAGTTAAGATTAGAGCTTGACTAAATAAATACACTCCACAAACAACTAGCTTAGTTTGTTAGCTTTGTGCATTTTATAGGTTTGTGGTGGTCTGTGGTGTATTAACTACTGACCTGTTGTTGGTCTCTGGCGATCTAACTACTGTCCTGTTGTAGGTCTCTGGCGATCGAACCACTGACCTGTTGTAGATCTCTGGCGATCGAACCACTGACCTGTTGTAGGTCTCTGGTGATCTAACTACTGTCCTGTTGTAGGTCTCTGGCGATCGAACCACTGACCTGTTGTAGATCTCTGGCGATCTAACTACTGAACTGTTGTAGGTCTCTGGCGATCTAACTACTGACCTGTTGTAGGTCTCAGGCTGTCTGTCTGTAGGAGAGCTCAGCTCACTTCTGGCTCTCTTGTCATCATTGCTAGTGCTCCCACTGTCGCTGTCCACTGTTGATGCAGAGTCAGGCCTGAAACACCACACAGCACCTCTTACCAACTAATCAGTGTTAAACAGAACCTGTTAGCCAACCAATCAGGGCACTAACAAATGAGACAAATGATCAGTTAGTCAATCAATACTAGTGGCCAGTAATTGTTCACTCCAATCAATTTAATTAATAAATTAGGTCAACAATCAATTCAGTCAGTCAATCAATCCATCAATCCCCCAAAACATGTTTAAAGAGTCAAAAAGGGGCAGTTCCTTTGATACAGTAAAATGAGTTGAGCACGTACATTTTCATTCAACAGTTAACTTGATAACAATCCACAATGGGATGCCGCTGTAGGCATATTTTACAGACATGTTCTCTTGGCATTGTTGTGTCACTTAGCGTGTATGCTATGTGCTAGCTATGCTGTAGCCGTGTACTTGCCTGTCCTTCAGTGTTATGTACTGGTGAGGCACCAGGCCATGGGTGCCGTTGAGTCGCCCCTCCCACCAGTCATGTGATGCACGCTGGAACAGCTGCAGGGTCACTCCCTTCTTAAAGGAGAGCTCCCGCCCCGACCGGCCCGTATAGTCAAACCTGGCCACTGCCTCTACTGCTTCCCCCTCTGAGAGAGAGTGAGAGTGAGAGTGAGAGTGAGAGAGAGAGAGAGAAATGGAGAGAGAGAGAAATGGAGAGAGAGGGGGCGGGAGGCAGAAGGACAGAGAGATAAGAGCCAAGTCGTATGATCGAGGGGGACCTGTCAATCACTTATGTCCCCGGCTTGACCTTCCGAGCTCAGCCAATGAGGAACGAGGGGGACGCGAAAGAGAAATCAGAGCATAAGAGTCTTAGCTAGCCATCACCCCACCGCCTCCCCCTTACAATGGGAATCACACACTGCACACAGCGAGAGACGACAGAGGGAGAGAGAGGAGTCTCTATGCTAGCTGTTGCCATGGAGACAGCTCTCTATCCATTGGTGGATAAGAGAGAGAAGCCCACTGGGTGATTGTGCAGAGGTCAGAGGTCAGAGCGTACCCTCCTCACTGGTCTGAGTCTCTGTGCCGCCATCAGGCTCCGCCTCCCCACCCGGCTCGCTGAACGGACTCTCGCTGGAGAGGATAAAGGGAGAGAAAGAGAGTTTGGGTGTGAAGGGAGGGAAAGGATGAAAAAGGGAGTGTAAGCACCATAACTGCAGCAGTCAGCGATATTAGACAGACTTGCTAGAACCGGGCCCCCTTGGTACTTCACAAAATGGATGAACAGAAGGATAAAAGCACAGATGGTTGGTTGCAAGGCTGGAGTATACAGTATAGTTCATCTGTCTCACCAGTACTGGTCTCCGGTCATGCACTTCTCATAGATGGGCCCAGGCAGCTCCGGGGGGTCGGGGAAGATGTTGTCGTGGTGCAGGATGACCGTCTTGATGACCTCATTAACATGCGCCTGGCAGGCCACCTGGTCCAGGGCGTCGGGCGTGGGCAGCAGGGTGGGGCCGAAGACGATGGCCAGATTCCCAGCATCCATCATGTTCTCATCGCTGTACTGGGATAAGCTGGGCAGGGGGCACAGGGCAAAATGTTACTACTTAAACACCACATCACATGACCAGGCAGGAAGTAAAACACTAACTCCAGGATACAAACAGAAGTATACGGAATGTTCATCATATTCATACTGAATACTGCAATCTAACACTCTGCAATCTAACATTCAGACTCTGCTGTGGTAGATCACACCTGCACCTCACACTTCTCCATCTCTCCTCCCGTTCACACTTCCTCCTCCATCTCTATTTGGAGCTGCAGAGATGAGACATCGTGTTCAGCCAAATAGACAGACCGTGTTGTATGTGGTTCTGTGTGATCTAGACTACCGCCGACCTACATGTTCTCGACTAACCCAGTACTGGTTCTGTGTGTTCAACACTAGCCCAGACCTGGTTCTGTGTGTTCTCGACTAACCCAGTACTGGTTCTGTGTGTTCAACACTAGCCCAGACCTGGTTCTGTGTGTTCTCGACTAACCCAGTACTGGTTCTGTGTGTTCAACACTAGCCCAGACCTGGTTCTGTGTGCTCTCGACTAACCCAGTACTGGTTCTGTGTGTTCAACACTAGCCCAGACCTGGTTCTGTGTGCTCTCGACTAACCCAGACCTGGTTCTGTGTGTTCAACACTAGCCCAGACCTGGTTCTGTGTGTTCTCGACTAACCCAGTACTGGTTCTGTGTAGTTCAGTGTGCTCTAGACTAACCCAGTACTGGTTCTGTGTGGTTCTCTGGGTTCTATACTAGTCCAGACCTGGTTCTGTGTGCTCTCGACTAACCCAGTACTGGTTCTGTGTGGTTCAGTGTGCTCTAGACTAACCCAGACCTGGTTCTGTGTGGTTCTCTGGGTTCTATACTAGTCCAGACCTGGTTCTGTGTGCTCTCGACTAACCCAGTACTGGTTCTGTGTGGTTCAGTGTGCTCTAGACTAACCCAGTACTGGTTCTGTGTGTTCAACACTAGCCCAGACCTGGTTCTGTGTGTTCTCGACTAACCCAGTACTGGTTCTGTGTGGTTCAGTGTGCTCTAGACTAACCCAGTACTGGTTCTGTGTGGTTCTCTGGGTTCTATACTAGTCCAGACCTGGTTCTGTGTGCTCTCGACTAACCCAGTACTGGTTCTGTGTGGTTCAGTGTGCTCTAGACTAACCCAGTACTGGTTCTGTGTGGTTCTCTGGGTTCTATACTAGTCCAGACCTGGTTCTGTGTGCTCTCGACTAACCCAGTACTGGTTCTGTGTGGTTCAGTGTGCTCTAGACTAACCCAGTACTGGTTCTGTGTGTTCAACACTAGCCCAGACCTGGTTCTGTGTGTTCTCGACTAACCCAGTACTGGTTCTGTGTGGTTCAGTGTGCTCTAGACTAACCCAGTACTGGTTCTGTGTGGTTCTCTGGGTTCTATACTAGTCCAGACCTGGTTCTGTGTGCTCTCGACTAACCCAGTACTGGTTCTGTGTGGTTCAGTGTGCTCTAGACTAACCCAGTACTGGTTCTGTGTGGTTCTCTGGGTTCTATACTAGCCCAGACCTGGTTCTGTGTGCTCTCGACTAACCCAGTACTGGTTCTGTGTGGTTCTCTGGGTTCTATACTAGCCCAGACCTGGTTCTGTGTGCTCTCGACTAACCCAGTACTGGTTCTGTGTGGTTCTCTGGGTTCTAGACTAACCCAGACCTGGTTCTGTGTGGTTATATGTGTTCTAGTTGAACCCAGTACTGCTTCTGTGTGGATCTGTGGGTTCTAGACTAGCCCAGACGTGGTTCATGTGTGGTTCTGTGTTAGCGTACAGACACTCACTGGTTGAGGAAGGCGAACAGGTATCTATTCACGACCAGAGTCGCCCGTGGAACACCCAGTAGAATCTTACGAATACACTGAGCTCTGTCATACAGGCTCTCTATACCTGTGGGAACACACACACACACACACACACAAGCTGTCAGTAATATATCCAGGAACTCATGAGGTGTAATCCTGAAACATCCTGAAATATAAGCAGCCCAGAGAGAGAGGCAGCTAGCTCTCTGTGTGTGTTTCAGAAAGACAGAAAGAGACATGGCATTGGAGATGTGTGTGGGAGGAAGAGAGAGATAGGGAGATAGAGAGATACAGAGAGAGAGAGATAGCGGGACCCATTTTGACAGTGCCAAAATGGAATGTATTACTCATAAGACTTTTTATTACTGCATTTCAAAACGGCTCTTTTTGTCAATGAACAGGCGCTGATCATTTATGGAGACCTAAAACTAACAGTGCATTTATGTGAAGCATGTAAAGCAATTGGAATCTGTTGCATTTTAAATACGTTTTGAATTAGGGGCCGCATCGACTGGTGAAAAGGTCATTTTTACAACACATTGCGTGTTAGAGCTGTCCAAATGTCAGCTGCATTCATGGTAAATCACAAAACCTTCACAGCTGATGCTTTTTACAAACACACACTAATTGCATACACACAAAAAAAACACCACTCCCACCTTTAAAACAGTGACCCCTGTCCTCCTGTCCAGCCACCTCCCACACCCTAGAGGAAAGAATTGCTACTCACGGACACAGGAAATGAGGTCGTTGAACCTTTCCTTGGGAAAGAGGGGGTTCTCCAGCCCCCGGAAGTAGAGCTTCAGCACACCGGCCACCGAGTTGATGTCATGGTTATTCTCCTCGTCAATCAGGGGGTCGTTACCTTGGCAACAGAGAGACGGACATGGTTAGCTTCCTTTCCCCTGACCTGGAAGCACAAGTATGATGACCTCACAGTGACCTCTCACCTCTCTCAAATGAGTTCTTGATGTCGTTGACCTCCACCTGCGACCCCGACACACGGAATATGCCCTGGTGCTGAAGACCTGAAGGAGATGGGAGGCAGTTATGAGAGTCTAATCATGTGTCAGTACACATCAGAGGGACTTGAAAAGGACTTAGCTCCTAACCCCTAGCCTCCAAATTGGCTAAGGGGAGGATCCACCATGTTGTTTTCAACAGAAGGACTCACCATGGAGGTTGATGTAACGGATGCAGCTCTCCACCAGCAGAGGAATGGCTTTAGTCGAGTCCTAAAAAACACATCCAGGCAATTAAGCAGCCACCAGAGGCCAACCCCACACAGACACACACAAGCAGCGGGAGGAACAGTGGAAACATTACCTGGTGATTGCTATGGGAGTTCTTTCGTCCACGACTAGGGAGAGAAACAGAGACAACAGTGACTCAGAGCTCTGCAAATTAAAACTAAGACGAGAGGTGAGACAATTTAAAATATAGAAACGGATAGAACAGTGCTTCAGTCAATAACATGTTTAAGAGCTATACCTGGTGGTCAGCGTGTCTGCTATATGCCCTGGAGAGACATGAAAGACACAGGCAGACAGAGAGAGGGCAGGGTTTTTTAATTGTCAGACAGGGAGGGCATTAGCACATAAGGTATATTTCTAAGCCATAAAAGAGGCAGTGAGAGAGATAGTAGTTACAATAAGATAGCCTTGTTTGACCACCCTGCAAGCTCACATTCTGTTTCACTACACGGGTTCAAGTGAAGCAAAAACGAGAGCCCAGCGTGAATCAGGCTAACAAAGAGAAAGAGAGAGACAGAGAAAGAAAGAGGGTAGGCCGCGAGAAAGAATCGAAAAAGCAAGAGAGAGCGTGAGGTCTCTTACCCTCGGCCATGGCTTTCTTCAGCAGGTCGTGCTTGGCCTGTAGTTTGGAGATCAGATTACTGCCCTCCAGATACTCACGGAACTTCTGTGGACCACAGACAGAAGCACATGGGGCGTTTATTAACAGTACATCTACCTAACTGTCGACATCAACTAGCCTGTGTGTGTGTGTGTCTGTCTCTGAGTGCGTGTCTCACCGTGAAGTAGAAGAGCTCAGTCTCCTGTTGGTTGGCACGGCGCTTGGCGAGGCTGGGTTTGTTTAGGTAGCCGTCCGACACGCTGGACTTGACCGACTCTGAAGAGGGACTGTGGGTGAAACTCTGGGAAACGTCATAGTCATCCAGCACTGTCATGTCCTGGAGGGTGGTGAGAGTGGCCCCCGACGTCTTCTTCACCTGCGGGTAAATAGAGTTAGACCAAAGTAGTCGCTCACAGAGGATGTGTGGTGTATGTGTGTGTTCATGTACTTGTGGATGAGGTTTGAGCAAGTGTGTGTGCACATCTTAAATCTGTATGGTGCAGGTGGTGTGTGAGTGTTTATTTGTGTATGGTAATTACGGTGTGTGCGTGTGTGTGTGTGTGCTGAGACATGCAGATGCAGCTCATTACTCCAGTCTTCATCAGCACTTCTGTGCCTTTCAGGGTTAGATAACAGCTGCCCTCCCATTCCACAGCAATCCATATATAATCTTCTCAACCGTAATACACACTCCAAAACCACACTATAAATAACCAAAAAAAAGCTCTAGCTTCAGGGCACGAAAATTGTTTATTTACAAGTCTACCTCTGTCACAAAATCACTCCAACCCAATCTCCCTCTCCTCCGTCCCACAGCATGTGGTCAGAGAGTCAACCAAACTACAACATAGCACACTGGGCAACTGTATATGTCTGGTATCACTTCTCCAGCAAAGCACACTGGGAAACTGAAGTACATTTGACTGTGTGATAAATGTGTGTCTCTCACCTCCTCGTTCTCTATCTTCAGGGTGGAGAGGCGTGACTGGAGCTGCAGCAGCCTAGATGTGAGCTCTGCCTGCACCTGTGGCTGGGCGGCTATCTGGGTCACCTGACAGGAAACAGGAACAACACACAGCATGACCGGGCGCCTACCGGGGGGGGGGGGGGGGTGCGTACGTCTGTGTGTGAATCCGTGCTTGTGTGTTTTTTGCGCACTCACGGGGTCCCCCATGTGGGGCTGGAAGCTGAAGCGTGGCGGGGGGCAGAAGGCAGTGGGGTAGAGGCCCAGCAGGCGCTGCCTATCTCGGGCAGGATCCAGGCCCTCTATGGCCCCCTCCAGTACCTCCAACCCTGTCCGCCTGGAGGCCTCCAGACTCAGCTCTGCAGACAGGTAGGTCTTCAACGCACGACTCAGACTGGAATGGTACCCCAGGTCACAACACTGAGGGAGGGAGGGAGGGAGGGAGGGAGGGAGGGAGGGAGGGAGGGAGAGAGGGAGGGGGAGATGGTAATGTGTTAGAGAAAGAAAGACACACCTAACACTTTTTGTCAACTGCTTAGGTAATAGTGAAATCTACTGAAACCGGCTTGTTTGTGTGTGTGTGTGTGTGTGTGTGTGTGTGAACTCACGTCTATGATATCGGGCAGGTCGTGGATGTAGTATTTGAACACGGAGGAGTTGGTGGCTTCCATCGTCAGAAGGTACTCGTTCCTGGCCTTCAGAGACTTCAGCTTGTTCTCAGAGTACTTAGCCTTCCTCTGGTGAGAGAGCGACAGAGAGAGAGAAAGCGTGAGAGCAGAGAGAGGGAGGAGAGAGCGAGAGAGAAGGGTGAGGAGAAAATAAAAGTTAGACAAAAAAATATATATCTAAATTAATACAGGAAAGGAAAGGTTGTCCCTCATGGGTTTCTGTACCTTCTCCCTCATCTTCTCCATCTTGTGGGCGGCGTTGCGTCTCTGGTGGCGTTCCTCTATCCGCATGCCGAATAGCGGCTCCACCCCTCCGCCAGGCCCCACTTTGCCAACCCCGACCTGACGTTCGGCATCCCTCAGCTTGGTCTCCGCGTTCAGCGTCTCCCCATGGTACATGTGGTATGTCTTCATCACCTAGCAACCACAGCCCACAATGCATTCATCTGTCAACAACTCTGCCCAGGGCAAATCGGTTGGGTCGTGTTCAGAAGGCACTAATAGACGGAAAGGTTTTGACATGGAGAGCAGAAAGAATGCTCCTCATTGAACGTGTTCAGGTAGTACCTCCTCCGTTTGAAAGTGTTTTCTCCTGTTTCGTGCCTACTCAACATGACCTTACTGCTCATACCACAGTCGCCTATAGAAATGCACCTGACAAATGTTGCCCACCATTGGCAGAGTTGCACCCAACCTAAACCTCCCTTCACCCTGTGAGGTTAGGAACAGACCTGTCCTCTCTAAGTTCTTTCTAGCTCATGTGTTTATTTATTTACACCAGAAGCTTTTTAAGGCTGCCAAGCCTTCACTTAACTCAACTTAACGCTCAGCAACTTTCCTTTGCAGCATTTTGCTGAAATTACAAGTATTGGTAGAGCACAGAAAAAAGTGACTCATTCCTCAAAGTTCATGTTGCAATGTTTAAAATGAAAGTGTGGCAGTTTTTGACGATGTATTGTTTAAGAACAGGAAAAGTGACAGTAAGAAAATCTTTCAACTCCCTAAAGTTATATGTTTAATGGAGACTGTGTGTGGGGCAGTTATAGATGTCACTTACGGTGTAGAGTTCATTAAGGAGCTTCATCAAGTCCTCCTGCAGCTGAAAGGTGATCTCTTTACTCTGAGAGAGGAGGGGAGGGGAGGGGAGGAGGGGAGCAGAGTGGGGAGACAAGAGAGGAGGTACGGAGGAGGAGAGAGATATTTCATCAACACAGTGGAGAAGGGAGGTCATCACTGCAAATGAGAAACGTTTCATAATCAGATAAAGAGGGCATATGAATAAATAAATCCATCCATAAACAGATGAATCCATAAATAAAACATATAGTGGCAGGAGCCGGGCTGTAGCTCCTAGCTCCTGTGTGTGTGTGTGTGTGTGTCTGAGTCCTCATGTATTAAACCGCTCCTTCCAGTTTGGGAGTTTGAGTTATAGCATTCTGTACAGCATTAATATTGCATTAAGCCAAATGACTCTAAAATCCCAGAATGGATGAATCCCATTCCACGAGCCTTCTCACTGTGAGGTGGACCAGCTGAGCCGGTCACCATGGACACCAGGCTGTCAGAAACACAGCGTTGTCATGGTCACCAGCCAGTGTCATCCTCGGCTCACTCACAGTGACTGACAAGTGTCATCTGTGTGCTAGAGCTTCATACAGGGGTGCAACTTTCACTAGGGACTGGGGGACGGGGGGCAGCAGTCAGTTTTATCATTGGAATGATATACAAAACGAGGCAATAATGTGCTTTAGGACCATGTGGACGCCTCCGAGCGGTTGGGTAGGCAGTTGAGTGTTTATCCGACTGTAAAAAAAAATATATATATATAAAAAATAAATAACTATGTCCCCCCACTTTTAAAACCAAAGTTGCGCCCCAGGCTTCATAAGCAGTTATAACACAGTTACGAAGCCTCTATGTCTAGGCGTACTGTATGTAGCTACAAGCTAGCAGGTCTCTCAGCACTTTAGCTCTCATTAATAAAACAGGAGCCACATAGAGATGAATAATGAACATGATGAGCTGAATTCGGAAAGGGTGTGTGTGTTTAACTTGTTCTACAGCACTCGGAGGCAGGCTTCTCTGAAAATACACGGGGGGAAATGTGGACCGCTTCTGTACTTTTGATTAAAACCCATCAGGTTAATTCTTTGTGGCTCCTTTTATAGCGCCCTCTCAAACCAAGAGGCTTCTGGGAAAATACACAGGGGGAAATATGAGCCTTTACTTTTCCTTAGAAAACATGAACTCTTCTAGTCCTCTTCTTGCTCCCTCTCATACTAACAGACTTGTCGTCAAAGCTATTAAACCCTCTATTCCCTTGGGAAAGTCAACTTTGAACGCTGACCCCTGATGTTCTGTGACACGTGTATGAGAAGAGGCTGTGATTGGCTCACTCTTTTGAGCAGGCGGGCGGAGTCGTCGCTGATGTGCGTGAGGCGGGTGATGACGTTGTTCAGGTAGAGGTCACTGAGTGTGGCGTGGTCCTTACTCTCCCTCCTCACCTGAAGAGCGAGATAGATCATGTGCTTACATTGCCTGAACACAGGCAACTTTTCAATGAAGAGAACCAACATGTCAGCAATATGTGCCTTCAGGATTGAGCACACATGCAAACAAACAGATTCATTACCTGGTTCAGCAGCAGGTACCAGCAGTTAACTGGAGACAGCAAGTTCTGGTCCTTTCTGTAGGAGAGAGAAACATCGGGGAGGTTGTACTCGAATCAACACAAACATAAAGCCACTGTTTACACTTAAACACATATGAGCTATGCACACACACACCACACACACACACCCTCTTACTTGTACTGCTGGTGGTCCTTGGTGCTGCGTGTCTTGGCCATGAACCGCTCTGCTAGTTTCTCCAGGTTCCTGGAGTACTCCGTCTCGATCTCAGCCTTCTTCCTGAAGAAGTCCTGCAGGTCCTGCAGCAGCTGCACCCTCATCTCTGTCTGCTGTTCCAAACACCGCTGCTGCTCCACCAGCTGGGCACGCACATCTACACACAGATACACTTATAATCAGATATATACGGTATACAAACAATCAGGAATATATACACATACGATTATAGAAATACACACCACACACCCTCAGAGACATACTGTAAACACAATCAGACATGTTTACACACTTCCCTGCACTGACATGGACACATAACTGCATGCACACACCCTAAACCAGACCTCCACAGACAAACACAATCATTCAGTTACACAGACACCTCTAGTAATACACACTCACTAACAGATGCAAACATAACACCTTTGCAGAGTACCGGCCCATATACTAATGAATTGTATTCATATTGTGTTTTTCACCAGGTCTCAAAGCCCTTTACAGATGATGGGAACACCGCTCTTCATCACCCACTAATGTGTAGCTAGGCACCCACCTGGGTAATGCACACGGCAGCCATTTTGCGTTAGAACACATGCTCACTAGATAATCCACTATCACAGTGGGGAACGTGCATGTCTCTGCACACTTTCGTGCATGCGTGTGCAAACACACACACAAGCATGCGTGACTGGAAATCAGATTCTTCAGGCTAAAGGCCATGACATTATTCTATTGGGATCTTTATGAAGCATATCTGTGCATGCACACCAGTATGTGTGTGTGTGTGTGTGTGTGTGTGTGTGTGTGTGTGTGTGTCAATCTCGATGCGGCAGATATGAGCTCGGTCTTCACCTTCTTCGTCACATGGTCCACACACAGTGTGTGGTTGCCAAGACAACAGGTAGTGGAGTGGAGAGGGTCCCCTGGAGATTGGTGTGTCTGCGTGTCCATGTGTGTGTGAGAGAGACTGTGAAAGGGAGAGACCAAGATAAGGAGAGAGAAAGAAAATGAGGAAGGGAGAAATATAGAATGTGTGTATGTGTGAGAGAGAGGGAGAGTGGGAGAGGTGGGGGGGGGGTTATCGTTGTGTATTCTCTGCCAGTCCTCTCCTTCCTGTGTCAGATGCAGTTGAAGTCGGAAGTTTACATACACCTTAGCCAAATACATTTAAACTCATTTTTTTTTTCATAACATTTTTTTAAACATTTTTTGGGGGGAATTTTTTTTTTTTTTTTTAATTTTCAGCATTTTTGTGGGGGGGGGGTGTGTTAGAATACCATTTTGGTATTTTGTATATAGTTATTTGTTTCAAAATGTATACTTCACCAATTTGGCCACTTGGGTACATTTGGGCTTCTTGTGTGGGACACCTGGGTGACTTCATAATAAATGTTATGTAGCACACTCATTTTGGAAGTTATCATTCTGAAACTTTGCACAAGTACTGTTGCCCTCTTCATTTTTTCACTAAAATTGTCCCCATCGTCTTATCTGAATGTTTGTTTTATCTTGTTCATTTTAAAGATGATGATACAAAAATAAATAGAAAAAAAGTATGTTTTTTTCCATAGTTTTATCTAAACCAGATCTATTGTGTGTTATTCTCCTACATTCAATTCACATTTACACAAACTTCAGAGTGTTTTCTTTCAAATGGTACCAAGAATATGCATATACTTGGTTCTGTGCCTGAGCTACAGGCTGTTAGATTTGGGTATGTCTTCAGGTGGAAATTGCACAAAGTAGGGGGGTAGTTCTAAGAGGTTTTAAGCCATTTTGCCAAAACTTTGGAAGTGTGCTTGGGGTCATTGTCCATTTGGAAGACCCATTTGCGACCAAGCTTTAACTTCCTGACTGAGATGTTGCTTCAATATATCCACATAATTTTCTTCGCTCATGATGCCATCTATTTTGTGAAGTGCATCAGTCCCTTCTGCAGCAAAGCACTCCCACAACATGATGCTGCCACCCCCATGCTTCACGGTTGGGATGGTGTTCTTCGGCTTGCAAGCATCCCCCTTTTTCCTCCAAACATAAAGATGGTCATTATGGCCAAACAGTTCTATTTTTGTTTCATCAGACCAAAGGACATTTCTCCAAAAAGTACGATCTTTGTCCCCATGTGCAGTTGCAAACCGTAGTCTGGCTTTTTTATGGCGGTTTTGGAGCAGTGGCTTCTTCCTTGCTGAGCGGCCTTTCAGGTTATGTCGATATAGGACAAATTTTACTGTGGATATAGATACTTTTGTACCCGTTTCCTCCAGCATCTTCACAAGGTCCTTTAATGTTGTTCTGGGATTGATTTGCACTTTTTGCACCATAGTACGTTCATCTCTAGGAGACAGAACACGTCTCCTTCCTGAGCGGTATGACGGTTGCGTGGTCTCACGGTGTTTATACTTGCATACTATTGTTTGTCCAGTTGGACGTGGTACCTTCAGGCATTTGGAAATTGCTCCCAAGGATGTACCAGAATTGTGGAGGTCTACAATTTGTTTTCTGAGGTCTTGGCTGTTTTCTTTTGATTTTTCCATGATGTCAAACAAAGAGGCACTGATTTTGAAGGTAGGCCTTGAAATACATCCACAGGTACACCTCCAATTGACTCAAATGATGTCAATTAGCCTATCAGAAGCTTCTAAAGCCATTACATCATTTTCGGGAATTGTCCAAGAATTTTAAAGGCACAGTCAACTTACTGTATGCAAACTTCTGACCCACTGGAATTGTGATACAGTGAATTATAAGTGAAATAATCTGTCTGTAAACAATTGTTGGAAAAATTGCTTGTGTCATGCACAAAGTAGATGTCCTAACCGACTTGCCAAAACTATAGTTTGTTAACAAGACATTTGTGGAGTGGTTGAAAAACGAGTTTTAATGACTACAATCTAAGTGTATGTAAACTTCTGATCCCTCGCTCTGAAACAGCACAACCACTGAAGTGTGCACTGACATGCTGACTGTGGGATTGGTATGTGTGTGTGTATATTTAATGTGTGTGTTTGTATAATGTGTGTGTGTTCTTTAATGTTATTGTGGGCAAAGGATGCGGTCCAAGATGACTCCTTAGAAACAGCCGCGCCATGAGAGACATGGAGGGAGGGAGAGAGAGGGGGATTTGTATTTATTTTATTTAACCCTTATTTAACTAGGAAAGTCAGTTAAGAACAAATTCTTATTTACAATGACGGCCTACCCCGGCCAAACCTGGACCAATTGTGCTCCACCCAATCATGGTTGTGATACAGGGGAGGGAGAGAGAGACAGCGGGCCTGAGGAGTGAGTGAGATACATGACTTCTGTTGGATGCTGTAGAAACATTTCCCTTCTCTTGTTCTTCCATCCATGTTGTTGCTCTTGTTTGTTGTCTAAGAGGAGTGGAGGGTGTCTTTGATATGAATGTATGATTGTGAATAATACAACTCTGCACAAACCAAGAACAATTACTTCCACCAATCTGACACTACCTTTCGTGGCTTAGACACCTGGAGTGTGTGTGTGTGTGATGTCACAGCTGAACAGGAAGAGGAAGCTCATCCTGGCTCATTTCCATGACAAACAGGTCCAAGGACACAAGAGCAGAACACACACGTAAGTGTTGGCATTGGCCACCAATTTCTTCTTCCTTCAGTCTCACAACCACACACTGCTGTGAGTGCTCTCTCTCCATCTCTCCATCTCTTCCCTCCTCCCTCTCTCCTTCCATTCCCTTCATTCTCCCCCTCCTACCCTCCCAGGCATGCAGATGTGTGGTCAGTAATCACACACATGCAGACGCAGGCAAAAGCAGAGCTGCTTGCAGAAGAGCTCACTTTCACAGGGTCCCCCTCCTTCCCTCTCTCTTCCACTCCCCTTCCATTTCTCTTTCCCCTTCCCTCTTTTGCACTTATATGATCCAAGCCATCACTTGATGTTACCAAACATTTAAAAAATGCCTCATATCTTTGCACACAGAGACCGCCAGCCAGACATAAGCACTGTGAAATACATAGAGGTCAGAATACCTGGGTATACCTGGGCTTCAGATCAATACTCAACACTCACTGTCACATCATCACGTCAGTAGAACAGCCCCCCTCATAAACACAGTTGCTCCTGACCAATCACAGGATGGGGAGGGAAGGCAGACTGCAAATCCACATAGCGACAATTCAGATATATACATGTACCTCCACTAAGACGGGAGAGAGCAGCAGCAAAGCAGTGCTGTATCTTTAAGTGGTCATTGTAATGCAGGGCATCCCCAAGTGTGTTTTGGCCAGCTGCCAGACTAGGATGGGCGCACACACAAGTGCACACTCCCTCTCTCTCTGGTGCTCTCATTAAATCTAATCACTCAAATTCACTGTGTCGATGTTGATCCAGTGTGTGTGTTCCTCTACACCAGGCGGTGTCAGAGGAAGGCCCTAAAAATTGTCAAAGACCCCAGCCACCCTAGTCATAGACTGTTCTCTCTTTATACCGCATGGCAAGCGGTACCGGAGTGCCAAGTCTAGGACAAAAAGGCTTCTCAACGGTTTTGCCCCCAAGCCATAAGACTCCTGAACAGGTAATCAAATGGCTACCTGGACTATTTGCATTGTGTACCACCCCCCACAACCCCTCTTTTACGCTGCTGCTACTCTGTTTATCATCAAATCAAATTTGATTGGTCACATACACATGGTTAGCAGATGTTAATGCGAGTGTAGCGAAATAGTTGTTGTGCTTCTAGTTCCGACCATGCAGTAATATCTAACACGTAATCTAACAATTTCACAACAACTACCTTTCACACACAAGTGTTGCGCCTTCTTCACCACGCTGTCTGCGTGGGTGGAACATTTCAGTTGGTCTGTGATGTGTACGCCCAGGAACTTAAAACTTGCCACCTTCTCCACTACTGTCCCGTCGATGTGGATAGGGGGATGCTCCCTCTGCTGTTTCCTGAATCCACGATCATCTCCTTTGTTTTGTTGACGTTGAGTGTGAGGTTACACCACACTCCGAGGGCCCTCACCTCCTCCCTGTAGGCCATCTCTTCGTTGTTGGTAATCAATCCTACTACTGTAGTGTTGTCTGCAAACTTGATGATTGAGTTGGAGGCATGTGTGGCCACGCAGTCATGGGTGAACAGGAAGCACAGGAGTAGGCTGAGAACACACCTCAGTGTTGAGGATCAGCGGGGTGGAGATGTTTCCTACCCTCACCACCTGGGGGCGTCCCGTCAGAAAGTCCAGGACCCAGTTTCACAGGGTGTGGTTGAGACCCATGGACGAGTTTGGAGGGTACTAAGGTGTTAAATGCTGAACGGTAGTCGATGAACAGCATTCTTACATAGATATCTCTTGTCCAGATGGGTTAGGACAGTGTGATTGTGTCGTCTGTGGACCTATTGGGGCGGTAAGCTAATTGGAGTGGGTCTAGGGTGACAGGTAGGGTGGAGGTGATATGATCCTTGACTAGTCTCTCAAAGCACTTCATGATGATGGAAGTGAGTGCTAAACAGTTAGATAGTCGTTTAGCTCAGATACCTTAGTTTTCTTGGGAACAGGAACAATGGTGGTCCTCTTGAAGCATGTGGGAACAGCAGACTGGGATAGGGATTGATTGAATATGTCCGTGAACACACCAGCCAGCTGGTTTGCGCATGCTCTGAGGATGTGGCTGTGGATGCCATCTGGGCCTGCAGCCTGGCGAGGGTTAACACATTTAAGTGTTTTTCTCATGTTGGCTGCGGTGAAGGAGAGCCCGCAGGTTTTGGTAGCGGACCGTGTCGGTGGCACTGTATTGTCCTCAAAGCGAGCAAAGAAGTTGTTTAGCTTGTCTGGGAGCAAGACATCGGGGTCCGCGAGGGGGCTGGTTTTCTATTTGTAGTCCGTGATTGACTGTAGACCCTGCCACATACCTCTCGTGTCTGAGCCGTTGAATTGCGACTCTACTTTGTCTCTATACTGATGCTTAGCTTGTTTGATTGCCTTGCGGAGGGAATAGCTACCACTGTTTGTATTCGGTCATGTTTCCAGTCGCCTTGCCCTGATTAAAAGCAGTGGTTCGCGCTTTCAGTTTTGTGCGAATGCTGCCCCCAACCAGAAACCCTGGATTGATGAAGGTTTTAATAGTCGCCGTGGGTACATCACAGATGCACTTGCCAATAAACTCATTCACAGAATCAGCGTATACATCAATGTTGTTGTTCAACGCTATCCGGAACATATCCCAGTCCACGTGATCGAAGCAATCTTGAAGCGTGGAATCAGATTGGTCGGACCAGCGTTGAACAGACCAGAGCACGGGCGTTTCCTGTTTTAGTTTCTGTCTATAACCTGGGAGCAACAAAATGGAGTCGTGGTCAGATTTGCTGAAGGAATGGGCGAGGGGGGGCTTTGTATGCGTCGTGGAAGTTAGAGTAACAATGATCCAAAATTTTGTCAGCCCGGGTCACGCATTCGTTACGCTGATAAAATTTAGGGAGATTAGCCTTGTTAAAATCCCCAGCTACAATAAATACAGACTCAGGATATGTGGTTTCCAGTTTACATAGAGTCCAATGAAGTTATTTCAGGGCAGTCGAGGTGTCTGCTTGGGAGGGGATATACACGACTGTGATTTTAATCTAAGAGAATTCTCCTGGTAGATAATGCGGTCGGCATTTGATTGTAAGGAATTCTAGGTCAGGTGAACAAAAGGACTTGAGTTCCAGTATGATGTTATGATCACACCACGACTCGTTAATCATAAGGCATACACCCCCACCCTTCTTCTTACCAGAGAGATGTTTGTTTCTGTCGGTGCGATGCGTGAAGAAACCAGGTGGCTGTACCGACTCTGATAACGTATCCCAAGTAAGCCATGTTTCCATGAAACAGAGAATGTTACAATCGCGGATGTCTCTCTGGATTTGAGAGGTTTGGACCCTTGCTCGGATTTCGTCTACCTTGTTGTCAAGAGACTGGACATTGGCGAGTAGTATACTCGGGAGCGGTGGGCAATGTGCCCGTCAACGGAGCCTGACCAGAAAACCGCTCCGTCTGCGGCGCCGTTGTTTGGGGTCGCCTGCTTTGATCCGATCCATTGTCCTGGGTGGTGGACCAAACAGAGTATCCGCTTCGGGAAAGTCGTATTCCTGGTCATAATGTTGGTAAGTTGACATTGCTCTTATATCCAATAGTTCCTCCCAGTTGTATGTAATAAGACTTAAGATTTCCTGGGGTAACAGTGTAAGAAATAATACACAAAAAAACGAAATACTGCATAGTTTCCTAAGAACGCGAAGCGAGCCAGCCATCTCTGTTGGCGCCGGATACACTCATATATGCATAGTCACTTTAATTATACATTCATGTACATACTACCTCAATTGGCCCGACCAAACAGTGGTCGGGCCCCCGCACATTGGCTAACCGGGGTATCTGCATTGTGTCCCACCACCCGCCACCGCCTCTTTTACACTACTGCTACTCTCTGTTTATCATATATGCATAGTCACTTTAACCATATCTACATGTACATACTACCTCAAATCAGCCCGACTAACCGGTGCCTGTATTTAGTCTCGCAACTGTTATAGCCTCGCTACTGTTATTTTTCACTGTCTTTTTACTGTTGTTTATATTTCTTTACTTACCTATTGTTCATCTAATACCTTTTTTGCACTGTTGGTTAGAGCCTGTAAGTAAGCATTTCACTGTAAGGTCTACTACACCTGTTGTATTCGGCGCACGTAACAAATAAACTTTGATTTGATTTGTGTGCCCAGGGAAGAGCCTGTGCATTCCGAGTTCATCAGTGACAGAAAGAGCACAACAGGAGGGAGAGACAGGGAGAGAAAGAGATGAGTAAAGAAGCAAGGAGGAAATTCTCTTCTATATACTCTTGAGATCCACTCAGCAATGTGTGTCTGTGTGCGTGGCTGAGCTGAGGATGTATTCGTGACCTTTCCTGATCAGAACACACACACACAATGCCATTTCAGTCCAAACTCTTAACAGTCATCTCCATTTCCTCCTTTCTCTTTGATATCAACCTGCAGGGACATCAGGCTTTTTCACAACAATGTGGAGTTCTTTCCTGTGAAAAGTGAAAGCCATTTCCTTTTCTGAGATGAGTGATCATGTGGGCATGAAGGCACTGCAGTGCAGGTGATAAAGTCAGAATATGTTTTATGTGCTCTGTAGTGCTGTGAGAGAGCATGTGAGGGCGAAAGAGTAAGAGAGTTCATCCCACACAGCCCTACAACATGTCCATGTAATTATGATGGGTGTAGAGCCATGTTCAGTGTATGTGGCCTGGCAACCACCTTGGTTGGAATATCCTACTGTTATGTGTGCAGTCCTCAGTATAATAATAATAAATTACATTTGTATAGTGTTTTTCATAGAATCTCAAAGCACTTCAAAAGCAAAAAACAAACAAGCAATACAGTGGGGCAAAAAAAGTATTTAGTCAGCCACCAATTGTGCAAGTTCTCCGACTTAATTTTCATCATAGGTACACTTCAACTATGACAGACAAAATGAGAAAAAAAATCCAGAAAATCACATTGTAGGATTTTTAATGAATTTATTTGCAAACTATGGTGAAAAATAAGTGTTTGGTCAATAACAAAAGTTTCTCAATAATTTGTTATATGCCCTTTGTTGGCAATGACGTTTTCTGTAAGTCTTCACAAGGTTCACACACTGTTGCTGGTATTTTGGCCCATTCCTCCATGCAGATCTCCTCTAGAGCAGTGATGTTTTGGGGCTGTTGCTGGGCAACACGGACTTTCAACTCCCTCCAAAGATTTTCTATGGGGTTGAGATCTGGAGACTGGCAAGGCCACTCCAGGACCTTGAAATGCTTCTTACGAAGCCACTCCTTCGTTGCCCGGGCGGTGTGTTTGGGATCATTGTCATGCTGAAAGACCCAGCCACGTTTCATCTTCAATGCCCTTGCTGATGGAAGGAGGTTGTCACTCAAAATCTCACGATACATGGCCCCATTCATTCTTTCCTTTACACGGATCAGTTGTCCTGGTCCCTTTGCAGAACAACAGCCCCAAAGTATGATGTTTCCACCCCCATGCTTCACAGTAGGTATGGTGTTCTTTGGATGCAACTCAGCATTCTTTGTCCTCCAAACACGACGAGTTGAGTTTTTACCAAAAAGTTATATTTTGGTTTCATCTGACCATATGACATTCTCCCAATCTTCTTCTAGATCATCCAAATGCTCTCTAGCAAACTTCAAACGGGCCTGGACATGTACTGGCTTAAGCAGGGGGACACGTCTGGCACTGCAGGATTTGAGTCCCTGGTGGCGTAGTGTGTTACTGATGGTAGGTTTTGTTACTTTGGTCCCAGCTCTCTGCAGGTCATTCACTAGGTCCCCCCCGTGTGGTTCTGGGATTTTTGCTCCCCGTTCTTGTGATAATTTTGACCCCACGGGGTGAGATCTTGCGTGGAGCCCCAGATCGAGGGAGATTATCAGTGGTCTTGTATGTCTTCCATTTCCTAATAATTGCTACCACAGTTGATTTATTCAAACCAAGCTGCTTACCTATTGCAGATTCAGTCTTCCCAGCCTAGTGCAGGTCTACAATTTTGTTTCTGGTGTCCTTTGACAGCTCTTTGGTCTTGGCCATAGTGGAGTTTGGAGTGTGACTGTTTGAGGTTGTGGACAGGTGTCTTTTATACTGATAACAAGTTCAAACAGGTGCCATTAATACAGGTAACAAGTGGAGGACAGAGGAGTCTCTTAAAGAAGAAGTTACAGGTCTGTGAGAGCCAGAAATCGTGCTTGTTTGTAGGTGACCAAATACTTATTTTCCACCATAATTTGCAAATAAATTCATAAAAAATCCTACAATGTGATTTTCTGGATTTTTTTTTCTCATTTTGTCTGTCATAGTTGAAGTGTACCTATGATGAAAATTACAGGCCTCTCATCTTTTTAAGTGGGAGAACTTGCACAATTGGTGGCTGACTAAATACTTTTTTGCCCCACTGTATATAATTTCAGGTCAACCGATAGAGGCCAAGTCTTTGAAAGCTGCATCCTACAAAGATGGTGAGTGTCCGTTCATGGGTGAATGGAGAGAGCTGGTCAGAGGGTGGTAGATCATTGTTATGGAGTCCGCTGATGATCTTGTAGAGGGCGTCTTACACTTGGACCTGAATGGCGCCGGAGGAGATTTTACGGGCTCTTAACAATTGTGTTTTTTTGCATTATTTGTAACTTATTTTGAACATAATGTTTCTGCCACCATCTCTTATGACCGAAAATAACTTCTGGATATCAGGACAGCAATTACTCACCTTGTACTGGACAAAGATTTTTTCTTTAACGATTCGGACACAAAGGATTTACTTCAGACACCCGACAAGGCCCACATCCCAGTCATTCGCAGGAGAAAGAGACATTGGGGACGTAGGGCGGGGTGCCTTGTAAGGATCCAACGGCAAGTGGGTGATCTGCCTCTACCATCAGTCCTATTAGCTAACGTACAATCATTGGATAACAAAATAGACAAGCTACGATCACGAATATCCTACCAACGGGACATTAAAACTCTAATATCTTATGTTTTACCGAGTCATGGCTGAACAACGACATTGATAAAATACAGCTGGTGGGGTTTACGCTGCATCGGCAAGATAGAACTATTGCCTCCGTTAAAGACAAGGGGTGTGGGTCTGTGTATATTTTTAAACAACAGCTGGTGCACGAAATCTAATATTAAGGAAGTCTCGAGGTTTGGCCTGAGGTAGAGTATCTCATGATAAGCTGTAGACCACACTATTTACCAAAAGAGTTGGTATATTTTTCATAGCTGTCTATTTACCACCACAAACCGATACTGGCACAAAGTCCGCACTCAATGAGTTGTATAAGGCCATAAGCAAACAGGAAAACGCTCATCCAGAGGCAGTGCTTCTAGTAGCCGGGGACTTTAATGCAGGGAAAATTAAATTAGTTTAACCTCATTTCTACCAGCATGTTAAATGTGCAACCAGAGGAAAAAAACTAACTCTAGGCCACCTTTACTCCACACACAGAGACACGCACAAAGCTCTCCCTCACCCTCCATTTGGCAAATCTGAACATAATTCTGTCCTCCTGATTCCTGCTTACAGGCAAAAACTAAAGCAGGAAGCACCAGTGACTCGGTCAATAAAGAAGTGGTCAGATGATGCAGATGCTAAGCTACAGGACTGTTTTGCTAGCACAGACTGGAACATGTTCTGGGATTCTTCCGATAGCAGTGACCACATCAGTCACTGGCTTCATCAATAAGTGTATCGGTGACGTTGTCCCCACATTGACCATACGTACATACCCCAACCAGAAGCCATGGATTACAGGCAGCAGTTTAAGGGTAGAGCTGCCACTTTCAAGGAGCAGGACTCTAACCCGATCGCTTATAAGAAATCCTGCTATGCCATGAGACAAACCATCAAACAGGCAAAGCATCAATACAGCACTAAGATTGAATCATACTACATCGGCTCCAACGCTCGTCGGATGTGGCAGGGCTTGCAAACAACTGTATTACAGACTACAAAGGGAAGCACAGCCGCAAGCTGCCCAGTGACACATGCCTACCAGACAAGCTAAATTACTTCTATGCTCGAGTCGAGGCAAGCAACACTGAAGTATGCATGAGAGCATCAGCTGTTCCGGACGACTGTGTGATCACGCTCTCCATAGCCGATGTGAATAAGACCTTTAAAAACAGGTCAACATTCACAAGGCCTCAGGTCTAGACGGATTGCCAGGATGTGTACTCCGAGCATGTACTGACCAACTGGCAAGTGTCTTCACTGACATTTTCAACCTGCCTGTTTCAACTGAGTTTGTAATACCAACATGTTTCAAGCAGACCACCATAGTCCCTGTGCTCAAGAACACGAAGGTAACCTGCCTAAATGACGACCGACCCGTAGCATTCACGTCTGTAGCCATGAAGTGCTTTGAAAGGTTGGTCATGGCTCACATCAACACCCTTATCCCAGAAACCCTAGACCGACTCCAATTTGAAAACCGGCCCAACAGATCCACAGATGATGCAATCTCTACTGCACTCCACACTGCCCTTTCCCACCTGGACAAAAGGAACACCTACGTGAGAATACTATTCATTGACTACAGCTCAGCGTTCAACACCATAGTTCCTTCAAAGCTCATCACTAAGTTAAAGACCCTTGGAATAAACACCTCCCTCTGCAACTGGATCCTGGACTTCCTGACGGGACGCCCCCAGGTGGTAAGGGTAGGTATCAACACACCTGCGACGCAGATCCTCAACACGTGGGCCCCGTGCTCAGTCCCCTCCCGCTTTTAGGATAATACAGTGCCACCATCGCGGCCAGCTTACAAGGACTGTGCCACCCCCCCTTCTCCTTCTCCATGGCCGACGTGAGTAAGACACTTAAAACGTGTTAATCCTTGCAAGGCTGCTAGCCCAGATGGCATCCCTAGTCGTGTCCTCAGAGCATGCGCAGACCAGCTGGCTGGTGTGTTTACTGACATATTCAATCGCTCCCTATCCTAGACTGCAGTCTCCACATGCTTCAAGATGTCCAGCATTTTTCTTGTACCCAAGAAGGGAAAGGTAACTGAATTAAATGTCTACCGCTCTGTAGCACTCACTTCTGTCATCATGAAGTGCTTTGAGGGGCTGGGCAAGGATCATATCACCACCTTACCGGCCACCCTAGACCCACTTCAGTTTGCATACCCCCCCAACAGGTCCACAGACGATGCATTCACCATCACACTGCCCTATCCCATCTGGACAAGAGGAATACTTTTGTAAGAATGCTGTTCATTTACTAGAGCTCAGCATTCAACACCATAGAACCCTCCAAGCTGGAGGCCCTGGGTCTCAACCCCGCCCTGTGCAATTGGGTCCTGGACTTTGACGGGCCGCCCCCGGTGGTGAAGGTAGGAAACAACATCTCTACTTCGCTGACCCTCAACACCGGGGCCCCACAAGGGTGCGTGCTCAGCCCCCTCCTGTACTCCCTGCTCACCCACGACAGCGTGGCCATGCACGCCTCCAACTCAATCATCAAGTTTGCAGATGACACAACAGTACTGGGCTTGATTACCAACAACAATGAGACAGCCTACAGGAAAGAGGTGATGGCACTCGAAGTGTGGTGTCAGGAAAACAACCTCTCACTCAACGTCAACAAAACAAAGGAGATGATCGTGGACTTCAGGAAACAGCAGAGGGAGCACCCCCCTATCCACATCGAAGGGACAGCAGTGGAGAAGGTGGAAAGTTTTAAGTTCCACGGCATACACATCACAGACAAACTGAAATGGTCCACCCACACAGACAGTGTGGTGAAGAAGGGGCAACAGCGCCTCTTCAAACTCAGGAGGCTGATGAAATTTGGCTTGTCACCCAATACCCTGACAAACTTTTACAGATGCACCATCGAGAGCATCCTGTCAGGCTGTATCACAGCCTGGTACGGGAACTGCACTGCCCTCAACGGCAAGGCTCTCCAGAGGGTGGTGCGGTCTGCACAACGCAAACTACCTGCCCTCCATGACACCTAGAGCACCCAATGTCACAGGCTGGCCAAAAAGACCATCAAGGACAACCACCACCCGAGCCACTGCCTGTTCACCCCGCTACCATCCAGAAGGAGAGGTCAGTACAGGTGCATCAAAGCTGGGACCGAGAGACTGAAAAACAGCTTCTATCTCAAGGCCATCAGACTGCTAAACAGCAATCACTAACTCAGAGAGGCTGTTGCCTATATTGAGACCCAAATCACTGGCCTCTTTAATAAATGGATCACTAGTCACTTTAAATAATGCTACTTTAATAATGTTTTCATATCTAATATTACTCATATCATATGTAAACTCAACAAAAAAAAGAAACATCCTCTCACTGTCAACTGCGTTTATTTTCAGCAAACTTAACATGTGTAAATATTTGTATGAACATAACAAGACTCAACAACTGAGAGATAAACTGAACAAAGACATAAACTGAATAAGTTCCACAGACATGTGACTAACCAAAATGGAATAATGTGTCCCTGAACTAAGGGGGGAGGGTCAAAATCAAAAGTAACAGTCAGTATCTGGTGTGGCCACCAGCTGCATTAAGTACTGCAGTGCATCTCCTCGTGAGATGTTTACCCCACTCTTCCGCCAAGGCACCTGTACATTTCTTAGCCCTCACCCTCCGATCCAACAGTTCCCAGACATGCTCAATGGGATTGAGATCCGGGCTCTTCAGTGGACATGGCAGAACACTGACATTCCTGTCGTGCAGGAAATCACGCACAGAATGAGCAGTATGGCTGGTGGCATTGTCATGCTTGAGGATCATGTCAGGATCAGCCTGAAGGGTACCACATGAGGGAGGAGGATGTCTTCCCTGTAACGCACAGCATTGAGGTTGCCTGAAATGACATCAAGCTCAGTTCGATGATGCTGTGACACACCGCCCCAGACCATGACGGACCCTCCACCTCCAAATCGATCCCACTCCAGAGTACAGGCCTCGGTGTAATGCTCATTCCTTCGACGATAAACGTGAATCCAACCACCCCTGGTGAGACAAAACCGCGACTCGTCAGTGAAGAGAACTTTTTGCCAGTTCTGTCTGGCCCAGCAACAGTGAGCTTGTGCCCATAGGCGACGTTGTTGCCGGTGATGTCTGGTGAGGACCTGCCTTGCAATTGGCCTACAAGCCCTCAGTCCAGCCTTTCGGGGACAGTCTGTGCACTGATGGAGGGATTGTACGTTCCTGGTGTAACTCGGGTAGTTGTTGTTGCCATCCTGTACCAGTCCCGCAGGTGTGATGTTCGGATGTACCGATCCTGTGCAGGTGTTGTTACACATGGTCTCAAATCAAATCAAAGTTTATTTGTCACGTGCACCGAATACAACAGGTATACAACAGGTACTTTACAGTGAAATGCTTACTTACAGGCTCTAACCAATAGTGCAGAAAAGGTATTAGGTGAACAATAGGTAAGTAAAGAAATAAAAACAGTAAAAGGACAGTGGAAAAACAGTAGCGAGGCTATATACAATAGCGAGGCTATAAAAGTGGCGAGGCTACATACAGACACCGGTTAGTCAGGCTGATTGAGGTAGTATGTACAGGTAGATATGGTTAAAGTGACTATGCATATATGATGAACAGAGAGTAGCAGTAGCGTAAAGTGGGGTTGGTGGGTGGCGGGACACAAAGCAGATAGCCCGGTTAGCCAATGTTCTGGAGCACTGGTTGGTTGGGCCAATTGAGATAGTATGTACATATGTACATGAATGTATAGTTAAAGTAACTGTGCATATATGATAAACAGAGAGTAGCAGCAGCATAAAAGAGGGTTGGGGGGGGCACACAATGCAAATAGTCCGGGTAGCCAATTGATTACCTGTTCAGGAGTCTTATGGCTTGGGGATAAAAACTGTTGAGAAGCCTTTTTGTCCTAGACTTGGCACTCCGGTACCGCTTGCCATGCGGTAGTAGAGAGAATAGTCTATAATTGGGGTGGCTGGGGTCTTTGACCATTTTTAGGGCCTTCCTCTGACACCGCCTGGTGTAGAGGTCCTGGATGGCAGGCAGCTTTGCCCCAGTGATGTACTGGGCGTACGCACTATCCTCTGTAGTGCCTTGTGGTCGGAGGCCGAGCAATTGCCGTACCAGGCAGTGATGCAACCATGCTCTCGATGTTGCAGCTGTAGGTCTGTGGTCTGCCACTGCGAGGACGATCAGCTGTCCGACCTGTCTCCCTGTAGCACTGTCTTACGTGTCTCACAGTACAGACATAGCAATTTATTGCCCTGGCCACATTTGCAGTCCTCATGCCTCCTTGCAGCATGCCTAAGGCACGTTCGCGCAGATGAGCAGGGACCCTGGGCATATTTCTTTGTGTTTTTCAGTTAGTAGAAAGGCCTCTTTAGTGTCCTAAGTTTTCATATCTGTGACCTTAATTGCCTACCGTCTGTAAGCTGTTAGTGTCTTAACGACCGTTCCACAGGTGCATGTTCGTTAATTGTTTATGGTTCATTGAACAAGCATGGGAAACTGTGTTTAAACCCTTTACAATGAAGATCTGTGAAGTTATTTGGATTTTTACGAATTATCTTTGAAAGACAGGGTCCTGAAAAAGGGACGTTTCTTTTTTTGCTGAGTTTATATACTGTATTTTATACCATCTATTGCACCTTGCCTATGCCGCTCGGCCATCGCTAATCCATATACAGTGCCTTGCGAAAGTATTCGGCCCCCTTGAACTTTGCGAACTTTTGCCACATTTCAAGCTTCAAACATAAAGATATAAAACTGTATTTTTTGTGAAGAATCAACAACAAGTGGGACACAATCATGAAGTGGAACGACATTTATTGGATATTTCAAACTTTTTTAACAAATCAAAAACTGAAAAATTGGGCGTGCAAAATTATTCAGCCCCTTTACTTTCAGTGCAGCAAACTCTCTCCAGAAGTTCAGTGAGGATCTCTGAATGATCCAATGTTGACCTAAATGACTAATGATGATAAATACAATCCACCTGTGTGTAATCAAGTCTCCGTATAAATGCACCTGCACTGTGATAGTCTCAGAGGTCCGTTAAAAGCGCAGAGAGCATCATGAAGAACAAGGAACACACCAGGCAGGTCCGAGATACTGTTGGGAAGAAGTTTAAAGCCGGATTTGGATACAAAAAGATTTCCCAAGCTTTAAACATCCCAAGGAGCACTGTGGAAGCGATAATATTGAAATGGAAGGAGTATCAGACCACTGCAAATCTACCAAGACCTGGCCGTCCCTCTAAACTTTCAGGTCATACAAGGAGAAGACTGATCAGAGATGCAGCCAAGAGGCCCATGATCACTCTGGATGAACTGCAGAGATCTACAGCTGAGGTGGGAGACTCTGTCCATAGGACAACAATCAGTCGTATATTGCACAAATCTGGCCTTTATGGAAGAGTGGCAAGAAGAAAGCCATTTCTTAAAGATATCCATAAAAAGTGTCGGTTAAAGTTTGCCACAAGCCACCTGGGAGACACACCAAACGTGGAAGAAGGTGCTCTGGTCAGATGAAACCAAAATTGAACTTTTTGGCAACAATGCAAAACGTTATGTTTGGCGTAAAAGCAACACACCATCCCCACTGTCAAACATGGTGGTGGCAGCATCATGGTTTGGGCCTGCTTTTCTTCAGCAGGGACAGGGAAGATGGTTAAAATTGATGGGAAGATGGATGGAGCCAAATACAGGACCATTCTGGAAGAAAACCTGATGGAGTCTGCAAAAGACCTGAGACTGGGACGGAGATTTGTCTTCCAACAAGACAATGATCCAAAACATAAAGCAAAATCTACAATGGAATGGTTCAAAAATAAACATATCCAGGTGTTAGAATGGCCAAGTCAAAGTCCAGACCTGAATCCAATCGAGAATTTGTGGAAAGAACTGAAAACTGCTGTTCACAAATGCTCTCCATCCAACCTCACTGAGCTCAAGCTGTTTTGCAAGGAGGAATGGGAAAAAAATTCAGTCTCTCGATGTGCAAAACTGATAGAGACATACCCCAAGCGACTTACAGCTGTAATCGCAGCAAAAGGTGGCGCTACAAAGTATTAACTTAAGGGGGCTGAATAATTTTGCACGCCCAATTTTTCAGTTTTTGATTTGTTAAAAAAGTTTGAAATATCCAATAAATGTCGTTCCACTTCATGATTGTGTCCCACTTGTTGTTGATTCTTCACAAAAAAATACAGTTTTATATCTTTATGTTTGAAGCCTGAAATGTGGCAAAAGGTCGCAAAGTTCAAGGGGGCCGAATACTTTCGCAAGGCACTGTATTTATATGTACATATTCTTATTTCGATTTGTGTGTATTAGGTAGTTGTTGGGGAATTGTTAGATGACTTGTTAGTTATTACTGCACTGTCAGAACTAGAAGCATAAGCATTTCGCTACACTCGCATAAACATCTGCTAAACATGTGTATGTGACCAATAAAATTAGATTTGATTTACTCCCTGTTCATCCATGACTGCATTGCCAGGCACGACTCCAACACCATCATGAAGTTTTTCCCAACGACACAACACTGACAACGATGAAACAGCCTATAGAGAGGAGGTCAGAGACCTGGCTGTGTGGTGCCAGGATAACAACCTCTCCCTCAATGTGATCAAGACAAAGGAGATGATTGCGGACTACAGGAAAAGGAGGACCGAGCACACCCCCATTCTCATCTACGGGACTGTAGTGGTGCAGGTTAAGAGCTTCAAGTTCCTTGGTGTCCACATCACCATCAAACTATCATGGTCCAAACACACCAAGACTGTCGTGAAGAGGTCACGACAAAGCCTATTCCCCCTCAGGAGACTGAAAAGATTTGGCATGGGTCCTCAGATTCTCAAAATGTTCTACAGCTGCACCATCGAGAGCATCCTGCATCTCCGCCTGGTATGGCAACTGCTCGGCCTCCGACCAGAAGGTACTACAGGGTAGTGTGTACTGCCCAGTACATCACTTGGGCCAGGTGGCTGGAGTCTAACATTTTTTTGGGCCTTCCTGTGACACTGCCTGGTATAGAGGTCCTGGATGGCAGGAAGCTTGTCTTGGTGTGTTTGGACCATGATAGTTTGATGGTGATGTGGACACCAACTACACTTACATGTACATATTACCTCAATTACCTCGACTAACCTGTGCCCCACACATTGACTCTGTACCAGTACCTCCTGTATAAAGCCTCGCTACAGTTATTTTGACTTAACACTGATTTTTCTTAAAACTGCATTGTTGGTAAGGGCTTGTAAGTAAACATTTCACTGTAAGGTCTACGCCGAGTACCTGTTGTACTCGGCGTATGTGACAAATAACATTTGATTTGATTATAGCCACTGCACTTCTCCTCTTCCACTCTGTGTAACACAGTGGAGGATGCTGATACCTCAGCAGCTCCGGGCGCCAGAACGCTCACCACACAAAGTAGCCAGGTCACCCGTGATTACAAGTCTGTATTCAACATCCATCCATGACTGAGGATGTATTTAGTTCAGTGCTATTGTAAGATGTGACATTTAACAGAATCCGTCTCACGTGGAACACCTGTACAGTCAGTCAGTGCTCTCCCCAGATGCTTTCCTCATCTCATACCGTACCACAGGACATCGTGGTGGGGAGACGGTGCAGTTCCATAGTTACAGCACTGTGCAGAGGTCCGACTGTCACAGTAACCATAACACGCCTCTCTCCTTGGGGACATCAGTGGGGTTGACAAGACGATGAAACCTATGCCATGTCCCACTCCCACCATACGCAGAGTGCAGTGCTCATTATATACAGTTTGTCAGACACACCGGGGGAGGGGGCCTGCTGCAGTCACAGCCTCTGAAGTAAACCAATACATGCAAACCATTAGTGGAACAGAACCAACACAGACAGAGAGACATAAAGAGCTCCCAGCTATGACAAATACCCACTACTACTCCACTCTATACCCACTGACTGTAGTGTAGCCTACTACTGGCAAACACCCTCACTTCCACATGGCTGAGAATGATCAAGGGTGCTGCAGAATCCACCCCTCATCCTCTCCCCACCAGGCACCTTACAGCACTCAGGATGAACCCAGAGATACTAACTTCTCATTATGAGGTGTCATCCCCACTACACATCCATTTTCCAAACAAGCCATGTGTGAGAGGCGGTTGATCAGACATAATAGGCAGGTGTAGTGTACATGGACAGGTGTGTGTGTGTATATGAATGTGCCTATGAGAGAGGGGGATGTATAAACATGAGGGTGTGTATGAGGGGTGTATATGTGTGCGTACATATCGGTGTGTGCATGTGCGCGGGTTCGCGTGGGTGTGGATGTGTGACGCGTTAGTGATAATTGTTTCTTAGAAAAACATACCTTTCACCTGGCTCTCATACTCTGCAATTATCTCCTTGTCCTTCTTGCTCCTGACCAGGTTCGACATGTCGGCGCACTAACGATGGTCAATCAGATAACGGTCCGAATATTGATTATTCCGTTCCACCGCGCGTCCACGATGCCCGAGGCACTATCGCAAACCACAGGTTACATACTAGGGAATAGATCCACTGACTGCCGCAACAGAATGTATTATTCCTCCCCAAGGGATGGCGGATACAACGCTCAATCATCCAGAATCACCCTTTCCATAGAGCCGTCCGTGACCGCCTGAGCCATGCTACGGGTTCTGTGAGCTGTCAACTGGGAAGCAGGTAGTAACAAATTCCCATTAGCAAGCTCAATGAGCGCGGCAGAAGCCTACACACACTGGGCTGCGGTAAGAGAGGGGTGCACGCCCACTAGGTAATCCAGCGGTACACTGGTCCGTCTCGTTCGCCGGAGTTTCTCCCGGGGTGTTTGCGTGAGTGTGTGTACTATGTACAATTTATGTCTGTGACCTAACCCTGTAGTAACCTTTCACACAAACTATGAGCTACGCTACACTGCATGCTGCTCAATGCCATGGGAAAGGGTGAAACTCGGGGGCGTGTACCCAGAGATGATTGACAGTTAAGCCGACAGTGACCACTTAAGCCTTGTTCACATTGGCAGTTTGAAGTGACTCAAATCTTTTTTCGATTCGAGCCCGTATCTTTTCCTGCAGTCTTAACAGGCAAAAAGCACATGGAATCAGATGTTTTATTTAACCAGGAAAGTCAGTTATTTAGAACAAATTCTTAATTACAATGACAGCCTACCGAAAGGCCTCCTGAGGGGAAGGGGGCTGGGATTAAAAATAAATGAAAATATAGGACAAAAACACATGACAGGAGAGACAACTCGACATAAAGAGAGACCTAATACAACATAGCATGGCAGCAACACATGGTAGCAGCACAAAACAGGGTACAAATATTATTGAGCACAGACAACAGCAAGAAGGTAGAGACAACAATACATCACACAAAGCAGCCACAACTATCACTAAGTGTGTCCATGATTGAGTCTTTAAATGAAGAGATTGAGATAAAACTTTCCACTTTGAGTGTTTGTTGCAGCTCATTCCGATGCCTAATGGACTCCCGACGGGGAGTGGGCTCCGATACCTTGTGGACAGGGAGGGGTACGGCCCCGAGGAACAGTGTTGGGTTCCGGTGGATGACATTCTGGATCCGAACATCATCCGTGATTTCCATCTTCGCCGACCGGCCGTTACTCTGACCGGCATCGTCCTGTGGCTACTCCCTTCCGGCTTCGACGTCGCTGGTTTACTAACCACCGGTCCTGGCAACCATCATTACACACACCTGGCATCATCATGAGGCACACCTGGACTCCATTGCCTCCCCTTTATCTGGCACTCCCTTAGGTTCATTCCCCAGGCAGTATTGTTTCTGTGTTTCATGTCAAGAAACATGTTGTATCGTTCCATGTTCCTTCTTTTATTAAACTTACCACCTGCACCTACTTCTCGACTCTCTGCATCACAGTGGCCAAATTTTGTCATCAAAGTCTGGCATTCTCTGGATTAATGCTGCTTTCAAGACAACTGGGAACTCAGGGGAGGCCAATCAAAGCTACTGTAGACATAACGTGATTTGATGTCATTATCTGTGGCCAATCACCTTGAGCCTTCTTGGATGGGCACATCTAATGTAACTCAATGGCAGCACCCAAGGGGCTAGTTTTAGAGCTCTACCCTTAGACATGGCGGTGACGTACTGTAGAGTCCCCATGAGTGACAACACTGAGCCAATCACTGCACAACACTCTGTAATTTCTGTTGGCTTGCCCCACCACCACAAAAAGCACTGAGCTTGGCTGAAACACCTGCATTTTGGAGCTGCCTTACTCAAGAAAACAAAAAGGAGACCATGTTTGTATGTGGCTTTGTTAATCTCAATTATATTTTTACAGTGTTTGCAAACTGATATGTGCCAGGTATTAATGGCAAAATAACATGCAAAACGGGCAACAACAAAAAAATCTAAAAATGTGGGGCTCAAAACAGATGGGGCTCAAAAGGCCCTGAATGACAGGTCGCTACAGATGACTGATAGGTCAGTTATTACAATCCTAATTAGGTCATTTGTGAGATTCATTTAGAGGGGGTTTGGGTCAGCAGTGCAACACAGGTGCGTGCCTGCAGGTAGCCTAAAATAACTTGTTTTCTACAGTATGGAGGAGACACATTTCAACTCTTTGAGGTAAGTGCTAACAGAGAAAGACTGGCTATAGTTGAAAGGGGGTCTAGAAGCTTGCATGAAATAGAGAAAATTACAAGCCATAATAGCTGCGTTTACACAGGCAGCCCAATTCTGATCTTTTATTGGCAAAATATCTGATTGGACTAAAGACCAATTTGTGGCAAAAGAACACAATTGGGCTGCATGTAAATGCAGCCAATGTTGCTTATTGAATTCTTATTCTGAGGACACAGTACTGGATTTAACTCTAGCCAAGCATTAATTAGAAAGGCAACCAATTAACTGAAATCTACCAGTAATTATTATATGGAATATTGTCATAAATATAGCTAGATATATCTGGAGTAACTCAAATAGTCCTAGTTGGCCATTTTAACTTACAGTTCATAACCATGTGGGAAAGTGGTATTTACCAGTTGGATGCATTCACATGCTTTGAACTGGTTGAGAAACACGGATTGTTTCAATATACCCCTGCCTACATGTACAGAGCCTTCAGAAAGTATTCATGCCCCTTGACCTAGGAACATAGACTACATCTCTGTAATTTTCTAGTCCTTTACTTTTTCCACACTGTCGTGTTACAGCCTGAATTTCAAATGGATTCAATTGAGATTTTGTGTCACTGGCCTACATACAATATCCCATAATGTCAAAGTGGAATTCTGTTTTTAGAAATGTTTTTACACTTGGTTATGAACGCAGGGTTAGTTTTGGAATGGGAGTTATTTGTTCAGGGCAGGTGGGGCTCAAAACAGGCAGGGCTCAAAACAGGCCCCATCTGCCCTGAACAAATAACTTAGCTATATAGCTATATATATACACACACACAGTACCACAATCAAACGTTTGGACACACCTACTCATTCATGGGTTTTTCTTTATTTTTTTTACAATTTTCTACATTGTAGAATAATAGTGAAGACACCAAAATTATGAAAATTACCAAAACACCGAAATTTACAGTTGATTTGTCAGAGGACAAACAATCCACAGAGACAAACTGATATCTTTCCGAAAGATAAGATCTAAACCAGGCCAGAACTTGTCAGTGTAGACCAATTTGGGTTTCCAATCTCTCCAAAAGAATGTGGTGACCGATGTTATCAAAAGCAGCACTAAAGTCTAGGAGCACGAGGAGATGCCGAGCCTTGGTCTGACGCCATTAAAAGGTAATTTACCACCTTCACAAGTGCAGTCTCAGTGCTATGATGGGGTCTAAAACCAGAATGAAGCGTTTCATATATATTGTTTGTTTGCAGGAAGGCAGCGAGTGGCTGTGCAACAGCTTTTCCTAACATTTTTGAGAGGAATGGAAGATTCGATATCGGCTGTTTTTTATATTTTCTGGTTCAAGGTTTGGCTTTTTCAAGAGAGGCTTTATTACTGCCACTTTTAGTGAGTTTGGTACACATCCGGTGGATAGAGAGCCGTTTATTATGTTCAACATAGGAGGGCCAAGCACAGCAAGTAGCTCTTTCAGTAGTTTAGTTGGAATAGGGTCCAGTATGCAGCTTGAAGTTTTAGAGGCCATGATTACAATCATCAATGTGTCAAGAGATATAGTATTAAAAAACCTGAGTCTCTCCCTTGATCCTAGGTCCTGGCAGAGTTGTGCCGACTCAGGACAACTGAGCTTTGGAGGAATACGCAGATTTAAAGAGGAGTCCGTAATTTGCTTTCTAATGATCTTTTCCTCAAAGAAGTTCATGAATTTATCACTGCTGAAGTGAAAGCCATCCTCTCTTGGAGAATGTTGCTTTTTGGTTAGCTTTGCGACAGTATCAAAAATACATTTTGGATTGTTCTTATTTTCCTCAATTAAGTTGGAAAAATAGGATGATCGAGCAGCAGTGAGTGCTCTTCAATACTGCACGGTACTGTCTTTCCAAGCTAGTCGGAAGACTTCCAGTTTGGTGTGGCGCCATTTCCGTTCCAATTTTCTGGAAGCCTGCTTCAGAGCTCGGGTATTTTCTGTATACCAGATCTAGTTTCATATGACAAATGTTTTTAGGGGTGTGACTGCATCTAGGGTATTGCGCAAGGCTAAATTGAGTTCCTCAGTTAGGTGGTTAACTGATTTGTGTACTCTGACGTGGGTAGGTGGAGGGTGTCTGGAAGGGCATCTAGGAATCTTTGGGTTGTCTGAGAATTTATAGCACTGCTTTTGATGATCCTTGGTTGGGGTCTGAGCAGTTTATTTGTTGCGATTGCAAACGTAATAAAATGGTGGTCCGATAGTCCAGGATTGAGGAAAAGCATTAAGATCCACAACATTTATTCCACGGGACAAAACTAGTCCAGAGTATGACTGTGGCAGTGAGTAGGTCCAGAGATATGTTGGACAAAACCCACTGAGTTGATGATGGCTCCGAAAGCCTTTTGGAGTGGGCCTGTGGACTTTTCCATGTGAATATTAAAGTCACCAAAAATGTGAATATTATCTGCCATGACTACAAGGTCCGATAGGAATTCAGGGAACTCGGTCAGGAACGCTATATATGGCCCAGGAGGCCTGTAAACAGTAGCTATAAAAAGTGAGTAGGCTGCATAGATTTCATGACTAGACGCTCAAAAGACGAAAACGTCATTCTTTTTTGTAAATAGAAATTTGCTATCGTAAATGTTAGCAACACGGAGCCTTTGCGGGATGCGTGGGGGATATGGTCACTAGTGTAACCAGGAGGTGAGGCCTCATTTAACACAGTAAATTCATCAGGCTTAAGCCATGTTTCAGTCAGGCCAATCACATCAACATTATGATCAGTTATTAGTTCATTAAGTAGCCCTATATTAAGTAGCCCTATTTTGAGATATCACAATCTCTTTCAATCATGGCAGGAATGGAGGTCTTTATTCCAGTGAGATTGTTAAGGCGAACACCGCCATGTTTAGTTTTGCCCAACCTAGATCGAGGCACAGACACGGCCTCAATGGGGATAGCTGAGCTAACTACACTGACTGTGCTAGTGGCAGGCTCCACTATGCTGGCAGGCTGGCTAACAGCTCATCACTCCCCCTAACTGGGAGGGGGCCAGAGACAATTACTCAATGCCGACACATCTTCCTAGCTGATTTACACGCTGAAGCTATGTTGTGCTTGGTGACCTCTGACTATTTCCTCCTAACATCGTTTGTGCCGACGTGGATAACAATATCCCTATACTCTCTACACTCACCAGTTTTAGCTTTAGCCAGCACTATCTTCAGATTAACCTTAACGTCGGTAGCCCTGCCCACTGGTAAACAGTGTATGATTGCTGGGTGATTCGTTTTAAGTCTAATACTGCGGGTAATGGAGTCACCAATGACTAGGATTTTCAATCTGTCAGAGCTAATGGTGGGAGGCTTCAGCGTTTCAGACCCCGTAACGGGAGGAGTAGAGACCAGAGAAGGCTCTGCCTCTGACTCCGACCCGTTGCTTAACGGAGAGAACCGATTGAAATATTCTGTTGGCTGAATGAGCGACACCGGTTGAGCATTTCTACAGCATTTCCTTCCAGAAGCCATGAGAAAATTGTCCGGCTGCGGGGACTGTGCGAGTGGATTTATACTACTACCTTTACTTACTGGTGGCACAGACACTGTTTCATCCTTTCCTACACATAAATTACCCTTGCCTAACGATTGCGTCTGAAGCTGGGCTTGCAGCACAGCTATCCTATATCCTATATACAGGCGATCGTTCTCCTGTATAATACGAGTACAGTGACTGCAATTAGAAGGCATCATGTTAATGTTACTACTTAGCTTCGGCTGGTGGAGGTCCTGACGAACCACGTCCAGATAAAGCGTTCGGGGTGAAAAAATGGAATGAAAAAAGTTGAGCGAGGGATAAACTAAAAATATAAACTGTAATTAAAAAGTAAAAACCGTAAAGTTGGCAGGTATTAAAGTAAGGTTAGCAACAAACCACACAGCAGCACGTAAACAAGTTTTTCCGAGTTCCCGGTTGTCTTGAAAGCACCACAAATAGAGAATGGCAGACTTTGGTGACAAAGTTTGCCCACAAGAAGGACTGCCGCTTCACCTTCTTGTTCAAGTGAGCACAGCACATCAAGGTGAGTCCAAAAATGTGTTTTATGCTGTAGCTATGAAAGAAATACTAAGTGTATGTGCCTCACCCTAATAATTTGGTCCCTTTCCCTCTCATAACTTAGCCTACTGTTCTGACTTGGTGGTGCACATGTAGCCTGTTTTAGAGAAATGTAATTATCGAATATTGTAAGAGCTTTTATTGTCTGTGTATATGCCCCCTTTATTATTCATATGATTCTGACGTGGTGTACAGGGAGAATACTGTAAGAATGGCCCATGTTCTGAATTCTGTCGCTGCTCATTTCAAAAGTGCTGAACAAATAGTGATATTGCCTACATCAAATCAAATCAAATAAAATTTATTTTTATATAGCCTTTCGTACATCAGCTGATATCTCAAAGTGCTGTACAGAAACCCAGCCTAAAACCCCAAACAGCAAGCAATGCAGGTGTAGAAGCACGGTGGCTAGGAAAAACTCCCTAGAAAGGCCAAAACCTAGGAAGAAACCTAGAGAGGAACCAGGCTATGTGGGGTGGCCAGTCCTCTTCTGGCTGTGCCGGGTGGAGATTATAACAGAACATGGCCAAGATGTTCAAATGTTCATAAATGACCAGCATGGTCGAATAATAATAAGGCAGAACAGTTGAAAGAAACTGGAGCAGCAGCACGGCCAGGTGGACTGGTGACAGCAAGGAGTCATCATGTCAGCTAGTCCTGGGGCATGGTCCTAGGGCTCAGGTCCTCTGAGAGAGAGAAAGAGAGAATTAGAGAACGCACACTTAAATTCACACAGGACACCGAATAGGACAGGAGAAGTACTCCAGATATAACAAACTGACCCTAGCCCCCCGACACATAAACTACTGCAGCATAAATACTGGAGGCTGAGACAGGAGGGGTCAGGAGACACTGTGGCCCCATCCGAGGACACCCCCGGACAGGGCCAAACAGGAAGGATATAACCCCACCCACTTTGCCAAAGCACAGCCCCCACACCACTAGAGGGATATCTTCAACCACCAACTTACCATCCTGAGACAAGGCTGAGTATAGCCCACAAAGACCTCCGCCACGGCACAACCCAAGGGGGGGGGCGCCAACCCAGACAGGATGACCACATCAGTGAATCAACCCACTCAGGTGACGCACCCCCTCCAGGGACAGCATGAGAGAGCCCCAGTAAGCCAGTGACTCAGCCCCTGTAATAGGGTTACATCCGTCTTAGCTCTCTCATTAATGTCTTCATTGAAATTACGGATTGCATCTGATCCACTCATCGTTCCCTTATGCCATAGTTTGTACATCTCAATTGTCCGTAGAAACCACATTTGTTTAAGCAAGTCAGCCATATCAGCTATGTATTTTTAAAGGAAGGAAATTAAGCTGAATGAACTGTTTCGCTGCCAGACAAGGCTCTGCTGATAGCCAGGTGTAGCGGTGGTAAGGATTCACTCCATGGTTCTGAAAAGAAAGCTCTGCTGTTGGGACAGCTTTATGTAGACTCTACAGGTTTGTGGGCACTGTTTGTCACCATTATAGTGCCATGAATGTATTGTTTAGTGTTGTGTAGTGGCTTTGCTGGCATGCATCAACATTTTGGGGGGGAGTTTGCCCCACCAAGATTGACATTGCCACTGCCCCCAGGACCTGCTCATTCCGCTGTGTGTTGATGCAGACTGGTCTGCCATCTCGTGACACTATGCATATCGACGGACAAGACTGCATCCTGAAGCGGGTTCTATGGCCCTGCAGCATGCTGCCACCAGATGGCAGTAGAGTCCTGCTAGTCACTCCACTCATACATCCTCTGTGCCTAGCTCTTTATAGAATATTATTTTATTTCTTATATATAGACAATAATACATGGTTTCTTGGTGGAGATAATGAATATGAGGTTGAAAAGTGGTAGAATTACCCTTTAAACAATATGTCAGAACACCACTGGCAGGCATGCTGTTGTGTTGGCCCTAGTGGTCTCCCATTTCTAGCTTGATAAATTAGGGATAGAGTGGATGTAGGATATGATACTGTGGGAGGGGTCTACATGATCATGTTCAAAGTCCTTCAGACTCGTCATGCTACTGGGGTGGAATAAAAGCTTGCAACCACACAGGCCCTTTACGGATAGAGAACAATCAATCATGTTGGGCCTGGTTGAGAGGTTAAGAGCATATGCTCATCTGCAGAAATCAGTGCATAGTCAGTCATATAGGCTATGAGAAACGTTACTGTATGCTGTTACCATGGTGTTCATGCAAACAAACCCACACTGATGACATCGGCAGACATCTCATCCAATCAGAGAGTTTCCGCTTCTCACTCACTATAATTTATTTACATGAATTGGATTACCTCATGGAGCAAAAATTGATTTCATTTATTAAGATCATTTTCCAAATGCTTACTTTCCACCTGTAACTATCGATGGGAGATGAAGACTGCGGTAACTTCCAGGTTGAGAGGAAGTAATGTTAGTTGAAGGTAAAGGTTAGTTGAAAAATTGCTGCCCAGGCTTTATGCTAGCTAAACTGTAGGGGAGAGTGGGTTAAATTGAGCCAAAGGGTTCGTTGAACCACCACTTGTTTCGAGGAAACCATACACAAAATGAATCATGTGACTAAATATTTAGGAAGAGGTCCTAAACCTAGCATGAAAGTGCATCCTTGTAGCTGTGTGGGCTAATATAGTCAAAATGTTTGCCTTGGGGTAACCTTGAGCCAATGTCCATGGGGTATGTTGTCCGTTTTATGCATAATGGAGTAGATTTAGACTTAGGAAATGTACGTTTTTCCAACGCATGCCCTTACCTTGCACTTCTCAGTAGTTGGTATTCAGATTTACTTTATGCAGGCTCGTAACTGGCTTTGCAGGCAAGGTTCCCTTCCACAGTCTGAATAAATTTTATTCAACCGCTGAAAACCCTCCCATTTACTGGCCAACAGATTTTCCAACATTTTCTTGTAGAGTTTTCATTTAATAAGAGTTTTCAGTAGATTTATCTTAAGCTATCCCTTTAAATACGGTTTACCTTTCCAATTTTGTCGACAGACTCACTAGAATACATCGAAATAAATATTGGAAGGTGAAAAAAAAGTGTACAATAGGGGTTGAACAATAGGCTAGTCCTATAAATCCTATCCTAATCATGGAACTGTAATGACAAAGGTCAGTCATCGTGAGCCGTGCTCCAGGTTTAAGCGGCTACGTATGGTCCGCGTTACATAATGATTCAAATAGGCTACATATCCCAAATTATTGCACAACGTTAGCATAATACGATCTACTATTGCTAACAACCCTCAAGAACAACTACACGGACGTGACAGGGAAAGGTAAACAGAATGGAATGGAACACTACAAGTATGTGGGTATTACATAGAGTGGCTAATATTTAACATGGTACAAATTGCCAAATAAAATGGAGGAAAGCCAGGGAATATAATTAAAACATTAGAAAGCGCATAAATCAACTTGATAGGTTCGGTGCTACAAAAGCCGATAGCTTGGTTAGCTGGTTGCCTAGCGTTTAAGAGCGTTGAGCCAGTAGCCGAAAAGTCGTTAGTTCAAATCCGGTAAGGTGGAAAAATCTGCTGTTCTGCCCTTGAGCAAGGCAGTTAACCCCCAACAACAACTGCTTCCAGGGCGCTGATGAAGGCAGCCCTGCACCTCTCTGATTCAGAGGGGTTGGGTTAAATCCAGAAGATACATTTGGGTTGAATGCATTATGCTGTGCAACGACTAGGTATCCTCTTTCTCTTCCCTTGGGTCTCCAAATTTCATCCCTGCAAATTATGAGGGTTTACAATAAAAAAAAATTGAATTATAGTATAGCTTTTTATAGCCGAAATACATGTCATGTTGATATGATTTTCAGTTTGCTTCCATATAACTGGTTTCACATTATTCTCCAGGGAAAAAATATAAAACAATTGCTCTTTGTATTTACAATCCCGTTCTCCAAACGGATTCCTCATTTACCTAGCTATTATCAATAGCTTTATATCAATTTATACATGACAGTGCATATAAATAACAGCATTCTCCATCAGAAAAAAAATAGATGGTTCTTCCACTTGGAACCTGGTTCGCTCAACCTTTTTCATGGTTTTCTTGCGCGTAAAGGTGGTGGAATTAAGTCAAAGTCAGAATATGGAGTATCTATAGACACCCCTCCACCACAACTTCATTTGATCTCCACCTGTCACGACTTCCACCGAAGGTGGCTCCTCTCCCTGTTCGGGCGGTGCTCTGCGGTCGTCGTCGCTGGCCTACTAGCTGCTACCGATCCATTTTTCTTTTTCGTTTGTGTCTGTCTGTTTTGTTTACACCTGTGTCCTATTAGTTAATTTCGGTGGGTTTATTAACCTCCGCTGCCTGCTATGCATTGTGCGGGATTATTTGCTGTTTGCTATGTTAGGGGTGCGTGATTGCGCCACGTTTTTTTTTTTTTTTTTTTTCCCTCTCACGGTTGTTGGACCGTTTGGACTGTAATTAGGAGTAGAGTTTTCTCCTCCGTGTGTTACGTTATTTCCCTGTGTGTGGCGACTTCGTTGGGTGTGTTTCCCCACCTGTTGTTGTGTTGAGACTTTCAAATAAACATTGTGCTACTGGGACTTCCTTGATCTCCTGCTCCTGACTCCTGCACCTACCTCTTCTTAGGAGACACGTAACACCATCCCAAAGGAATAGCTGGTGAATAGCGTAATATTCTCATGCTTCAAGTCAAGGCCAGAAAATGCATAGGGAATTAAGTTCCTTTTACGCATGCATAACTCGGTCGGAATTCCCTCCATATGCATAGTATTTTTGCAATGTATCATGCATATGAACTCAAGATAGTGAATTTGTATTGTTACAAAGCAGATATCTTCATGCCCCCTGTATACAAATGTAACACGCCTTAGACTGAGACGTGGTCAGCAGATGAGAAATCTGAATTAACAGGGTGAAATGACGGACAAATCATTTTCGTACAAATATAAACAATCTAACACATTTTATCATAACATCACATATTAACATGCACTGTATTACCTGAACTAAACTGAGCCTTCGTTCATAGAAAATAAAACAGGATATAAAACATTGTTGAAAAAAAAAAGTTCGAACGCCATCTTAATCCCTTCTTTTACACGTAAACCATTAGCAACCTAGCCAACATCCATTACTTACAATGGGGAAAATACCAACCAGGTTTACACTCCTTTCAATTGCCTTCAAACTCATGGACTATGTAGTTAACCATGTTATCGCAATATTTTAAGTCTCATTTTGCACTTTACATACCTGAATTAACAGGGTGAAATGATGAGACGGCGATACTTTAGTGTTCAGTAGTAGGCGTTCCCAAGATTGAAGAAATACAAAACCTCATCTCACTAACGTTCCCCATTGATGTCACAGCTCTCTTTAGCGGCAGTAAACGTTACTTTAAATGCAAATACCTGGGAGGCCCAGAAAATGATAAAAGGGATGGCTCCATAAAATAAACCATATACATTAGCAGTCAAATGTTTGGACACCGCTACTCATTCAAGGGTTTTTATTTTTTACTATTTTCTCCATTTTATAATAGTGAAGACATCAAAACTATGAAATAACACATATGGAATCATGTAGTAACCAAAAGTGTTAAATCAAAATATATATTTTATATTTGCACACTCTTGGTATTATATTTATATATACACACACACACACACACACACACACACACACACACACACACACACACACACACACACACACACACACACACACACAGTGCTGCTTGAAAGTATGAACCCTATAGGGCTGGTCATTATTTTGCTATAAATTAAAATAAATATATACAATCCTTATCTAAACCCCAATTTGTAATAAAGACATCCCAATTAAATGACAGAAACAAAAAAAGATATGTTCATTGTTTATTTAAGACATTCAGATTTGATGTGTGCAAAAAATATGTGAACCTCTTCAGTCAATAGCTTGTGGCACCTCCATTAGCAGCGATAACTTGGAGTAAACGTCACCTATAGCCAGTAATCAGTCTCTGACATCTGTTTTGAGGGATTTTTGCCCACTCCTCCTTATAGAACTCAGCCAATTGAGTGAGGTTTGAGGGGTGTCTGGCATGAACTGCCCACTTCAGGTCCTCCCACAGTATCTTGATTGGATTTAGGTCAGGACTTTTACCAATCAAAAACACATCTTTCTCCTGAGCCATTTTTTGGTAGATGTGTGTAACCGATGTGAAATGGCTAGCTAGTTAGCAGTGGTACGCACTATTAGCGTTTCAATCAGTGACGTCACTCGCTTTGAGACCTTGAAGTAGTGGTTCCCCTTGCTCTGAAAGGGCCATGGCTTTTGTGGAGCGATGGGTAACGATGCTTCGAGGGTGACTGTTGATGTGTGCAGAGGGTCCCTGTTTCGAGCCCAGGTTGGGGCGAGGAGAGGGACGGAAGCTATACTGTTACATGTGCTTGAATGCTTTGGGCCGCTGTCTTGTTGGAAGACACATTTTCAGCCAACTTTAGCTCCTTGACTGAAGCCCTTACGTTCTGTTCAAGAATCTCCTGGTAATACCTCAGAATTCATGGTTTCCTTAATGATGTGGAGTTGTCCAGGTCCAGAGGAGGAAATGCAGCTACAGATCTTGACATTCCCACCACCATGCTTGACTGTTGGAATAAGGTTATTTTGGGAGTAGGCAGTGTTGGGTTTTCATCAGAAAGCTGTGTTGATTGTGACCAAAAACGTCAATTTTGGACTCATTGGTCAAGAGCATTGACTTCCAGAAACCTTCAGATTTCTCCAGGTGGTCTCTTGCAAAGTTAAGACAGGCAGTTTGGTTCTTTTTTTGACAGCAGAGGCTTCTTCCTAGCAACTCTCCCATGAATGGCATTTCGATTCAGTGTTCTTATTGTTGAAGCATGCACAGTTACCTGAGATGCAGCAAGGGAAGTCTGCAAATCTCTAATGTTATGTTTGGGTTGGATTTTACCTCAATTATTATTGTTCTTGTGGCTCTTGGGGATATTTTGGAAGGGCGTTCACTTCTATGCCGAGTTGCTGTCATGCTCTCCATTGGTAAATTATTTGCCTCACAGTGGACTGATGGAGCTCAAATCTTTTTTTATGATTTTATAGCCTTCCACAGACTGATGTGCTCTCACTACCCTCGTCCTGATGTCCTCTGACATCTCCTTTCCTCCCAGCATGGCGTGCTTTGCATTCACGTGGATGGGTAACATAACTAACCAGGTTTCTTATCTCTATTTATCAGAGTCCCGCCCAAACTCTTTCCTAACGATCTCTCATTTGATTGGTTCATTTGGTACCCAATTATTTACCCACCTGATTCTACTTACCTACTTGATTTAACCAATGCAACTTGGGGTTCACTTATTTTTGCACCTGCATTAAATTCCCTTTTAATTTAATTTTTTTTCTACACGCATGATATGGTATTGGTAAAAAAAAACTATAATATCAGATCAAAAAGACTGGTTCTGATTTCATGGTAAAAACAACCAAACAGGGCCTCCCAAGTGGCGCAGTGGTTAAGGGCGCTGTACTGAGGTCTGTGGGGCTACGCACAATTGGCCTAGCGTCGTCCGGGTTAGGGAGGGTTTGGCCGGTAGGGATATCCTTGTCTCATCGCGCACCAGTGACTCCTGTGGCGGGCCGGGCGCAGTGCACGCTAACCAAGGTTGCCAGGTGCATGGTGTTTCCTCCGACACATTGGTGCGACTGGCTTCCGGGTTGGATGTGTTAAGAAGCAGTGCGGTTGGGTTGTGTATCGAAGGACGCATGACTTTCAACCCTCGTCTCTCCCGAGCCCGTACGGGAGTTGTAGCGATGAGACAAGATAGTAGCTACTAACAATTGGATACCATGAAATTGGGGAGAAAAAGGGGTACAATTAAAATAATAATAATTTAAACAACCAAACAAAATCTGTAATTGCATAAGTTGCATACTTTCAAGCAGCACTATACACTTGTGTGCGTCACACAAACATAAAACAAGCAGGGGTCTGGCCCCACTTGAGGTTCTTGAGAGAGCAGCCAAGGAAGTAAGATGAGGGAAGTCCATTAGAGCAGTAGCAAGAGTTGAAATAATAGACTGAATGACACTGAAGAGGTACATTAACAAAAATTAAATGTATCTGTGTAAAAGTCTGGAGTCTGGACATGGAGTCGAGTTTCATGGGCTTCAAAATGCAGAGAACTTTCTTACAAATGGACACTTAGAAACAACATCAGACAACTGGTCAAGCATTGGAAGGGTAAGTGATATTGAACAGAAAGATCTATATCTGAATTATAGTGGAGGCTCCTCAGAGGAGGACCATCCTACTGAGTGAATTTCATAAAAATAGTGAAACATTTTACAAAGTAATCCTTTTTAAATAATAATATACAAACTATTATTAACATGTCACTAAATAATGATTAAAACACACTGTTTTGCATTGAAGGTCTACAGTAGCCTCAACAGCACTCTGTAGGGTCGCACCATAGTGTAGCCGGAGGACAGCTAGCTTCCGTCCTCTGGGTACTTTGACTTGAATACAAAACCCAGGAGGCTCATGGTTCTCACCCCCTTCCCATAGACTTACACAGTAATTATGGCAACTTTCAGAGGACATCCTGCAGAGCTCTTCCAGCATGAACTGACATGTTGTGTCCACCCAATCAAAGGATCAGATAATTAATCTAGTACTGAACTACAGCTAGCTAGCACTGCAGTGCAGTGCAAAGAGAGAGAAAGACAATTGTTGGAGGAGCGAGAGAGAGAGAGCTAGCTATATTTCATCATCTTCTTTTCACTTACATAGCTAGCAAATGCAGCTAGCTCGTTTTGCCTACTCAAACACCTTGCTCAAACAGAGGGATGCAATGTTAGCTAGCTGGCTATGACTATCCAACACTGGAACTTTTCCAAGTCAAGGTAAGCTTTTGGTTTTACTAATTTATTGCCAACGGGGCCTGCCAATTAAACTGCTTACTGACTGTACACTGTACTGCATGATTGTAGCGGGTTTAATAATGAGTTACTTCTATTAGCTATGTTGACTATGACGGTACTTTAGCTAATATGATAACAATAATGTATGAAGATTGATATGAAGATTTTTTTTTTCTCGCCTGGTTACAAACAGCTGATATGTTTGGTAGTTGGTATTTTATTAGGATCCCTATTAGTTGTTGCAAAAGCAGCAGCTACTCTTCCTTGGGTCCACAAAAAACATGAAACTTGACATAATACAGAACATTAATAGACAAGAACAGCTTAAGGACAACGCCTCTCCCCTAGGTCAAATAGGGGAGAGGCGTTAGGCCGTGAGGTATTGCTTTATCTGTTTTTTGAAACCAGCTTTGCTGTTTATTTGTCAATATGAGAGAGAATAGAGTTCCATGCAATTATCGCTCCTTATAATACTGTACGCATTCTTGAATTTGTTCTGGATTTGGAGACTGTGAAAACACCCCTGGTGGCATGTCTGGTGGGATAAGTGTGTGTGTCAGAGCTGTGTGTAAATTGACTATGCAAACAATTTAGGATTTTCAACACATTAATGTTTCTTCTAAAAAGAAGAAGTGATTCAGTCAGTCTCACCTCAAGTCTTAGCCAAGAGAGACTGGCATGCGTGGTATTTATATTTCAGCCCTCTGATTACTTTTTATTTTATTTAACCTTTATTTAACCAGGTAGGCAAGTTGAGAACAAGTTCTCATCTACAATTGCGACCTGGCCAAGATAAAGCAAAGCAGTTCGACACATACAACAACACAAGAGTTACACATGGAGTAAAACAAACAAAGTCAATATCACAGTAGAAAAATAAGTCTATATACAATGTGAGCAAATGAGGTGAGATAAGGGAGGTAAAGGCAAAAAAGGCCATGGTGGCGAAGTAAATACAATATAGCAAGTAAAACACTGGAATTGTAGATTTGCAGTGGAAGAAAATGCAAAGTAGAGATAGAAATAATGGGGTGCAAAGGAGCAAAATAAATACAGTAGGGGGAGAGGTAGTTGTTTGGGCTAAATTATAGATGGGCTATGTACAGGTGCAGTAATCTATGAGCTGCTCTGACAGCTGTTGCTTAAAGCTAGTGAGGGAGATAAGTGTTTCCAGTTTCAGAGATTTTTGTAGTTCCTTCCAGTCATTGGCAGCAGAGAACTGGAAGGAGAGGCGGCCAAAGGAAAAATTGGTTTTGGGGGTGACCCGAGAGATATACCTTCTGGAGCGCGTGCTACGGGTGGATGCTACTATGGTGACCAGCGAGGTGAGATAAGACGGGACTTTACCTAGCAGGGTCTTGTAGATGACCTGGAGCCAGTGGGTTTGGCGACGAGTATGAAGTGAGGGCCAGCCAACGAGAGCGTACTGGTCGCAGTGATGGGTAGTATATGGGGCTTTGGTGACAAAACGGATGGCACTGTGATAGACTGCATCCAATTTATTGAGTAGGGTATTGGAGGCTAATTTGTAAATGACATCGCTGAAGTCAGGGATCGATAGGATGGTCAGTTTTACAAGGGTATGTTTGGCAGCATGAGTGAAGGATGCTTTGTTGCGAAATAGGAAGACAATTCTAGATTTAACTTTGGATTGGAGATGTTTGATATGAGTCTGGAAGGAGAGTTTACAGTCTAACCAGACACTTAGGTATTTGTAGTTGTCCACATATTGTCTACATAGTTGTCCACATAGTCAGAACCGTCCAGAGTAGTGATTTTGGACGGGCGGGCAGGTGCAGGCAGCGATCGGTTGAAGAGCATGCATTTAGTTTTACTTGTATTTAAGAGCAATTGGAGGCCATGGAAGGAGAGTTGTATGGCATTGAAGCTCGTCTGGAGGGTTGTTAACACAGTGTCCAAAGAAGGGCCAGAAGTATACAGAATGGTGTCGTCTGCGTAGAGGTGGATCAGAGACTCACCAGCAGCAAGAGCGACATCATTGATGTATACAGAGAAGAGAGTTGGTCCAAGAATTGAACCCTGTGGCACCCCCATAGAGACTGCCAGAGGCCCGGACAACAGGCCTTCCGATTTGACACACTGAACTCTATCATAGAAGTAGTTGGTGAACCAGGCGAGGAAATCATTTGAGAAACCAAGGCTATCAAGTCTGCCGATGAGGATGTGATGATTGACAGAGTCGAAAGCCTTGGCCAGGTCGATGAATACGGCTGCACAGTATTGTTTCTTATCGATGGCGGTTAAGATATCGTTTAGGACCTTGAGCGTGGCTGAGGTGCACCCATGACCAGCTCTGAAACCAGATTGCATAGCGGAGAAGCTGTGGTGGGATTCGAAATGGTCGGTAATCTGTTTGTTGACTTGGCTTTCGAAGACCTTAGAAAGGCAGGGTAGGATAGATATAGGTCTGTAGCAGTTTGGGTCAAGAGTGTGTCCCCCTTTGAGGAGGGGGATGACCGCAGCTGCTTTCCAATCTTTGGGAATCTCAGACGACACGAAGGAGAGGTTGAACAGGCTAGTAATAGGGGTTGCAACAATTTCGGCAGATAATTTTAGAAAGAAAGGATCCAGATTGTCTAGTCCGTCTGATTTGTAGGGGTCCAGATTTTGCAGCTCTTTCAGAACATCAGCTGACTGGATTTGGGAGAAGGAGAAGGTAAAGCCAACTAATTTAGTCTCCTCGACTTGTTCAACAGCCACACCATTCATTACCAGATTCAGCTGAGGTCTAGAACTTAGGGAGACATTTGTACCGAATACAATGCTCTTAGTTTTAGAGATGTTCAGGACCAGATTATTACTGGCCACCCACGCTTTGTTAAGAAGGTAAGAGCAAAAGAGTCCATAGATGCGAGAAGGGATTCAACAAGCTGTTTGTATGCAGCTATGAAAGTGAACTGTTTACATGTGATCAAGTGTGTATTCATTCTGCCGATTATGTTAGGTCACCGACCGCCAATGATCTGAATGTAGGCATATAGTGCATTTGGAATGTATTCAGACCCCTTGACTTTTTCAACATTTTGTTACATTAGTTTTGTTCTAAAATGTACTAAATTACTTTTTTTCCTCATCAATCTACACACAATACCCCACAATGACACACACCTGTCATTATGTCATTAAAGTGAAAACATTTTTTTAGAAATGTTTACAAAAAACTACAAAAAACAGAAATACCTTATTTACATACAGTGGGGCAAAAAAGTATTTAGTCAGCCACCAATTGTGCAAGTTCTCCCACTTAAAAAGATGAGAGAGGCTTGTAATTTTCATCATAGGTACACTTCAACTGTGACAGACAAAATTAGAAAAAAAATCCAGAAAATCACATTGTAGTATTTTTAATTAATTTATTTGCAAATTATGGTGGAAAATAAGTATTTGGTCACCTACAAACAAGCAAGATTTCTGGCTCTCACAGACCTGTAAGTTCTTCTTTAAGAGGCTCCTCTGTCCTCCACTCGTTAACTGTATTAATGACACCTGTTTGAACTTGTTATCAGTATAAAAGACACATGCCCACAACCTCAAACAGTCACACTCCAAACTCCACTATGGCCAAGACCAAAGAGCTGTCAAAGGACACCAGAAACAAAATTGTAGACCTGCACCAGGCTGGGAAGACTGAATCTGCAATAGGTAAGCAGCTTGGTTTGAATAAATCAACTGTGGTAGCAATTATTAGGAAATGGAAGACATACAAGACCACTGATAATCTCCCTCGATCTGGGGCTCCACGCAAGGTCTCACCCTGTGGGGTCAAAATTATCACAAGAACGGTGAGCAAAAATCCCAGAACCACACGGGGGAACCTAGTGAATGACCTGCAGAGAGCTGGGACCAAAGTAACAAAGCCTACCATCAGTAACACACTACGCCGCCAGGGACTCAAATCCTGCAGTGCCAGACGTGTCCCTCTGCTTAAGCCAGTACATGTCCAGGCCCGTCTGAAGTTTGCTAGAGAGCATTTGGATGATCCAGAAGAAGATTGGGAGAATGTCATATGGTCAGATGAAACCAAAATATAACATTTTTGGTAAAAACTCAACTCGTCGTGTTTGGAGGACAAAGAATGCTGAGTTGCATCCAAAGAACACCATACCTACTGTGAAGCATGGGGGTGGAAACATCATGCTTTGGCTGTTTTTATGCAAAGGGACCAGGACGACTGATCCGTGTAAAGGAAATAATGAATGGGGCCATGTATCGTGAGATTTTGAGTGAAAACCTCCTTCCATCAGCAAGGGCATTGAAGATGAAACGTGGCTGGGTCTTTCAGCATGACAATGATCCCAAACACACCGCCCGGGCAACGAAGGAGTGGCTTCGTAAGAAGCATTTCAAGGTCCTGGAGTGGCCTAGCCAGTCTCCAGATCTCAACCCCATAGAAAATCTTTGGAGGGAGTTGAAAGTCCGTGTTGCCCAGCACCAGCCCCAAAACATCACTGCTCTAGAGGAGATCTGCATGGAGGAATGGGCCAAAATACCAGCAACAGTGTGTGAAAACCTTTTGAAGATTTACAGAAAACGTTTGACCTCTGTCATTGCCAACAAAGGGTATATAACAAAGTATTGAGATAAACTTTTGTTATTGACCAAATATGTATTTTCCACCATAATTTAATAAATTCATTAAAAATCCTACAATGTGATTTTCTGGATTTCTTTTCCTCATTTTGTCTGTCATAGTTGAAGTGTACCTATGATGAACATTACAGGCGTCTCTCATCTTTTTAAGTGGGAGAACTTGCACAATTGGTGGCTGACTAAATACTTTTTTGCTCCACTGTAAGAATTCAGACCCTTTGCTATGAGACCCGAAATTGAGTTCAGGTGCATCCTGTTATCATTGATCATCCTTGAGATGTTTCTACAACATGATTGAAGTCCACCTGTGGTAAATTCAATTGACTGGACATGATTTGAAAAGACACACACCTGTCTATATAAGGTCTCACAGTTGACAGTGCATGTCAGAGCAAAACAGCCTGCTTGGAGTTTTCCAAAAGGCACCTAAAGGACTCAGACAACGACCCTAAGCACACAGCCAAGACAATGCAGGAGTGGCTTCGGAACAAGATGTCCTTGAGTGGCATTTACTCCTGTGATTATTATTATTATTTGACCATGCTGGTCATTTATGAACATTTGAACATCTTGGCCATGTTCTGTTATAATCTCCACCCGCCACAGCCAGAAGAGGACTAGCCACCCCTCATAGCCTGGTTCCTCTCTAGGTTTCTTCCTAGGTTTTGGCCTTTCTAGGGAGTATTTCCTAGCCAACGTTCTTCAACACCTGCATTGCTTGCTGTTTGGGGTTTTAGGCTGGGTTTATGTACAGCACTTTGAGATATCAGCGGATGTACGAAGGGCTATATAAATAAATTTGATCTGATTTGGCCCAGCCAGAGCACGGACTTGAATCTGATTGGACATCTCTGGAGAGACCTGAAAATAGCTGTGCAGCGACGCTCCCCATCCAACCTGACAGAGCTTGAGAGGATCTGCAGAGAAGAGTGGGAGAAACTCCCCAAATACAGGTGTGCCAAGCTTATAGCGTCATACCCAAAAAGACTTGAGGATGTAATCACTGCCAAAGGTGATTCAACAAAGTACTGCATAATGGGTCTGAATACTTTATGTAAATGCGTTTCAATGTTTACATTTTTGTATTTTTTTGATTGAAGAGGGACAAAAACTATTTAATACATTTTAGAATAAAGCTGTAAAATATGAGCTCGCGAGATCATGATGGTTCGTACGAGGCTAGGTAAGTTTTGCTTAGAGAACACTTTTTTTTGGACAAGCAATGTTTTCAAAACTGTTATTTGTACATTAATTCTGATTATTTCCAGGGATACACAACATCCTGAAATATATGTGGATATCTTTGTTAGAAAGAATACTATATTTCCCTTGACGTAGTGATGTTGATATAAAAAAATGGCTCAACTTACCCAACTCTCCCTTAACCGGTATGGAGCATTCACATATCACCTTAGAATTCTATAGCTAAGGTGGAAGATGGCTAGGTAACTGGTGTTTGACTTAACAGGAAACTAAACTAGAGTTTTTAATCCCTGTGCTAAACTAGTGTGTTATGTACAGTTGTATTGGCATCCTTGCACTTTTCTTAAATAATTCCCTATTTCTTCTAAAATATGTTGAAATTACTAAAACTTTGTTCTTGTTCTTGGATTTTCAACATTACAGAACCAATCTTATTTTAAATGTTATTTAGAAAATAAAGACAACAAAAATGATTTCCAACCCAAAACTACTACTTGGGTCTTTGGCCAAGATAACTGCCGACAAATGCTTATGGTAGCCATCAAAGAGCTTGCGGCACCTTTCTATCAAAGAGCTTGCGGCACCTTTCTATCAAAGAGCTTGCGGCACCTTTCTATCAAAGAGCTTGCGGCACCTTTCTATCAAAGAGCTTGCGGCACCTTTCTATCAAAGAGCTTGCGGCACCTTTCTATCAAAGAGCTTGCGGCACCTTTCTATCAAAGAGCTTGCGGCACCTTTCTACTGGCAATTTGGCCCACTATAGAGCAGCAAACTGCTTTCATTCTTTAACATTTATTTTTCGGAAATAACAATTGTAAATGTTGGTTTAGAAAGAAAAAAATTGTTTCTGCAAGGTTGAAAATCCAATGAAACGGTTAACAGGTAGCCTAGCAGTTAAAAGGCAGACACAAATAAAGAGTTGAAACAGTTATTCAATATTATGCATCATTGTTTAAGCTAATTTTTTAATGCTATTTGTGATATAATTAGCTGATTTCCCATGGCCACCCATGACTGGTTCTGGGTCCCTCCCTTGGCCACCCAATTAAACAAATCCTAGAAACGCCCTGTATCTCTCCCCATGAGGCTAGTCGAAGCCCCTGAGGACCGTTCAGACTAACCAGGCAATAAGTGCCCTCATCACATCACTTAAGCCAGCCACAGGCCCAGCTCTATTAGGTTGGCCAGGGACAGAGAGAGGAGAGGACCATTTCCATGTTACACAACCCTCATTTACCAGATCTGAATGATAGACTGCTGTTCAGTCCCAAACAGCACCCTATTCCCTATATAGTGCACTTGGGCCCTGGCCAAAAGTAGTGCACTGTATAGGGTTTAGGGTAACCGTTTTTGGATCACAACCTGTGTTTCTGGTGTGCTTAGCTTAAAGCAGTGTGTCTGTCTGTCACTGTCTGTAGATATGAGTACAGAGTAGCATATTAGTGGATATATGTTTTTGACTAACATATGGAGTTGTGGATCTGTTGTGGATGATTAGAGGCCTTTTGAGCTTTGATGGTCTGTTTTTTATCTATAGTTTCCTGTCCAAGCTTATCTGTGCTTGAAGCTTGTCTGTGCATTTGTACATAAGAAAAGTACATAAACAGCCTTCTCTCTCTCTCTCTCTCTCCCTCCCTCTCCCTCTCCCTCTGAGGAAATTCCATTCCAGTATAACTACTAGACAGACATTACTCTGGATCCACAGGGTTGGAAAAGGGTTGGCCACCCAAGAAATATGAAGATAAGGAGGACCAAAGGGGATGATTTGATTAAAGGAGACAAGCATAGAGCTACCTGAAATGATGTGAGAGAAAACCACTCACCGGAGTCCGGGGTTAGATTCCGAAAGGGGAATGGGATTCCATTCTGCATTTAAAAAGACATGGTTCAGTGAGTGAGGAGCTATTGTCAATGAACCATTTTTTTTCACCTGGTGCTAACAGCAGTCCTAACAGAATTAAAAGGAGTTGGTCTGTTCGTTTCCTGTTTCCAGTGTGTAACCTCATTAATGGTCCCCCTCCTTCCCGTCAATGTCCTCCAGAGCGGCAGTCCTGATCTCTCTCTCATCTTTTCCTGTCCTTCTTTTGTCAATCTCCCTCTCTCATTCTCTCTCTTTCATTCACTTCTTTCCGCTCTCCTGAGTTCATACAGACTATAGATGCACTTTTGCATGCCTTGGAAAATAGGTTGTTCTGTGGCAGAGAGCCTTAAAAAATACACAGACACACACAGACACAGACACAGACACACACACAGAAGCTGATTCCCAAGCCTTAGAGGTGAGAGAATAAATCTGTCTGAGCTCCAGAGAGTACAGCAACATTAGATTAAGGAAACATAAATGAGTACAGTCAATTACATGAGACAAGCCCCACAGTAAATGAACCCATTTAATCACACATTTTTCCCAGACATTAAAATATCCAAATCATGTGTCATTAGTAACCCTTTGAAATAATCAATCTTTTTTTTAAAAACATTTTAATGGAAAAGTATGTGGAAAAAAGTGTGTTTTATGTCCGGTCGCAATTGTGACCGGTGGGATAATGTGATGTACACTGAATTAACATATTTATCCTATGCAGTCATGGAAATTCTTCTATATCCCAGCCCAGTTATTAACACATTTAAAACTCTGTCACTGGCGGTCCCCAGCATTGCTACTAGAATGACCCAACACGTTCTAGTGTGACTATTTTACATATCAAAAACCCTTATACAACACCAATATGAATACTGAGAGCAAAGACAAAAAAACAACAACCATCAACCTATTTCAACATTGTTACTTTATTGAAACATGAATAAGTTCAAATATTACAATATTAAAATATTAATTGTAACATTGTCATTGTCACATTTTAGTGCAACATTCACTAACAACTGTATTGTATAGCAGTCGTGTGATTCATTCACATTGAACAAAAATGTAACATTTGGGATAGAGGTAGCCTGTAGAATATGCATTCAAGTAGAGGCCTACACTGAACATACCATAGAGGTAGGCTTCAGAACCAAGTGCACGATTAGTTTGTGCATCACAGTTTTGAACTACGATCAATCAGACCTACTGTAATACAGTTGCTTGTCCTTGGTTTGGGTGGAGTAGAGGTTGGACATTTCAATGGTGATCTATCTTAGGGTGGGTGGATACATTAGTAGGAAAACATCCATTGGGTTGAGGTCAGCTTTGTTTGACACATTCTGCAGCATTTGGGCTGTATACCATGTGTTTTGGAATCACAGCGGTGGCAGGCCTCTTCGATTGTTTGTACACTCCATCTTTATTTATGACCACCTGCAGCTTTTCCCTTGGCTCTTCTGACTGGACCCTCTAGCGGGTAGAGGCACTTGGCTCTTCATTATCAACAGTGGAGGTGTGTGGTGGGTGGGAGAGGGAGGTGGGGGTGGTGAGGGTTTGGTCATCACTGATAACGTCCCTGTCATGATCTGTTTGCATAGGTTCAGTATATGCATTCAACAGCCTGGCTGGCAAATGGCCTGTCTCCCCCTCATAGTCCATATCTGACCCAGCGGTATCACAATCACTGGGGACAGCATCTTTCTCATTTTGAGGGATAACTGCAATGTTGCATGCCTTGTCTGGGCAGTCACCTAGATCCAACATATCCAGAACTTGACTCAATGTCAAACTAAAAGAAAGAACAGGGTAGAAAGTTAGAACAAGAACTATGTATGTGTATCAGTATGTGTATACCTAGATGCACTGTGTTATCCCGCCGGTCACTATTGTTGCCGTCCACATGTTTACACATTCTATGACCACACTGAACAAAGTTGAGTAATTGCAAATGCATATATCAATACTAGACACCTTAAAGAGGGTGTGTACCAAAAATCTTTGTCCTATCTGTATGTTAGCATACTTTAATAACCTCTTGTTTGGAAGCTTTGATGCCGCCGTCCTCTTCTCATGGTGCAACCAGGAAGTGAACAGCTCTGGTCATGAGACAATTTACATTAAACATGTGACACTGCACATCTTTCATTGAGACCCTTTATTATTTCAATATTTGCTGGAAATGCATTGATACATCATTCAGTGAACATTTTTGAGCCTTATAACTGAAAATGTTTTTTTTTTACGGTCACTATTGTGACTGAGGGTGAGTGATGGAGAGAGATGGACAGATGGATGCAGGGAGTTCAGAAAAGGAAAGAGATGAGCCATCTGTCTTCATAGGGAGTTCCCCATTGACCTACCATTGACAATGTTTAGACTCTCTTTGAGGTACTGTAGAGGACCCAATGAGAGGGCCTTCCCACGTCCACTAACTCACGCTATCCCTGCCCTGTCCTAGTAAACTCTGATATAAGGGGGTCAGATACAAAGGGGTCAGCCTGAACCCCTCACCATTCACGTTCATGGGTCATCACTGGCTCTCAGGTCACCAGGGGCATTGAGGGATTCTCTGTAAACACACTCTTATATCAGAGTCACACCAGACCCTTTTCACAAGGTTGAGAGGGAAGCTGGAGCTTGGCTGCACAGCTATTTTCAGGCCTCTCCAGAGATGTTCGGTCGGGTTCAAGTCCGGGCTCTAGCTGGGCCACTCAAGGACATTCAGAGACTTGTCCCAAAGCCACTCCTGCGTTGTCTTGGCTGTGTGCTTGGGGTTGTTGTCCTGTTGGAAGGTGAACATTGGCCCCAGTCTGAGGTCCTGAGCACTCTGGAGCAGGTTTTCATCAAGGATCACTCTGCTTTGCTCTCTTCATCTGTGCCTCGATCCTGTCTAGTCTCCCAGTCCCTGCCGCTGAAAAATCCCCATAGCATGAGGCTGCCACCACCAGGCTTCACTGTAGCTGGTTTCCTCCAGATGTGACACTTGGCATTCAGGCCAAAGAGTTCAATCTGGGCTTCATCAGACCAGATAATGTTCTTTCCCATGGTCTGAGAGTCTTTAGGTGCCTTTTGACAAACTCCAAGCAGGCTGTCATGTGGCTTTTACTGAGGTGTGGCTTCCATCTGGCCACCCTATCATAAAGGCCTGATTTGTGGAGTGTTGCAGAGATGGTTGTCCTTTTGGAAGGTTCTCCGATCTCCACAGAGGAACCCTAGAGCTCTATCAAAGTGACCATCGGGTTCTTGGTCACCTCCCTGACCAAGGCCCTTCTCTCCCAATTGCTCAGTTTGGCCGGGCTGCCGGTTCTAGGAAGAGTCTTGGTGGTTCCAAACTTCTTGCATTTAAGAATAATTGAGGTCACTATGTTTTTGGGGGCCTTCAATGCTGCAGAAATGTTTTGGTACCCTTCCCCAGATTTGTGCCAGATTTGAGCTCCGAGACAATCCTGTCTCGGAGCTCTACGGACAATTCCTTGGACCTCATGGCTTGGTTTTGTTCTGACATGCACTGTCAACTGTGGGACCTTATATACACAGGTATGTGCCTTTCCAAATCATGTCCAATCAATTGAATATACCACAGGTGGACTCAAGTTGTAGAAACATCTCTAGGATGATCAATGGAAACGGCATGAACCTGAACTTAATTTTGAGTCTCATAGCAAATGGTCTGAATACTTACAGTGCCTTGCGAAAGTATTCGGCCCCCTTGAACTTTGCAACATTTTGCCACATTTCAGGCTTCAAACATAAAGATATAAAACTGTATTTTTTTGTGAAGAATCAACAACAAGTGGGACACAATCATGAAGTGGAACGACATTTATTGGATATTTCAAACTTTTTTAACAAATCAAAAACTGAAAAATTGGGCGTGCAAAATTATTCAGCCCCTTTACTTTCAGTGCAGCAAACTCTCTCCAGAAGTTCAGTGAGGATCTCTGAATGATCCAATGTTGACCTAAATGACTAATGATGATAAATACAATCCACCTGTGTGTAATCAAGTCTCCGTATAAATGCACCTGCACTGTGATAGTCTCAGAGGTCCGTTAAAAGCGCAGAGAGCATCATGAAGAACAAGGAACACACCAGGCAGGTCCGAGATACTGTTGGGAAGAAGTTTAAAGCCGGATTTGGATACAAAAAGATTTCCCAAGCTTTAAACATCCCAAGGAGCACTGTGCAAGCGATAATATTGAAATGGAAAGAGTATCAGACCACTGCAAATCTACCAAGACCTGGCCGTCCCTCTAAACTTTCAGCTCATACAAGGAGAAGACTGATCAGAGATGCAGCCAAGAGGCCCATGATCACTCTGGATGAACTGCAGAGATCTACAGCTGAGGTGGGAGACTCTGTCCATAGGACAACAATCAGTCGTATATTGCACAAATCTGGCCTTTATGGAAGAGTGGCAAGAAGAAAGCCATTTCTTAAAGATATCCATAAAAAGTGTTGGTTAAAGTTTGCCACAAGCCACCTGGGAGACACACCAAACGTGGAAGAAGGTGCTCTGGTCAGATGAAACCAAAATTGAACTTTTTGGCAACAATGCAAAACGTTATGTTTGGCGTAAAAGCAACACAGCTCATCACCCTGAATCACCCATCACACCATCCCCACTGTCAAACATGGTGGTGGCAGCATCATGGTTTGGGCCTGCTTTTCTTCAGCAGGGACAGGGAAGATGGTTAAAATTGATGGGAAGATGGATGGAGCCAAATACAGGACCATTCTGGAAGAAAACCTGATGGAGTCTGCAAAAGACCTGAGACTGGGACGAAGATTTGTCTTCCAACAAGACAATGATCCAAAACATAAAGCAAAATCTACAATGGAATGGTTCAAAAATAAACATATCCAGGTGTTAGAATGGCCAAGTCAAAGTCCAGACCTGAATCCAATCGAGAATCTGTGGAAAGAACTGAAAACTGCTGTTCACAAATGCTCTCCATCCAACCTCACTGAGCTCGAGTTGTTTTGCAAGGAGGAATGGGAAAAAAATTCAGTCTCTCGATGTGCAAAACTGATAGAGACATACCCCAAGCGACTTACAGCTGTAATCGCAGCAAAAGGTGGCGCTACAAAGTATTAACTTAAGGGGGCTGAATAATTTTGCACGCCCAATTTTTCAGTTTTTGATTTGTTAAAAAAGTTTGAAATATCCAATAAATGTCGTTTCACTTCATGATTGTGTCCCACTTGTTGTTGATTCTTCACAAAAAAATACAGTTTATATCTTTATGTTTGAAGCCTGAAATGTGGCAAAAGGTCGCAAAGTTCAAGGGGGCCGAATACTTTCGCAAGGCACTGTATGTAAAGGTAATTCTGTTTTTTAATGGATGTGTAAATATTTTTAAAAACCTATTTTCACTTTGTCATTATTGGGCATTGTGTGTAGACTGTGGAGGATTATTCATTTATTTAATCCATTTTAGTATAGGGCTGTAACGTAAGAAAATTTGGAAAAAGTCAAAGGGTCTGAATACTTTCCGAATGCACTGTATATCTAAAACATTCCATTACTACACATCTACATAACCATATTCCTCTCTCACACACACACACACACACACACACACACACACACACACACACACACACACACACACACACACACACACACACACACACACACACACACCATGTCCCCACTGGATTCCAATGTTCGTTAACGAAAGGGAAATAAATACAAAAGGGAAATGAGAATCCATTCTGCCTTTTAAAAAGTTCAGTGAAGAGCCATTGTCTGGAATCATTTGCTTCACCTGGAGCTAACAGCAGTCCTAACCGAATTAAATCAAAGACGGCCCATCTACCCCTCATTCGCCCATTCTGCTCGTTTCCTGTTTCCAGTGTGTAACCTCATTAACTTTCCCCCTCCTTCCATTCCAAGCCTCAGTCTTCTGTTTATGTTCCCAAGCTGCTTCACCAAATCTCTCACTCTATCCATCACTCTTTCTACACGCTCCCTCACTCTCTCTCCTTTTCTCTGGCTCTTTCTCTCACGCCTGGTGGCCGTTCCTCTCTCTGTTTGACATTCACTATCGCTCTATCACACCTTTTTCTCTCCTTTTATCAGTGTATGTCAACGTCCCTCTCTCATTCTCTTTCTTTCATTCACTCCTTTCCGCTCTCCTGAGTCCATACAGACTATAGATTGCACTCTTGCGTGCCTTGGAAAAACGGTTGTTCTATGGCAGAGAGCCTTAAAACACACAGTACACAGATGCACACACACACTACACACACACACAAATATAAACTGATGCCTAAGCCTTACAGAGGTGAGAAAATGAATGAGTACAGTGAGTACATCAACATCAGATTAAGGAAACATAAACGAGTACAGCTCATTACAGGAGACAAGCCCACAGGAAACTAAAGAGGAAGTGAATGAAAGATGGAGGGAGATCAGCGAGAGATAGATGGATGGATGGATGCAGGGAGTTCAGAGGGGGAAAGAGGTGAGCAATCTGTCTGTCTTCATCGGGAGTTCCCCATTGACCTACCATTGACAATGTTTAGATTCTCTTTGAGGTGGATGACCCAATAAGAGGCCTTTCCCATGTCCTCTAACTCACACTCTCCCAGCCCTGTCTTAGTAAACTCTGATATGAGGGGGTCAGATATTGAAGGCTCAGCCTGAACCTCCTCACCAGTCATAGTCATGGGTCATCACTGGCTCTCAGGCCACCAGGGGCATTGAGGGATTCTCTGTAAACACACTTGTATATCAGAGTCCCACCAGACCCTTTTCACAAGATTGAGAGGGAAGCTGGACTACACAGACATGTGCAAACACACACACATTTAGTCTCTTGTCCACCTATATTGCCTAAATGTAGTTAGATGACCATACATTTCCTTACCTCACGCCACTCCCCAACTGTTCCATATGAGGAAGGGAGAGCGAGGAAGGGATGGAGAGAGTGAGAGAAAGAGAGAGAGCGAATGAGTCCATCTCGAAACAATGAAATGTAATGACTGATTAATCCCCAGCCATCACATTATCATTGATTTATATCTAAAACATTCCATTACTGCACATCTCCATAACCACATTCCATTCACACACACACACACACACACACATTTCGAACAAACTCATATATCAGCGTCACACCAGAGCTTTGTCTTGTCCACTTTGTCTTGTCTGATCCTTTTCACAAGGGTGCCTATATCAAATCAAATTTTATTTGTCACATGCGCCAAATACAAATGTAGACCTTACAGTGAAATGCTTACTTACAAGACCTTAACCAACAATGCCGTTTTAAGAAAAATAAGTGATAAAGTATTTTCCAAAATAAACTGAAGTAAAAAATAAATAAATAAAAAATACAAAAAAATTAAAGAGCAACAATAAAATAACAGTAACGAGGTAATATACAGGGGGTACCGATACAGAGTCAATGTGCAGGGGCACAGGTTAGTCGAGGTAATGTACATGTAGGTAAAGTGACTATGCTCCGGTACCGCTTGCCGTGCGGAAGCAGAGAGAACAGTTTATGACTAGAGTGCCTGGAGTCTTAGGCAATTGTTAGGGCCTTCCTCTGACACCGCCTGGTATCGAGGTCCTGGATGGCAGGAAGCTTGGCCCCGGTGATGTACTGGGCTGTATGCACTACCCTCTGTAGTGCCTTGCGGTTGGAGGCCAAGCAGTTGCCAAACCAGGCGGTGATGCAACCATGCTCTCGATGGTGCAGCTGTAGAACTTTTTGAGGATCTGAGGACCCATGCCAAATGTTTTCAGTCTCATGAGGGGGAATAGGTGTTGTCATGCCCTCTTCATGACTGTCTTGGTGTGTTTGGACCATGATAGTTAATTGGTAATGTGGACGCCAAGGAACTTGAAGCTCTCAACCTGCTCCACTACAGCCGTGTCGATAAAAATGGGGGCGTGCTCGGCCCTCTTTTTCCTGTAGTCCATGATAATCTCCTTTGTCTTGATCACATTGAGGGAGAGGTTGTTGTCCTGGCACCACACGGCCAGATCTCTGACTTCCTCCCAATAGGCTGTCTCGGCGTTGCCGGTGATCAGACCTACCACTGTTGTGTCATCGGCAAACTTAATGATGTTGTTGGAGTTGTGCTCGACCATGCAGTCATGGGTGAACAGGGAGTACAGGAGGGGACTGAGCACACAACCCTGAAGGGCCCCCGTGTTGAGGATCAGCGTGGCAGATGTGTTGTTACCTACCCTTACCACCAGGGGGCGTCCCGTCAGGAAATCTAGGATCCAGTTGCAGACTGAGGTGTTTAGTCCCATGGTCCTTAGCTTAGTGATGAGCTTTGAGGGAACTATGGTGTTTAATGCTGAGCTGTAGTCAATGAATAGCATTCTCACATAGGTGTTCCTTTTGTCCAGGTGGGAAAGGGCAGTGTGGAGTGCAATAGAGATTGTGTCATCTGTGGATCTGTTGGGGCGGTATGCAAATTGGACTGGGTCTAAGGTTTCTGGGATAGTGGTGTTGATGTGAACCATTACCAGCTTTTCAAAGCACTTCATGGCTACAGACGTGAGTGCTACTATAATGCCTAAGGGAGAGATGGGTAAGTTGAGCCAAAGGGGTAAGTTAAGCCACCCTTGTTTCTAGGAAACCATACACAAAATGTATCATTTTACCAAATATTTAGGAAGAGGTCATCATTTCAGGGAGTCTGTGAAGGAAGAAACCACATGCAAAAAGTGGTAAGCAAGTCACATCCCCAAAAACAGATTTTCACCAAGTCAAATTAATTTATTATTTGGTTTCATGATGCTTGTATGTTAACCAAATTAAATCATTGTAAGATTGTTCTATACATCATTTGGGGTCTCTATAAGCTTCAATATGAGGAATTAAACCTAGCATGAAAGTATATCCATGTAGCTGTGTGGGCTAATATAGTCAAAATGTTTACCTTGTGGTAAGTTGAGCCAATGGCAAGTTGAGTAAATTGAAGTGTTTTCTTCCCAGGTGTAATTGAAGGCATTGTCGCTGGGATATGAGGTAACAACAGGGTCCGGCCTATGTTAAAAGTGTTTTAAAAAGTACAAAGTGTTACGTGTTAAGCCTGTGTTTAAAAGATGCTTAAAATGCTAAAAGACAAAAAAGCGATTGTGGTTGTGTTGAATTGTGTTTGGGAAATAAAGATAGACATGGTTTTAGGTAGTGGTAATAGTTAATTCAGTACAGAAATCTGTAAATGGATTCATTTACCTTGTACCGTAGCTCAATTTACCCGGTAAAGTTGTAGCCTCGTACGAACCATCCGGATCTGGCAAGGTCACATTCTGTTTCGCTACAAAGTGAATGTGAGCACGCATCATCATGATGGTTCGTTCGAGGCTAGGTAAGTTTTGCCAAGACACCACCTTTTTTGGACGAGCAAATGTTTTCAAGACTGTAACATTTACATGCATTATGATCATTGCCAGGGATACACAACATCCTGAAATATATGTCGATATCTTTGTTAGAAAAACTACTATATTCCCTTGACAGAGTAATGCCGAATGTAATTATTCTTATTTTTAAATGCTAAACTTACTCCACTCTCCTCTATATGTAGTTAGATTACCATGCATTCCTTTACCTCACGCATCCAACTGTTCCATATAAGGGAGGGAGAGAGAGGAAGGGATGGAAAGAGACAGAGATAAAGAAAGAGAATGAGTCCACCTCCAAACAGTAAAATGTATCAACTGATTAATCCCCAGCCATCACATTACTGTTGATTTATATATTTTTAAATTCCATTAGTGCATAATAAAACACATTCCATTCACACCCTAATAGTTGTGCAAAGTTGGTAGAATATTATTAAAAATGATTCACAGCTGTAATGACTGCCAAAGGTGCTTCCACTAAATATTAACTCTGGGGTGTGAAGACATACACAATTCTTTTAGAAAAATGTATTGGGAACATTTTCTAGAACTTTGTTTTACTTTGAACATGTGGAGCCGGTTGTGTACATCTGCAAGAAGACGAAACTAATGTAATCTCTTTTTTTATTTTTTATATATAATTTTAATGCAGCAAAATGGAAAGACTTGAAGGGGTGTGTCGACTTTCACTAGGCGCTGTAGCACGTACACACAAACACACATCGCACACTGAACTCACTGCTCTGGTATAGGTTAGGAAGCGTTTCACACTTAGGCTGCGAGTGTGGGAGAGCTGACAGTGTCATATTGTGGCCTGAGGGGGAGAGAGGGGGGTTGGCAGCGAGAGAGAGGGAGCAAGAGATGGAGAGCAGAGGGAGAGCAGGGGGAGAGGGGCGGGGGTCGAGGGAGAGAGAAAGATGAAAATCAGGGGGTTAGAGTGGGTAGACCATACATTAGATAAAATCTTCCCATGACCATTATCTGAGTGGAAACAGTGACGAAGATGAAACTTTCCTACCAAGTGAATGCCTAAGTTATATACTCACTGATCTGTTTATTAGGTACACCAACCTAGTACCGGATCGGACCCCGCTCTCCAGGACAGCCTGAATTATTCGGGGCATGGATTCTACAAGGTGCCAGAGACGTTCCACAGGGATGTTGGTCCATGCTGACGCGATGACATCACGCAGTTGCTGCAGATTGGATGGTGGTACATTCATGCTGCAAACAGCCCAAAGATTCTCAATTGGGTTTGGTCAGCAACAATGTTTAGATATGCTGTGGTGTTCAATCGTTGCTCAATTGGTATCAATGGACTTAACGTGTGCCAGGAATACATTCCCCACAGAAGTGGAACCCGGTGTGGTTGTCTGCTGCAATAGTCCATCCGTGACAAGGATCGACGAATTGTGCGTTCCGAAATGTCGTTCTGCACACCACTCTTGTATTTCGCCATTATTTGTCTGTTTGTGGCTTGCATGATTCTTGCCATTCTCCTTCGATCTTTCTCATCAACGAGGTGTTTTGGCCCACGGGACTGCTGCTGACTGGATGTTTTTTGTTTGTAGCAACATTCCGAGTAAATCCTAGACACTGTCGTGCGTGAAAAGTCCAGGAGGGTGACCGTTTCTGAGATACTGGATCTCGTTTTGCCCATTCTAACATTAAATCGAACAGTAACTGAATGCCACTTGACTCACTGTCTGTAGGAGCGATCCAGTTTGGTGAACTGAGTGTTGTGGCAGGGCTTGCAAACTATAACGAGCTTCAGATTCCTTGGTGTCCACATCACCAATGAACTATCACGGGCCAAACACATATCAAGACAGTCGTGAAGAGGGCATGACAACACCTATTCCCCCTCAGGAGACTGAAAAGATTCGGGAAGGGGGTCCTCTGATCCTCAAAAAGTTCTACAGCTGCACCATCGAGAGCATCCTGGTTGCATCCCCGCCTGGTATGGAAACTGCTTGGCCTCCGACCACAATGCACTACAGAGGGAAGTGCCAGGTGGTGTCAGAGGAAGGCCCTAAAAATTGCCTAAGACTCCAGCCACCCTAGTCATAGACTGTTCTCTATGCTATCTCATGGTAAGTGGTACCGGAGTGCCAGGTCTCAATCCAAAAGGCTTCTTAACAGCTTCTACTCCCAAGTAATAAGACTTCTGAACAGCTAATCAAATGGCTACCCGGACTATTTGCATTGTCCTCCCCCACCCATTTTTACGCTGCATTTAACTGTAAGGTCTACTACACCAGTTGTATTCGGCGCATGTGACAAATAACATTTGATTTGATTTTGATTGGGAAAGTCAAACCCTTAAACGCTCTCATAGAACATCACACTAAAAAACACAATACAAAGACACACACACACACACACACACACACACACACACACACACACACACACACACACACACACACACACACACACACACACACACACACACACACACACACACACACACACATCCTGCACTTTGACAACACTGTGCCATTATCCAAATGGAACTCTGAGCCATCAAAATGTTTCTCTTTGCTGATAGGGAGAGAACCACCACATCCTCATCTTGGGCTGGTGAGGAGGACTGATTTACCTAGCTGTATTTTGTCAGATATGATTACTTCATATGACCACCAGGAGCCACGACCCCCAAGAGACCAGTTAGGAGATGACAGACCATTTGACAATGAGATTACTTATTTAAGATGAGCATCAAACATTATCTGAAGCTGTTCAATCATAATGACTCTTCTATCCTAATGTACTGTACATGTCTTAGATGGTATATGAATAATATATAGAGGAGAGGGGTTCATTATCTTTATGGATGAATCTGTGTGTCACCCATAGAGATGTGCTCTATTTCATTCTGTGGTTTCACTTCTCAAAGGATAGGGAGGGAGTGTGTGTGCATTAGCGTATGTCTATGAGAGAGTGTGTGAGTTATATTGTAGCAATCGTTACAATTCTCACCAAGTGGGTTAACCCTATTGGCACAATGCGAATGGTGTCTGCCTTTCACACCAGTGAACCGTGTTCGATTCCCTGCTACGCTGGTGTCAGAAGTGGGATGGCGGCCATGAGGCCATCAAAATGCGGAGTTAGATGTGTGAGGTGGCTTGAAAGAAAGTCGAAGCACGGGGATATGCCTTCCTGTTCTGAGGGAGCACTGTAGCGAGTGTGTGTGTGTGTATATATGAATGTGGATGAATGTATGTTATATTATATTATGGTCACAACCATACATAGCGTTCTGACTTCTGAGTTGAGGTTCTTCTGGCTGAACAATCAGTACACACACAGAGCAGTATGGTTGGTGGGGCCCGGGCTCTGTTATCTCTCTCTCAAGCCACTGCCTTTGTCTCCATGATGAATGCCGCTGTAATAAAACACGGATGAAGCATAGATCATGTCAGAACTGGGAATCAGGAACCATGAGGAAAAGGATTGTGGGAATTAACGTTTATCCGCCCAAAATCCCAGAATTCCTCGAGTGGCCGTTAGAGATTTAAATCACAGAGAGAGCGAGAGAGCGAGAGAGAGGACAGTTCTCAAACATGGGGATAATGGATTTTAAAAAGTAAAGAAAGACTCCAGAGGTGCGAGGGGGGAAATGGAGAGTGAGGGGGATAGAAGCAGGGTAAAGGCATAAGCCTATTGGTAATAAGAGATATTATGGTAGAGGAATGGTGGAACAGACAGATGAGCAACAGCAACCTGATACAACACACACACAATACACTAACACTTCATGACCAAAAGTATGTGGACACTGTATGCCGCATTATTACGGAGTTGGTCCCCCCTTTGCTGCTATAACAGCCTCCACTCTTCTGGGAAGACTTTCCAATAGATGTTGGAACATTGCTGCGGGGACATGCATCCATTCAGCCACGAGCATTAGTGAGGAAGTAGTTGGCCGATTAGGCCTGGCTCGCAGTCAGAGTTCAAATTCATCCCAAAGGTGTTCGATGGGGTTGAGTTCAGGGCTCTGTGTAGGAGAGTCAAGTTCTTCCACACCGATCTCAACATACCATTTCTGTATGGACCTCAGTTTATGCATGGGGTTATTGTCATGCTGAAACAGGAAATGGCATTCCCCAAACTGTTGCCACAAAGTTGGAAGCACAGAATCATTTAGAATAATTTGTAAAGCACAGAATCAATCATTTGTAATTGTATGCTGTAGCATTAAGATTTCCCTTCACTGGAACTAAGGTGCCTAGCCCGAACCATGAAAGACAGCCCCAGACCATTATTCCTCCTCCACCAAACTTTACAGTTGGCACTATGCATTGGGGCAGGTAGTGTTCTCCTGGCATCCACCAAACCCAGATACGTCTGTCGGACTGCCAGATGTTGAAGCTTGAGTCATCACTCCAGAGAATGAGTTTCCACTGCTCCAGAGTCCAATGGCGGTGAGCTTTACGCCACTCCATTCTGATTTTAGGCTTGTGTGCGGCTGCTTGGCTATGGAAACCCATTTCATGAAGCTACCAATGAACAGTTCTTGTGCTGACTTTGCTCCCAATGAGGCAGTTTGGAACTCGGTAGTGAGTGTTGCAACTTAGGAGAGAAGATTTTTACACGCTACGCTCTTCAGCACTCGGCAACCCCGTTCTGTGAGCTTGTGTGGCCAACCACTTTGCGGCTGAGCCGTTGTTGCTCCTAGACATTTACACTTCACAAGAACAACACTTACAGTTGACCGGGGCAGCTCTAGCAGGGTAGAAATTTGACGAACTGACTTGTTGGAAAGGTGGCATCCTATAACGGTGCCAAGTTGAAAGTCACTGAGCTCTTCAGTAAGGCCATTCTACTACCAATGCTTGCCAATGGAGATTGCATGGCTGTGTGCTCGATTTTATACATCTGTCAGCAATGGTTTGGCTGAAATAGCCTAATTCACTCATTTGAAGGGGTGTCCACATACTTTTGTATATATAGTGTACCTTACACCTATACAAATCATAAACTCCCATAATTGAGGGAGTGTAACATGTCCAGAGTGTGGGAGCTAACGTCTTATATACATTTCTGTGTGTCCAGTTTCCCTTGAGGTCAATTGCTAGATGCAGATTCAGACCCAGTTATCAATAACACTATATTGCACTGAAACATTACTTATGTGTTTTGCTGTGGTCCGTGCCGCTAACAAATAAACCTTAGGAGGTGCAGAGTGTTCCCTCTCCCTGACTGCTGCTCCCCCGGTACACTGACCAGGGAGAGACTTGACTGACTGATTCAATCTGGAAAGAATCATGGATTTGATCAAACTCACAGTTGAACAGAATTACTCAGCCACATCGTCGCTGACATGTCAGACACACGCACACACACACACACACACACACAAACACACAGTAATAACAGAACAACTGTCTCTGAACTGTATTTCTAAGGCTTTGATTTACTCCCCCAGCCGTGGAACAAAGAAGACGATGTGCAACAATTAAAGACTCCAAAAAGATTTAGAGCCCTGACTTCATAAGACCGGAATACATTGGAATTCTGCCTGGTATCACCAATAACAGAGGGACAGAGTTCCCATCTTTGGGGAAACATTGGCTTAAGAACACAAAATGTAAAATACAGACACACGGTCAAATGGAGGACACATCAGAGAACATCAGAGAAGACCATGACCGTTTCTCATATGGAGTGACCTGACCTTGTTCCTCCCAATGAACTGGAAGTCAGTGCTTGTGTCAGCACAGAAAGTGCTTCATTTAAGGATGCTGTTTACTTTGTAAATAGCTCATAGGTTACTGTTGTTTTTTCCCCCTTTTTTATTCAACCTTTATTTAACTAGGCAAGCAAAGTTTCTCAACTTTACATTTACAATTGTATTTGTTTATTTGACAGGGACCATGTACAGCGAGTGATCTACAGTAGCTTGCTTGCACCTGTGATCGATGGACACAACACATAATCAGTGTTCTCTTCTGTGTTGTCCCCCAAAGCTCAACATCACACACTAGATACACAGGATCAGATATGCCAGGTGTTGATATGTATCCTTTTCAGATCGTTATCACTGAATGTACGTGTGTGTGTGTGTGTGTGTGTGTGTGTGTGTGTGTGTGTGTGTGTGTGTGTGTGTGTGTGTGTGTGTGTGTGTGTGTGTGTGTGTGTGTGTACACGTCAAGCCATCTGGGAGCTGTTTGGCAAATGTTTAACCTAGAGCTTTACTGCACTTAATCTATTAGTTTGAATGTGTGTGTCGGAGATGCAGAGATGGAGAAAGAGGGAGAGAGAAAGACCGAGGTCAAGAGATTGAGAGAGACAGAGAGGTGAAAAGAAAGAGAGAGGAAGCGAGGCCGGGTCTGAATTAGCCCCAAGAGGCATGACTGTAGTATTTTAGGTCACTGCTCTCAATGCATGTGAAACTGAGATAAAAACATATCCCTCTCCAAAAAGTCCATCTGCTCTACATAAACCCTTGGGTGAATGGTCATCATTGACCGTAAAGCTGTCTCATGGTTCTGGATCTGAGCGGTTCAACCTGCCCAGAGTTGGCATAGCAACGGAGGCACATCCCCAGAGAGGGAGGGGCTCGTTCAGTTTAGTCATCTGATATGGCCCAATCAACACCTAGCACCAAGAAACTGTGTTTCTGGGTTTCTACAACAGACTGTTACTGACACTTCACCACACTACTACAATAAAACTACACTGACCTAATCTGCACAGTCTGACCACATACGCAAGCACTCAAGCATGTACGGATGCTCTTTCACTAACAGGCAGAGGTATTTAAGTGTCTATGGAGTAGGATAATGAAAGTTTGTCTGAGCATGAAGAAGTGAGACAGAGAGAGAGAGAGAGGAGGGAGGGAGAGAGACAGAGAGGGAAAGAGGGTGCGAGAGAGAGCGTATCTGAGGCATAGAAAAACAGAGAGAGATAAAAGAAGAAAGATTGAAGGGTGTGAGAGGAACGGAGACAAGTTACACAACATCCAACATCCACAGGACCAGGGTTGCCAGGTGTGGATAATGTGTATAATATATCACCTCCAGATGAGCTTGGTTGCTAGCACCATGCGCATGCATGTTGCAACTAATAAACAGGAAGACAGTTTTTACAGTAGGACTGGGTAGTTAGTTATGGGTGAGCTGTTCAGTGCACACACACTCTCTTCCTGTCCCCTCGCTCTCTTCCTGTCCCACAGTCTGCACTCGCTCCCTGCTGACCCCAGTCCTTAACATCCCAACATCTCACTCCCTCACCCAGCACCCCTTTCATACCACACATAAACATAGACACACACAGGCAGAAGCAAGTTCACACAGGCATACGCACGCACACACACACACACACACACATAACGCCATGGCTCCATCCAACCCAGTTCCCATCATATGATATTGTTAGTGTAAGTCAGTTGGGCCCCTCTCTCTGAAGCTCAGACACAGAGATTAAGCAGGCTGCCACTACTGTAACCCTACTGTTAAACATCAATGGCTTCTGTAATGTTGGATAAAGAAAGCATTGCTCCAAATATCCCGCTCATTTCACACTCATAAGCTCTCCCAGACCATGTGTGTATGCGTGCTGTGTACTATGTTTACTAACCATATGGGACCCAGTGTTTGTGGGATTGTGTGTGTGTGTGTGTGTGTGCGCTATATTTACAAAATCAAAAGAAGCCCAGTTTTAGGGGTCCAGAGACAGTCCTGAGCTACAGCATATAGCTATCAATTATTCTTTACCCAATTACATTCTCCCTCTCCCATCCCAGCTAACAATTCTATGTAGAGAGAGAACGTTTTTGTAATGTTACCCATAATGTTCACCTGATATTTGACTGTCCAGTTTTCCGTTAGTTACGGGAACATATGTATGTTGGAAGAAAAAATAATGAGAACCTATTTAGCATGTTTTGGCGTTAGAATTAGGAGAACATTCTCTTAATGCCAAACAGAACTTACCCAGAAAGTGGTTACCATGTTTTCAGAAGAGAAGGCTGGTGAGAGGAGCTATAGGAGGTCGGGCTCATTGTAATGGATGGAATAGCTCCTCCCACCAGCCTCCTCTGGTCCTCAGAAAATACAATATAATGTTCTAGACAAGTTTCAAGAGACGTTGCAAAAACATGACGTTTTCTAGTCGTTAGTAGAATATTCCATGTTCTCAGAATATAAGATATTAATGTTAAAGACATTTTGTTTCATTTTTGTATCCTTTTTACTCCTGAACTTATTTAGGCTTGCCATAACAAAGGGATTGAATACATTTCAGCTCTTAATTTTGAACTAATTTGTAAAAATGTCTAAAAACACAATTCCACTTTGACATTATTGGGCATTGTGGGTAGGCCAGTTACACAAATTCTCAATTTAATTACTTTTATATTCAGGCTGTAACACAACAAAATGTGAATAAGTAAAGGGGTGTAAATGCTTTCTGAAGGCAGGAAGATCGGAATGCCATGAAGTTCAAATCACGTTTGAATAGTGTTGAATAATATTTAATGTACAAATGAAAATACACAATGTAATCATGCGTGTTAAATATGTGAGATGACAAGATTGTATGTTAAAAGCTTGTGTGCGTGGGTATCCCTAACTGTGCCAACACACAAAGAGCTATAAATATACAGAGTGCACAAAACCTTTTGAACACCTGCTCTTTCCATGACATAGACTGACCAGGTGAAAGCTATGATCCCTTATTGAGGAAATGTATACAGTTGAAGTCGGAAGTTTACATACACCTTATCCAAATACATATAAACCCAGTTTTTCACAATTCCTGACATTTAATCAGAGTAAAAATTCCCTGTCTTAGGTCAGTTAGGATCACCACTTTATTTTAAGAATGTGAAATGTCAGAATAATAGTAGAGAGAATTGTTTATTTCAGCTTTTATTTCTTTCACCACATTCCCAGTGGGTCAGAAGTTTACATACACTCAATTAGTATTTGGTAGCATTATTTTACTTGGGTAAAACGTTTTGGGTAGCCTTTCACAAGCTTCCCACAATAAGTTGGGTGAATTTTGGCCCATTCCTCCTGACAGAGCTGGTGTAACTGATTCAGGTTTGTAGGCCTCCTTGCTCGCACACACTTTTTCAGTTCTGCCCAAAAAAATTATATAGGATTGAGGTCAGGGCTTTGTGATGGCCACTCCAATACCTTGATTTTTGTTGTCCTTAAGCCATTTTGCCACAACCATGGAAGTTTGCATGGGATCATTGTCCATTTGGAAGACGCATTTGTGACTAAGCTTTAACTTCCTGACTGATGTATTGAGATGTTGCTTCAATATATCCACATCATTTTCCTTTCTCATGATGTCATCTATTTTGTGAAGTGCACCAGTCCCTCCTGCAGCAAAGCACCCCCACAACATGATGTTGCCACCCCTGTGCTTCATGGTTCTCTGGCTTGCAAGTCTCCCCCTTTTTCCTCCAAACATAACGATGGTCATTATGGCCAAACAGTTCTTTTTTTGTTGGACATTTCTCCAAATAGTACGATCTTTGTCCCCATGTGCAGTTGCAAACCGTAGTCTGGCTTTTTTATGGCGGTTTTGGAGCAGTGGCTTCTTCCTTGCTGAGCGGCCTTTCAGGTTATGTCCATACAGGACTCATTTTACTGTGGATATAGATAATTTTGTACCTGTTTCCTCCAGCATCTTCACAGGGTTTTTTGCTGTTGTTCTGGGATTGATTTGCACTTTTCGTACCAAAGTAAGTTCATCTCTAGGAGACAGAATGCGTCTCCTTCCTGAGCAGTATGATGGTTGTGTGGTCTCACGGTGTTTATACTTGCGTACTATTGTTTGTACAGATGAACGTGTTACCTTCAGGCATTTGGCAATTGCTCCCAAGGATGAACCAGACTTGTGGAGGTCTACAATTTTTTTTCTGAGGTCTTGGCTGTTTTCTTTTGATTTTCCTATGATGTCAAGCAGAGGCACTACATTTGAAGGTAGGCCTTGAAATACATCCACAGGTACACCTCCAATAACCCTATCAGAAGCTTCTAAAGCCATAATTTTCTGGAATTTTCCAATATGTTTAAAGGCACAGTCAACTTAGTGTATGTAAACTTCTGACCCACTGGAATTGTGATACAGTGAATGATAAGTGAAATAATCTGTCTGTAAGCAGTTGTTGGAAAAATGACTTGTGTTATGCACAAAGTAGATGTCCTAACCGACTTGCCAAAACTATAGTTTGTTAACAAGAAATTTGTGGAGTGGTTGAAAAATAAGTTTTAATGACTCCAACCTAAGTGTATGTAAACTACCGACTTCAACTGTATGCCATTTAGCAGACGCTTTTATCCATAGCAACTTACAGTCATACATTTTATGTATGGGTGGTCCCGGGAATCAAACCCACTACCCTGGCACTAGAAGTACCATGCTACAGTGCCTTGCGAAAGTATTCGGCCCCCTTGAACTTTGCGACCTTTTGCCACATTTCAGGCTTCAAACATAAAGATATCAAACTGTATTTTTTTGTGTAGAATCAACAACAAGTGGGACACAATCATGAAGTGGAACGACATTTATTGGATATTTCAAACTTTTTTAACAAATCAAAAACTGAAAAATTGGGCGTGCAAAATTATTCAGCCCCTTTACTTTCAGTGCAGCAAACTCTCTCCAGAAGTTCAGTGAGGATCTCTGAATGATCCAATGTTGACCTAAATGACTAATGATGATAAATACAATCCACCTGTGTGTAATCAAGTCTCCGTATAAATGCACCTGCACTGTGATAGTCTCAGAGGTCCGTTAAAAGCGCAGAGAGCATCATGAAGAACAAGGAACACACCAGGCAGGTCCGAGATACTGTTGTGAAGAAGTTTGAGGTGACAGACAGTGACACATTCAATAGCACCTCGCACACTCTTGACTGCATCTAGCCGATCTAGGGTGTAATCATTATTCCATCAGTTGCAAAGGAGAGTTTCTATTGGACAAATTCAGATATATTAATCCCTGTTTTCTTCTGTTTGCTACCGTTTAGGAAACGTTTTTCAACAGAATCGGCGGAATGAATACACCCCTGATTACACGCAAACAGTTAACTTTCATAGCCACATTCAAACAGCTCATTGTATTCAGTGCTTGACTTTGACTGAAATAGGTGCCGGTACTGTTTGTATTTAGGTGTAGGAGCTACACTACCTTTGAACATATACTACTCTATAAGAGGAACAGGAGATCAAGCAGTAGAACATTTGAGTTGCCGATACTCAGCTCCGGTGAGCTTCTGCCCAAGTCAAGCATTGGTTGTGTTCCTTCTCGCATCTATGTTCTCTTCTCCTCTCACTTTTTCCCTTCACTTGTGGACTGTGCAAAACACATCAGCTATCTTGACCAGGCGAAAAAACCTTTCCAAGTCAAACCTTCATATCATAACCGCTACACACAGCCTACATCGTGGTCACCATATTAGCTAAGGTAAATGACATAGTCAACATAGCTAATAGAACTAACGCATTAGTAAACTCGCTGCAATCATGCAGTTCAGTGTACTGTCAGTAAGCACTTTAGCAGTTAGACCAGCGGGTCCCAGTGGCAATACATTTGTTAAACCAAAAGCTTACCTTGACTTGGAAGAGTTGGAGTGTTGGATAGTCATAGCCAGCTAGCTAACATAGCATTCCTCTGTTTTAGCCAGGTGATTGAGTAGGCCAAACTAGCTAGCTGCATTTGCTACCTAAGTAAGTGAAAGTAAAAAAAATAATAATATAGCTCTCTCTCTTTCTCTCTCTTGCTCCTCTTTCATTCTTGAAGAAATTAATTTGTTCAAAACTGTTCAACTATTGTCTTTCTCTCTCTTTGAGTCAACTACTCACTACCCCGTATGCACTGCAGTGCTATCTAGCTGTAGCTTACAGTTAATTCGTAAAGTATTCAGACCCCTTGACTTTTTCCACATTACTGTTACAGCCTTATTCAAAAATGTATTAAATTGTGTTTTTTTCCTCATCAATCTACACACAAAACCCCATAATAACCAATATTTTTTTTCTCGCATTTATTGCTTATTTATAAAAAATAATAAAACTGAAATATTACATTTACATAAGTATTCAGACCCTTTACTCAGTACTTTGTTGATTACAGCCTCAAATCTTCTTGGGTAAGGCGGTACAAGCTTGGCACACCTGTACTTGGGAGTTTCTCCCATTCTTCTCTGCATATCCTCTCAAGCTCTGACAGGTTGGATGGGGAGCGTCACTGCACAGCTATTTTCAGGTCTCTCCAGAGATGTTCGATCAGGTTCAGATCCAGGCTCTGGCTGGGCCACTCAAGGACATTCAGAGACTTGTCCCAAAGCCACTCCTGCGTTGTCTTGGCTGTTTGCTTAGGGTTGTTTGCCTGTTGGAAGGGGAACCTTCGCCCCAGTCTGAAGTCCTGAGCGATTTGGAGCAGGTTTTCATCAAGGTTCTCTCTCTACTTTGATCTGTCCCTCTTTCCCTCAATCCTGACTAGTCTCCCAGTCCATGCCGCTGAAAAACATCCCCTCAGCAAGATGCCACAACCACGCTTCACAGTAGGGATGGTGCCAGGATTCCTCAAGATGTGACGCTTGGCATTCAGGCCAAAGAGTTCAATCTTGGTTTCATCAGATCAGAGAATCTTGTTTCTCATGGTCTGAAAGTCCTTTAGGTGTATTTTGGCAAAACTCCAAGCGGTCTGTCATGTGCCTTTTACTGAGGAGTGGCTTCCGTCTGGCCATAAAGGACAGATTGGTGGAGTGCTGCAGAGATGGTTGTCCTTCTGGAAGGTTCTCCCATCTCCACAGAGGAATTCTGGAGCTTTGTCAGAGTGACCATCCAGTTCTTGTTCACCACCCTGACCAAGGCCCTTCTCTCCCGAATGCTCAGTTTGTCAGGGCGGCCAAACTTCTTCCATTTAATAATAATGAAGGCCACTGTGTTCTTGGGGACATTCAATGCTGCAGAGATGTTTTGGTACCCTTTTCCAGATCTATACCTCGACACAATCCTGTCTCGGAGCTCTACTGGCAATTCCTTCGACCTCATGTTTAGTTTTTTTCTCTGACATGCACTGTCAACTGTGAGACCTTGTATAGACAGGTGTGTGACTTTCCAAATCATGTCCAATCAATTGAATTTACCACAGGTGGACTCCAATCAAGTTGTAGAAACATCTTAAGGATGATCAATGGAAACAAGATGCCCCTGTGCTCAATTTCGAGTCTCATAGCACAGGGTCTGAACACTTATGTAAATAAGGTATTTCTGTGTTTTATTTTCAATACATTTGTAAATATTTTGTGTAGATTGATGAGATGTTTTATTTAATCAATTTTAGAATAAGGCTGTAACATAACAAGATGTGAAAAAAGTCAAGGGGTCTGAATACTTTCTGAATGCACGGTCTGCTTTCAGTACTAGATTCATTCTCTGATCCTTTGATTGGGTGGACAACATGTCAGTTTATGCTGCGTGAGCTCTAGGTTGAAGAATGTAATCTGGAAGTTGTCATAATTACTGTGTAAGTCTATGGAAGGGTGTGAGATCCATGAGCCTTCCAAATTTTGTATTGAAGTCAATGCACCAAGAGGATTAAGGAAGCAAGCTATACTATGGTGCTACGCGACAGAGTGCTGTTGAGGTTACTGTAGACCTTCATTACAAAACAGTGTGTTTTAATCACTTATTTAGTGATATCTTGTATAGTTTTATCTGAAAATTATAACTATTTGAATGTTTATTTTTATGAAAGTAACTGAGGAGGATGGTCCTCCCCTTCCTCCTCTGAGGAGCCTCCACTGAGTCTATGCCCCGATGAATTGAGGCTGTTCTTAGAGTAAAATGGGGGAAGGCGTTCTTAAGGTTTTGTACACTCAGTGTACATCAGTGGTTCACCAATCAGGCCCTAGATGGACTCTGCAATAGTAACAAGGGGTGGTGTGTAAAGAAACCTGTTGTTTTTATGGAGAGTGTTTCTTTGGGACCATCAGGCGACGTCTTCAGGGACGTCCCCGGAACAAGCTGGGAACTACACAAACATTTCCAAGGGATAAAATATTCTCCTAACCCTCAGAAAACTGGACACTGGAAAATTATTGTAATGTTCCTACATTAATATTGGATATTCTGAGAACATGGCAACCACATTCTGGGTCAATTCTGTCTGACACGAAGGGAATGGTCTCTTGAGAGAGTCCTTGCTAATCAATGGAGCATAACAATGAAAATATTAGGTCATGACCTAATGAGACTCTTAAGGGAACATTCTCTAAAGTTGTGGTAACTTTTATTGTTAGCAGGGATACTACTCTATCCATAATAATCAATGAATGTAGACTAGCCTACCCGCACAGCCTACCCGCACAGCCTACCCGCACAGCCTACCCACACAGCCTACCCGCACTGTATCTGTGGGCTGTTGGACCAGAGTAGGCACATTTACTCAACCGTTTCTGTGACAAATCAATCAGTAGAGTTGAAAATGCGATATAAACACATTGAACTTTAGATTTGTATTCAGTTCATGAAAACTTATGCAAAAAAGTACATTTTTGTGTGCGCCACGTCATCACGCAATGTTTTTTATTCGTTTGGTGGAAACACACCACTGGAAAATATTTTCTTTATGCATATTTTAGAATATTTGCATGAAAATCTATCGGCAATTGGATGGAAACAGGACTTTTTTTTTGTAGCTATCTAGGACCTAAAGGGGTTATTCTGCTGTCCCCATAGGGGAACCCTTTGAAGAAACCATTTTGGTTCCAGGTAGAACCCTTTTGGTTCCAGGTAGAACTCTTTTGGGTTCCATGTAGAGCCCAAAACCCAAAAGGGTTCAGCCTGGAACCAGAAAGGGTTTTCCAAAGGGTTCTCCTACTGGGAAAGCTGAATAACCTTTTCTTAACCCTTTTTTCTAAGAGTGTTTCCTTATAGTTGCTGGTTGAAAATATAATCTACAAAGGACCTTCTTTTCAGCAGGTTTGCATGGGTGGGAGTTTCCACTTTCCATAGTGGCATCACAATGCCAATAAACCAATAACAAAGAGTTCCAACCCTTTCTGTCAAAATGACCGCATTGGGCCTTTAATTGGATTCATAATTTATTATAATTCATAATTTCCAATATATTAAAGCGTGTTTGAATTTGATTGCATTGAGAGACAGAGACCCACGTTTGGCCCTGTAGGCCACAGGGACAGTTTGCACAATGTTGTCTCCCTGATTGATTTGCAGCCATTTGAGATTCACAGGAGTGTGTATAAATTAGCACAGCTACTGAAGTATGCCAAGTTAAGTAGCTGTCCTTCAATCAGACTATCAACTTATATCCCTCCATACAACTGTGATAGAGTTTCTACGAGGACGGGGATATTGTAAATTGAACCAGGGTTTATTGACCTACAGTACTTTCTTAATACAAACAAAGGAATTTCTAAAAATACATTTTCTTGCACAATACATGTTCAGCAGACCCACGTATCGTATGGGATGCCTTTAAATGTGCCTTTAAAGGCCATTCTGTCACAGATTCCCCCAGTACTGCTGCTCATTCCGTTCACGAGCTCCGGAGGTCTACGTCACCTGCCTTTTAGGCGTCACTGAACTGGATCATCACCACCAACCCCGGACTGTCTTGTCTCATTGCGCACACCTGGTTCCCATTCCCCCTGATTAGTGTGTGTATAAATGTGCCCTCTGTTCCCCATTGTCCTAGTTGATTATTGTTCCATGTCCGTTGGTCTTGTGAGTACCTGTGCTGTGTTGTATCGGCTTGCGTGTTACCGTGGTCTCATCTATTGTTGTTACGGGTCTCGTCCTGTGTATTTATTAAAGGTTTACACCTCGCTCTTTGTTTGGGTTACAGCCCTGTGTTATATATATATATATATATATACGTGTTCGCGTTGGGCTTCGTCCCCGTCATGTTCATGACGTACACTATTTTGGGTAGTGAAAGACATTTTTTCGTTCAGACAGAAAGGGGAACTAAAAGTTGACCAGCAACAACATTTGGGACCTAAAAGACATCCTCCATGAGCACCCACTAAATTTGCCTAAGAAGAGGCAAATGAAAGAGAAACCCACACCAAACTTACGGTGCACTGATTGGTGTCACCTCGTTAGTCAGAATGTATTACATCTGTGCTGGTTGGTCATCTCGTTAGTGGGAAGGTGCTGGCCCAGATGCTATTTTAGAGTTGTTTGCCCAGTGCTCCAGTTGTCTTGAGAAACGTGAAGGGTTGACACCTTTAGTTGGCTAGACAAACAATCCTTTATCTGATCTTCCCTGTTTTGCTCCACTTTTTGGTTTGCCTCCTGTCTAAGTTTGGTGTGGGTTTTTCTTTCATTTGCCTCTTCTTGGGCAAATTTAGTGGGTGCTCATGGTGGATGTCTTTTAGGTCCCAATTGTTGTTGCTGGTCAACTTTCAGTTCCCCTTTCTGTCTGAGCGAAAAATGTCTTCACTACCCAAAATAGTGTACGTCATCAACATGACAGTGACGAAGCCCAACGCAAACACGTGTGTGTGTGTGTATATACATTTTTTGCTAATATCCAACCTCAAAACATAAATGGAAAACCAAAGCCTGTAACAGACTATTTTTTTTTTGTTGCTGTAAAGGCCTAGTTACACAGGACAAACTATGGTTGGCAATTGTTTCCTTCTCTCCCTCCTAAGTCTCTGTCTTTCTCTTCTTCTCTGCCTCCCTCAGTCTTTTTCACAGTCTCTCTTTCTCCTATGGTGATCAGTCTGTTGTGATTAGCCTGGGGTGTGTTACCAGTCACCACCACCAATGTAATGATTTTATCAAATGTTTCCAGATGTATTAGTTTACCTCTACATTAGTTTGCAATGATTGACAGTCATTAACACAGAGGACTGGGTTCAGAGGAGCACAGCAGAGTGTGCTACTGAGTTCAAAGCCGCCGAGCTGCATGGTAAATTTGACATACGTCCATGTGTGCCCAATGAAATTAGGTTAGTAAGTGTGTAATAATGAGCCTGCGGACTCTCACGTATTTGCAGCTGTGGACTATTGAGGATAAAACAGTAGCCGGCCTGAAGGGTTCAGTTACACAGGCTCTCTGACACATTTGCACACATTGACCCACACATCTTATCTAGGTCATAAAGGCTAAACCAGTGAAATCAAATCAGATAACATTTTATTTGTCACATGCGCCGAATACAGCAAGTTTAGACTTTACCGTGAAATGCTTACTTACAAGCCCTTAACCAACAGTGCAGTTCAAGAAGAAGAAAATATTGACCTAGTAGTCTAAAATAAAAAGTAATAATAAAAGTAACACAATTAAAATGACAATGAGGCTATATAAAGGGGCCACCGGTACCGAGTCAGTGTGCGGGGGTACAGGCTAGTTGAGGTAATCTGTACATGTAGGTAGGGGCGAAGTGACTATGCATAGGTAACAAACAAACAGCGAGTGTACAAAAGGGGGGGGGGGGGGTGTCAATGTAAATTGTCCAGTGGCGATTTTATGAATTGTTCAACAGGCTTGGGAGTAGAAGCTGTTGAGGAGCCTTTTGGTCCTAGACTTGGCGCTCCGGTACCGCTTGTTGTGTGGTAGCAGGGAAAACAGTCTATAACTTGGGTGACTGGAGTCTGACAATTTTATGGGCTTTCCTCTGACACCGCCTATTATATCGGTCCTGGATGGCAGGAAGCTTGGCCCCAGTGATGTTTTGGGCCTTTCGCACTACCCTCTGTAGCGCCTTACGGTCAGATGCTGAGCAGTTGCCAAACCTGGCGGGGATGCAACCGGTCAGGATGCTCTCGATGGTGCAGCTGAATATCCTTTTGAGGATCTGAGGACCCATGCCGAATCTATTCAGTCCCCTGAGGGGAAAAGGTTTTGTCGTGTTCTCTTCATGACTGTCAAGGAACTTGACACTCTTGACCCGCTCCACTACAGCCCAGTTGATGTTAATGGTGGCCTGTTCACCCCGCCTTTTCCTGTAGTCCACGATCAGCTTCTTAGTCTTGCTCACATTAAGGGAGAGGTTGTTGTCCTGGCACCACACTGCCAGTTCTCTGACCTCCTCCCTATAGGCTGTCTCATCATTGTCGGAAATCAGGCCTACCACTGTTGTCGTCAACAAACTTAATGATGGTGTTGGAGTCATGTTTGGTCACGCAGTCGTGGATGAACAGGGAATACAGGAGGGGACTAAGTACACACCCCTGAGGGGCCCCAGTGTTAAGGATCAGCATGGCAGACGTGTTGTTGCCTACTTTTACCACCTGGAGGCGGGCCATCAGGAAGTCCAGGATCTAGTTGCAGAGGGAGGTGTTTAGTCGCAGAGTCCTTAGCTTAGTGATGAGCTTTGTGGACACTATGGTATTGAACGCTGAGCTGTAGTCAATGAACAGCATTCTCACATAGGTTTTCCTTTCGTCCAGGTGAGAAAGGGCAGTGTGGAGTGTGATTGAGATTGCATCATCTTTGGATCTGTTGGGGCAGTATGCGAATTGGAGTGGTCTAGAGTGTCTGGGAAGAGGCTGTTGATGTGAGCCATGACCAGCCTTTCAAAGCACTTCATGGCTACCGACGTGAGTGCCACGGGTCGGTAATCATTTAGGCAGGTTACCTTCGCTTCCTTGGGCACAAGGACTATGGTGGTCTGCTTGATAACATGTAGGTATTAGATTTAAAGAAATTATCCCTTAACGCTGTAACATCGTTCTAGTATCATTATCACAAAGTGCCTGACATCTTTATGACATTAAGAGGGCCCGGGCTGGTCAGTGTGTCGGGGGGCAGAGATTGAAAGACAGAGGAGACATGAGAAGAGATAGATGAGAAGAGAAGCAGTAGAGACAGATGAGATGAAGAAAAGGGAAGTGGTAAATCCAGGAGGGTTAAGTGCCTCTTGGCAGTAATCTGCAGATTTATGGAAGGGTCTCAATGCCCCCCTAAAACCACGTGGAAGAGTGAGAAAGGTGAAAACGGATGGATAAGTGTGAATCATAAGAGGATGGAGAGAGAAGAGCTCTGACCACCTGTAACATTAAAACAAATACTGTACGTAGGGCCAAGATGTAATGACAAACTACAGTAGGGTGAAAGGATGAGGATGGGGTATCAAACACACATACACACACACACACACACAGATGTACCACCATTACCTGAGACGAGAGTTGATTGATCATACCATGTACATTCCACTCTGGAACAGAACCCTAATAAATTATTTATTCTAGAATTATCGCGCTTAGCAGAGCCACCACACTTTCCATACAAGCCGTAACGTTTTATCACAGACCAGGACAGCGTGATGAGGGAAATATAACAATGACTCAGTTGGAATCAAGCATCTCTTGACTCGTATTTCTTTTGACTTTTTCCTAAGTAGGCAGTTTTCCCTTACCACCATTTCCTCAGCTGGTTCTTGTGGGGTTTAGGTCTGGGGTGCTACTTAGAACTGTGTGAAAATGTATTGTACATCTATATAAGTATTCATGGGTTGCACTTCTGTCACTCGGTCACGTTGTTGCCATTGTTATCAACGTTCTACAGACGCCATTACCATATTGATGCTCAAAACTAGGATGGGGAGTGATGACTTTAAACCAGGGCTAATGACTGTTTTGTCTAAATTCCAGTATAGGGGCTTGGGAATACAATGACATTGTTAAAGCAGGCACATATTTAGTAGGAAACAACGTTGCCGTCATTATGTTGTCATGTATTTATTGTCATAATTATTGTCATTAGCTAGCAAAGTTCTTCACAAATAGCTAACCAAATGCTAACATTAGCTAGCTAAAATCTGGAGGTCTCCCCTCAATCTTAGCTAGCTAGCTAACGTTATACTGTAACTAAAGTCAATCTGGAAACATAAGGTTTTCCTACTGATTATATTCTTTAGAAATGTCATCGTGTTTTCAAGCTACAGTAATGCACTTTAGACCAAATTTTCATCAGCGCCCAATGTGAGGATGCATTGAGTAGAATGATTAGTTGAGCATCAAACAGAACAAAACAATATTGTGACGCAACCTGCAATCCATGAATATGTGTTTGCTATATAAATCAAATTTGATTCCATTTAATCAATCCCACTTAGGGGCTGTTATATTACTGGGTTATATTACCCCACAAGACTCATCTTCACAATATGAAGGGAGGCAGGAGTAGGGATGGAAGGAGAGAGGGATAGGGTGAAGGGTTTGTTCATCATCTGTGGAATGTTTTGCTCTTCACTGCTCAACCCTTTGACCCTTCAATTTCTACAGTACCTCTGATTCAGGATCAAAGAGTTAGACACCAAGGGGGAATAGGAAATAGGTAAGTTCAATGCTGACCTCAGACCTATATTCCCTTCACTGTGTATCAATTTAAAATTGTAATGACATATGTGGTAATATTACAGAGGGTTACTACTGTGTGTGTGTGTGTGTGTGTGTGTGTGTGCGTGCGCCATAAAGATGATTTGGCTGAGAACAGCGCCAATCTGTTAGCACAGATTTAGTGCTTAACAGCTCAACTGACTAACAGCTACCAGTTCCTTTCCATGAGCTAATGCAATCTCGATCTAATTTCAAAAGTCACTGTGAAATACCACGCAGTAGAGCACACACACAAGCGTACATGCGCACACGTGCACGCACACACACACACACACACACACACAAGCACACACGCACACAGACGGTGACATCATTACGATGATGAACTTAATTGGGGCCATACTTGCGAACATTAGAAACAGTTTCTCTGTCTCAAAATGTGAATCGGCCAATTAAAATCTTTGATTTTCTTGCACATGATAGAAGGCTACATGATAGAACGCTACATTTATCTGGTCCCTTCAGATAACCTGGCACACGTTAGCCCTATGCCAAACCCTTGAACAAAATTCCACATCTGCCTATCAAAGATCTTAAACTTCATATCCACCAACCCTTGCCATCAGAGGGATATTTTAAAAAGGCCAATAGAGCCGTTTTTATCTCAATATCAAATACTTTCTGCGTAACATTTAAGTACCTTACTGTGATTTGTTTTCAACTAAAATTGTAATGGAGAAACAAAAATAGATTCTTAGCAAAGGGCAATTTTTCTTGAGCAAGAACTTTGTGAGGACTGTCTGGGAGTGGTCTGAGTGGGGAAGGGAAAACTTTTTTTATTATCATGGTTCCACCTGTCACCAGAGGGCGACAGAGACCATCCTAGAGACATTAACGACACTCAGGTGTGTCCTATTTACTCTTTATGATTTCCCTGTTAAAAGAGGTGTGTTTTCTGTTGTCCTTTGCTGAATCTTGATTTATGTGCTGTGTGCGTTTGTCTCCTGAGTGAGTTTTTGAGATTTTGTGTTTGTGTTACTGTGATCCTTCCGTTACCATTTCTCAGTATTATCCTTAACCGCGGATTCCTCGTCTCTTCTCTGCACCTGGATCCATCCTCACCATGTCACACTTATTGGTCTATTAACTAATTTACCACATGGTGATGTTACCATGGAAGGCCAAAACTCCATCCCACCAAAACATTTCAGGCAATCTTTTTGAACAGCTCTTACAATAAAAGGCTATTTTCATAATTTTCACAGTTTTATTACAACCTCATAGTGTGTAAATATACAGTACCAATCAAAAGTTTGGACACACCTACTCATTCCAGGGGCTTTCTTTATTTTTACTATTTTTTACATTGCAGAATAATAGAGAAGACATCAAAATATGAAATAACACATATGGAATCCATGTATTAGCCAAGAAAGTGATAAACAAATCCAAAATATATTTTATATCTGAGATTATTCAAAGTAGCCACCCTTTGCCTTGACATCACCATGTCATGCCCTGATCTGTTTCACCTTTCCTTGTGCTTGTCTCCATCCCCTCCAGGTGTCGCCCATCTTCCCCACTTAACCTCAGGGCATTTATACCTGTGTTTTCTGTCTGTCTATACCAGTTCGTCTTGTCTGTCAAGCCTACCAGCAGTTGTCCTGTCAGCTCCTGTCTTTTCCCAGCCTCTCTTTTTCTCGTCCTCCTGCTTTTTGACCATTGCCTGTCCTGACCCTGTACCCGGTCGCCTGACCCCTCTGCCTGACCCTGAGCCTGCTTACCGTCCTGTATCTTTGCCTGTCGCTGAGCCTGCCTGCCGTCCTATACCTTTGCTCCTACTCTGAATTATCGACCCTTGCCTGTCGTTTGCCTGCCCCTGTTGTTACAATAAACATGGTTACTTCACACAGTCTGCACTTGGGTCTTACCTTGATACCTGATAGTACGAACTGGCCATGACTGACCCAGCAGACTTGGACCAGCTCCGCAATTCCTCCTAAGGAGCCACCATTGGTAGACACAAGGAGTTGCTTCGCAGTCTGATGGAAGGGTTCCAGGCCGTGGCCGAACGGCCTAGCCTTGGACGCATTGTGGGAGCAATTCTGTGGGTTGCCTACTAGGCAGCCTACCATGACGGTAACCTCTCAGCCCCTCTGTAACCTGGCTGGTAGCTTAGCCGTCACCCCGGTTTCCCGTGAACCCCGCTTACCTCCCCCGGAGCGCTACGATGGAGATTCCAGAACCGGCCGGGCCTTTCTCTCCCAGTGCTCCCTCGTTTTCGAGCTGCATCTGTCTTCATTCCCCTCGGACCGCTTGAAGATAGCGTACATTATTACGCTGATGTCCGGGAGGGTATTCGCCTGCGCCACGGTGGTGTGGGAGCAACAATCTGCCGTCTGCCTCAGTCTGGAGGTATTCAAAAGTTTGAGGCTCCGGTGTCTGGGAGAGAGGTTCTCCGGACGTTAAACCAGCTTCGGCAGGACACCCTCAGTGTGGCAGACTGTGGTGGCGTTCCGCACGCTAGCAGCGGAGGGAACCTGGAACCCGGAAGCGCTGTTCGACACGTTCCTGCACGGATTATCGGAGGAGGTAAAGGATGAGCTGGCAGCCTGAGAACTGCCGACGCATATCAACTCACTCATCGTTTTAACCATCTGGATTGATGGTCGGCTACGGGAACGGAGGAAGGAGAAGAGGTCCGATTGCAGTCCCAATCGCTCACTCAGGGATCCCACCTTGCAGCTGATGCACTCCGGAAGTCTCCGGTGTCTACATCCCTGAGAGGATCCCAAGTCCCTCCAAGAGCCTCCGGAGACTGCCGACTCACCTCTTCCCGAGCCGATGTAGCTCGGCAGGGCTAGGCTGTCTCCAGCTGACTGTGTAAGCAGACTTGAGACCCAGAGTTGTCTATATTGCGGTACTTCCGGTCATTTTGTGTCTACCTGTCCCTTCAAGAGACTTAGCTTATTCGTTGGAGTGAGTACACTGGTGGGTCTTAAAGATAATTGTCTTGTTTGTCAAGCTTCCCAGCAGTTGTCCTGTCAGCTCCTGTCTTTTCCCAGTCTCCCTTTTTCTCGTCCTCCAGGTCTTTGACCCTTGCCTGTCCTGACCCTGTACCCGCCCGCCTGACCACTCTGCCTGTCTCTGACCCTGAGTCTGCCTGCTGTCCTGTACCTTTGCTCCTGCTCTGGATTATCGACCCCTGCTTGCCTTGACCTATTCTTTTCCTGCCCCTCTAACAATAAACATTCTTACTTCACACAGTCTGCACTTGGGTCTTACCTTGATAACTGATACACCATGTGGTAAATTAGTTAATATACCAAAAGGTTTGACATTGTGAGGTTGGACACAGGTGCAAAGAACTCCTTCAAGACTGTTGGAAGAGCTGGTTGAGAGAATGCCAAGAGTGTACAAAGCTGTCATCAAGGCAAAGGGTGGCTACTTTGAAAAATATAAAATATATTTGTATTTTTTTCAACACTGTTTTAGGCTACTGCATGATTCCATGTGTTATTTCATTGTTTTGGTGTCTTCGCTTGTTTCATGAGGTGAAATAAAAGCTCCCAGAAATGTTCCATACACACAAAAATATTTGTTGCACACAAATTTGTTTACATCCATGTCAGTGAGCATTTCTGCTTTGCCAAGATAATCCATCCACCTGATATGCATGGCATATCAAGAAACTGATCAATCAGCATGATCATTACACAGGTGCACCTTGTGCTGGAGACAAAAGGCCACTTTAAATTAAACTGTGCAGATTTGTCACAACACAATACCACAGATATCTCAAGTTGAGGGAGCGTGCAATTGGTCTGCGTGCAGGATTGTCCGCCAGAGAATTGAATATGATTTTTTATTTACCATAAGCTGCCTCCAACATTGTTTTAGAGAATTTGGCAGTACGTCCAACCAGCCTCACAACCGCAGACCATGTGTAACCACGCCAGTGTACTGCGAGCATGTGCTGACCAACTGGCATGTGTCTTCACTGACATTTTCAACCTCTTCCTGTCTGAGTCTGTAATACCAACATGTTTCAAGCAGACCACTATAGTCCCTGTGCCCAAGAACACTAAGGTAACCTGCCTAAATGACTACCGACCTGTAGCACTCACATCTGTAGCCATGAAGTGCTTTGAAAGGTTGGTCATGGCTCACATCAACACCATTATCCCAGAAACCTTAGACCCACTCCAATTTGCATACCACACCAGCAGATCCACAGATGATGCAATCTCTATTACACTCAATACTGCCCTTTCACACCTGGACATAAGGAACACCTATGTGAAAATGCTATTCATTTCCTACAGCTTAGCGTTCAACACCATAGTGCCCTCAAAGCTCATCACTAAGCTAAGGACCCTGGGACTAAACACCTCCCTCTGCAACTGGATCCTGGACTTCCTGACGGGCCTCCTCAGGTGGTAAGGGTAGGCAACAACACATCTGCCACGCTGATCCTCAACACGGGGGCCCCTCGGGTGCGTGCTCAGCCCCCTCCTGTACTCCCTGTTGACTCATGACTGCACGGCCAAGCACGACTCCAACACCATCATTAAGTTTGCTGATGACACAACAGTGGTAGGCCTGATCACCGGCAACGATGAGACGGCCTATAGGGAAGAGGATAGAGACCTGACCGTGTGGTGCAAGGACAACAACCTCTCCCTCAATGTAAACAAGACAAAAGAGATGATTGTGGACTACAGGAAAAGGAGGACCGAGCACACCCCTATTTTTATTGACAGGGCTGTAGTGGAGCAGGTTGAGAGTTTCATGTTCCTTGGTGTCCACATCACCAACAAACTAACATGGTCCAAGCACACCAAGACAGTCGTGAAGAGGGCACGACAAAACCTATTCCACTCAGGAGACTGAAAAGATTTGGCATGGTTCCTCAGATCCTCAAAAGGTTTTACAGCTGCACCATCAAGAGCATCCTGATGGGTTGCATCACTGCCTGGTTTGGCAACTGCTCGGCCTCCAACCACAAGGCACTACAGAAGGTAGTGCGTACGGCCCAGTACATCACCGGGGCCAAGCTTTCTGCCATCCAGGACCTCTATACCAGTCGGGTGTCAGTGGAAGGCCCTAAAAATTGTCAGAGACTCCAACCACCCTAGTCATAGACTGTGCTCTCTGCTACCGCATGGCAAGTGGTACCGGAGCGCCAAGTCTTGGTCCAAGAGGCTCCTAAATAGCTTGTACCCCCAAGCCATAAGTCTCTTGAACCCCCCCTCCCCCCTCTGTTATTATCCATGCATAGTCTCTTTAATAATTCTACTTACACGTACATATTACCTCGACACTGGTGGCCCTGCACATTGACATTGACTCTGTACCGGTACCCCCTGCTATTGTTATTTACTGATGCTCTTTAATTATTTGTTATTCTTATTTCTTACTTTTTTGGTTAAGGGCTTGTAAGTAAGCATTTCAATAGACCTGTTATATTCGGCTTATGTGACAAATACAATTGTATTTGATCTGATTTGAACTCAGTAAAATCGTTGAAATTGTTTCATGTTGCATTTATATTTTTGTTCAGTAAATATTTATACTCTTAGACAAATCAAATCAATCAAATCAAATTTTATTTGTCACATACACATTGCTTGTCCTAATATTTCTATATTTCTTAATTCCGTTATTTTACTTTTAGATGTGTGTATTGTTAGATATTACTGCACTGTTGGAGCTAGGAACACAAGCATTTCACTACACCCACAATAACATCTGCTAAATATGTGTATGCGAAAATAACATTTTGATTTGAATGATTTGTCCACTGCTTGCAGTGAGAGTCTGACATGCCTAATGACTGGCCGGCTTCATAAATCCATATACTCTGACATTCCCATTACTCTAACAATACGTTATGTAACTCACCATCTGCAATCTGGCCTTCTTTCTCAGGTTCCGACGCTTTGACATGAGAAACACGTTCTTCCGTGAGAGCCGCATCGCATCCCTCTCTGCTGGTTTTCACTCTCTGCATATAGATTAAACATTAGAATTGTTGTAAGGACCTTGCTTCGCTGTCTGATGGAAGGGTTCCAAGGACCTTGTAAGGCTACAGGGACAATGCTGTAATTCAGATGAGAAGAGCTATGTAAAGGAAAGGAATTTTTCACACAACCTACATATGTTGTATCTGACGTTAGTAGACAAGAGAGGTGGAGGACCTGACCAGGGATAATTTTCAGCAGTCCAGAGCGATGTACAGTTTAGTGCGTTCATCTTAAAGAGGCAATCAGCAATTGCTAAACCCATTTTTGGAGTTATACATGAAGAAGGTGTACCCATTGATTCTTGAAGAACATAACTCAACTGCTGTACCACTTCAGAACCCAAAATATACGCTTTTTTTACTCCGATGTTGGTAGACACAGTATATGTAAACACTTTAGCCTAAAAACATGGTTAAAACTACAGTGCGTTTAGAAAGTATTCAGACCCCTTGACTTTTTCCACATTTTGTCACGTTATAGCCTTATTCTAAAATGGATTAAATAAATGTTTTTCCTCAGCAATCTACAAACAATACCCCATAACGGCAAAGAGGAAACAGTTTTTTAGAAATCTTTGCAAATGTATAAAAAAAAATAAAAAATTAAATACCTTATTTATATAAGTATTCAGACCCTTTGCTATGAGACTCGATGTTGAGCTGCGGTGCAGCCTGTTGCCAATGCTCATCCTTGAGATGTTTCTACATCTTGATTGGAGTCCAACTGTGGTAAATTCAATTGATTGGAAATTATTTGGAAAGGCACACACCTGTCTATATAAGGTCCCACAGTTGACAGTGCATGTCAGAGCAAAAACCAAGCAATGAGGTCGAAGAAATTGTCCATAGAGCTCCGAGACAGGATTGTGTCGAGGCACGGTTCTGGGGAAGGGTACCACAAAATGTCTGCAGCATTGAATGTCCCCAAGAACACAGTGGCCTCCATCATTCTTAAATTTAATTTAATTTAATTTGGAACCACCAAGACTCTTCCTAGAGCTGGCCAAATAGAACAATTGGGAGAGAAGGACCTTGGATAGGAAGGTGACCAAAAACTTGATGGTCACTCTGACAGAGCTCTAGAGTTCCTCTGTGGAGATGGGAGAACCTTCCAGAAGGACAACCAAATATGCAGCACTCCACCAATCAAGCCTTTATGGTTGAGTGGCCAGACGGAAGCCACTCCTCAGTAAAAGGCACATGACAGCCCGCTTGGAGTTTTCCTAAAGGCACCTAAAGACTCTCAGACTCTCTGGTCTGATTAAAACAAGATTGAACTCTTTGGCCTGAATACCAAGCATCACGTCTGGAGGAAACCTGGCACCATCCCTATGGTGAAGTATGGTGATGGCAGTATCATGCTGTGGGGATGTTTTTCAGTGGCAGGAACTGGGAGACTAGCCAGGATTGAGGGAAAGATGAACTGAGCAATGTACAGAGAGATCTTTGATGAAAACCCGCTCCAAAGCTCTCAGGACCTCAGACTGGGCGAAGGTTCACCTTCCAACAGTACAACGACCCTAAGCACACAGCCAAGACAATGCGGGAGTGGCTTTGGGACAAGTCTCTGAATGTCCTTGAGCGGCGCAGCCAGAGCCCAGACTTCAACCCAATCAAACATTTCTGGAGAGACCTGAATAATGGAGAAACTCCCCAAATAGAGGTGTGCCAAGCTTGTAGCGTCATACCCAAGAAGACTCGATGCTAAAGGTGCTTCAACAAAGTACTGACTAAAGGGTCTGAATACTTATGTAAATGTGATATTTCAGTTGTTTATTTTTCATAAATTAGCAAACATTTCTAAAAACCTGTTTTTGCTTGATGAGGGGATAACATATTCGATCTATTTTAGAATAAGGCTGCAATGTAACAAAATGTGGATAAAGTCAAGGGGTCTGAATATTTTCTGAAGGCACTGTATGGGTTTGATATCATGTATGGTCAGTCCTTGCATCCATAGCTCTGTCTTTGAATTTGAAATTTGTTAAATTTCTCCAGCCCCTTCCCCCCAGCTTTTTATTGAAACATTGGTGGGGAATTGGCTTTGTTATTGTTTCATCTCCCGATTGCTGCTTTAAGATAGCTAGGTGGGACAACGGCATGTCACAGTCCTAGTAAGTACATTTTTTTTCCTCAATAAAGTAGGTATCAGCAAAGTCTGAGCTACTAAGGTGGGGGAAAAGTCAAGTGTGAGTGTTTGTTCAAATCATTTTGTGAAGTGTCTTTCCAAATTTCTTAATTACTGGATCTATTCCAGTATTCTCACACCCTTTTCAACTAATCATGAACTTGATGATTAGTAGATCTGTTGAATCAGGTGTGCTTACTAGAATAGAACAAATAAGTTGAACTGAATGGGGTACTGGGGGAGAGGACTAAAACCCTGAGCTAGCCCGTTTTTACAAATTTCTAAGCCCTCTATTACAGTTGTAAGTAATCTCTAACTAATCTCTATGGGCGGGTCACAGTGGTGAAATCTGAGCAATAATGGAGCTACAGGTTATCATCAGAAAACATCTACCTCCTCATCAACCCTACCGAAACACCACCACCACCAACAAATCCCCGCACAAACACAGCCTGCTTCCCTTCACATCTGCAGACCTCCACACATGCGCAAACACATACACACACCAACACACACACACAGTGTGTCATCTCCAGAAATAGATCACAATAAGTATAAATTGGGCCCCTTGGGTGGAGGGGGGGAGGCAGATCTGCGTGGGGTCAGGAACATTTACATCCGGGGAACATCGAAGCCAACGATGTTACTGTAGCTAGCGAATTTATCTATACTCCCAATTTGACCTATATATCCTACTCACCTGTGTGACACACAAGGCATTAATGCATTGTGTTGTGGACACCTGGTGCTTGGGCAATCAGCCTGGGTTTCTCATACATTCCCCAAGGTCCCAGGGGTGATGAGAGCAGTAGTGTGTTATTCCAGAAACTTCACACAGTACATATAGTTCACCATGCAGGAGAATATGCTAACACAGGCTTCACATACACGCATGCTCACATACAGAGACAGAGGGGGAGACCGAGAAAGAGAAAGAGTGCTCTGAATCGACTGTGCATAGAACATGAACGAGTGACGTCATATGTCAGAATGCAATATAATAGAAAACCTTTTATTGTCCACACAATTGGGAAAAGTCCCTCTGGCTTCACAGTAATATGATAAACATCACAGAAAAACAACATTATGTGACATCACAAGCATTTCGCTGCACGCGCATTAACATCTGCTAACTATGTGCATGTGACAAATACAATTTGATTTGATTTGAACATCATCATCAAGATCATCTCAAAGACAAAAATGTGTCACCTTACAAGTTTTTAAATGTTTCTTGATACCTTTTCAATAAGGATTCCTAGAGACATGATACGTAAATGGATATGGAATACTGACCAGTAGCGCGCATTGTGAATATTTACGCACAAATTGCACCATTGGTTATTGGGGTTTGCAGTACAGAATCTGGAGACATATACGTGGGAAAACCTCAGTGTGTTCCCTATTTACTTGTGAGTGGTAACGAGTATTTCAGAGAAATTCCACCCATGCAAATCATTATGTTTTCCATATATGCAGTTTCTCTCTGCTGTTGTTTTTGTATCCAAGGCTGTTTAGCGGAGGTTGGAGATGTGGGGGTGGTCTCATTGGTATAAAAGGATTTAAAAAGGGTTGGTGACGACTGCGCACAGATACAGTTTCACACCATGTGCTTCAAATATTTGGCAAGCCAACACATATGTCGGTCTGTGCGCAATGAGCGAGTTTTCGTAGACGATAGACTCTAAGTAATTGCTTAAATTTAAAACTCAAACGTTCTCATGCAGGCAGGTGGCAGCGGGTGATCGTGCGCGCGGATGTGTTCAGGACAGCCAGAAACATCTCCGGAGGCGCACTTTTCCATTCACAGAACTCACTCAACCTCATGGATGACATTTTGAAGATAGGCTTCGACCCCACGAGCAAGCCGGTGTTGATGGAGGATAAAAGGAACGACACTGGCGCTCTTGGGAACTCCAGCGACCCGTTTGGCCGGAACGAGGAGGTCGCCAAGATCGAGATCACAATGCTTAGCGTGACATTCGTCGTGGCTGTGGTGGGGAACTTGAGCGTGCTGCTGGCCATGTACATGAGCCGACGGAAGCCCTCGCGCATGCACCTGTTCATGAAGCATCTGAGCCTCGCGGACTTGGTAGTGGCCTTTTTCCAGGTGCTACCGCAGCTCTGTTGGGAGATCACCTTCCGCTTCTACGGGCCCGACTTCCTGTGTCGCATTGTCAAGCACCTGCAGGTGCTAGGGATGTTCGCGTCCACCTACATGATGGTGATGATGACGCTGGACCGCTACATCGCCATCTGTCACCCGATGCAGACCCTTCACCAGCCCACGCAGCGCGCCTATATGATGATCGGGGCCACCTGGGTGTGTAGTCTTGCCCTGAGCATGCCCCAGTATTTTATATTTTCCCTGAGCGAGGTCCACCCGGGCTCGGCCGTGTATGACTGCTGGGGACACTTCATCCAGCCGTGGGGCGTGCGCGCCTACATCACCTGGATCACCGTGGGCATCTTCCTCGTGCCCGTGGCCGTGCTCATGCTCTGCTACGGCTTCATCTGCCGGTCCATCTGGCGGAACATAAAGTACAAGACCCAGAAGGGCACTAGCGTGATGGCACTTGCGACCAAGAATGGGCTGATTGGGACGAGTTCAGTCAGTAGCGTCACCACCATCTCGCGCGCCAAGCTGCGCACAGTAAAAATGACTTTCGTGATCGTGCTGGCGTACGTGGTGTGCTGGGCTCCGTTTTTCACCGTGCAGATGTGGTCGGTGTGGGATGAGAGCTTCTCGTGGGTAGGTAAGTGTTATATTTGGGCTCTGTGAGGTGAGTCATTGGCAGCGCGCGCTGGTGCCATGTCTCCGTTCATTGTGTGACACGTTAAGTGTTTTAAAACATTACATTATTGCTTAGGCCTATTTACTCAATAAGTTGGTAATAGTGCACAGCTTCAGCACATATTTTATGCATTACCCCAGGGGTTTCCCTAAAAGCTGATTCACTGCTCTCCAAAATGTTCTTCAGTTTACCACGGACATAGTGAGACAACAACTGTATAACTCCTCCTCAGATACATAGACCAAACTGAAACAAATAGGCTATACATACAGTAGGCTATACATACTTAGGCTATAGGCTGTGCAAACTGGAGACCTGGGGTACATTATTGTGACCACAATGGAATAACCGGGAACAAAATCTTACTGGGAGTAATGTGCATGTGAGTTAGCTCATAATTCATTGCCTTGATGAGGTGTGAATGTAGCTGATGTTATTCCTTTTGCTGTAGCTTGAATTATCGGACAGTGCGCAATATAGAAAAACCGCAGAATCACCTAAAGGGCATACATACGTGTTAGACACGTTCCATATAACGCAACCGTTGTGTAGGTGTGACAGATAGTTATGAAAACGACCATCGGTCTCCAAAAGTTAATAAAATATTTTGCTGGCGAGTCAGTGACCCGTCAGACCCAGTGGCTTGCCGAGATTCCTTCGAGAATACGCATAAATCAGGGCTGTCCAACCCTGTTCCTGGAGAGATACCATCCTGTAGGTTTTCACTCCAACCCTCATCTAGCGCACCTGATTCTAATAATTAGCTGCTTGAAAAGCTGAATCAGGTTAGTTACAACTGGGGTTGGAGTGAAAACCTATAGGAGGGTATCTCTCCAGGAACAGGGTTGGACAGCCCTGGCATAAATAGTGTGCCACTGCTAGTAGATAAACAGAACAGGCTTGAATGTTTTCTTCTTCCCTGACTGGCCGACACCCGCTCTACCCCGATTCTCTCTCTCCAGACTCCGAGAACACCGCAGTCACCCTCTCGGCTCTGCTGGCCAGTCTGAATAGCTGCTGTAACCCGTGGATCTACATGATCTTCAGCGGCCACCTCCTCTCTGACATGGTGCACTGTCTGCCGTGCTGCCGGAGGCTGCTCCACAAATTCGGCCATCAAGACTCGAACAGCAGCATCCGCCGCACCACACTCCTGACCCGGGTACCGCCCCTGGCCCTACCCCATCGGAGCTCAGAGAAAAGCTCTTGCAAAGATTGCTTCCACAACTCCCACAGGAACTGTCAATCAATCCCGGTGTCTTAACCGGGTGCTCACACTGTCCATATATAATATATATATATATATATATATATATATATATATATATATATATATATATATATATATATATATATATATATTGTGCATGTGGTTCTTGCGCAACGCCACAGTGATGAAGGCTATCATAAGTTTAGGGGGAGGCTTAGTGGAAACGGAGTCAGAACAGAGTCAGTGCATCCATCTCTCCTGGAGCTTGTGTTTCTGCTCAGAGAGGTGTTCAACACACATCAATCCGTAAGTGGAAATGTGGTAGGCTATAGGAATACCTAGGCTATAACTAGGTTATCCTGTCTCTTCTTGCTAAATGTGAACTGACTGTCAGGAGGTATCTAAAACCCAGACAGTGCTAATATTTATGCTCTTGCAAGCTCTTATTGGCCCACACTCATGCAGCGATCAGAATCGTTGCCATTAACCGGTCATTCCAAATGAACCGAGTGGTCTGTCAGTATGTGTTGTTCAATAACTAATCATATGCCTAATATGCCTAATATACACAACCGTTAAAGGTTTGGGGTCATTTAGAAATGTCCTTGTTTTTGAAAGAAAAGCATATTTTTTTGTCCATTAAAATAACATCAAATTGATCAGAACTACACTGTAGACATTGCTAATGTTGTAAATTACTTTTGTAGCTGGAAACGGCAGATTTTTTTATGGAATAGCTACTTTGGCGTACAGAGGCCCATTATCAGCAACCATCACTCCTGTGTTTCAATGGCACGTTGTGTTAGCTAATCCAAGGTTATCATTTTAAAAGGCTAATTGATCATTAGAAAAACCCTTTTGCAATTATGTTAGCACAGCTGAAAACTGTTGTCCTGATTAAAGAAGCAATACAACTGGCCTTCTTTAGACTAGTGGAGTATGTGGAGCATCAGCAAGAGTGGGTTCGATTACAGGCTCAAAATGGCCATAAACAAAGCACTTCTGAAACTCGTCAGTCTATTCTTGTTATGAGAAATGAAGGCTATTCCATGCGAGAAATTGCCAAGAAACTGAAGATCTCGTACAACGCTGTGTACTACTCCCTTCACAGAACAGTGCAAACTGTCTCTAACCAGAATATAAAGAGGAGTGGAAGGACCCGGGGCACAACTGAGCAAGAGGACAAGTGCATTAGAGTGTCTAACTTGAGAAACAGACACGTCATAAGTCCTCAAATGGCAGCTTCATTAAATAGTACCTGCAAAACATCAGTCTCAACGTCAACAGTGAAGAAGCGACTCCGGGATGCTGGCCTTCCAGAGTAGCATATCTCAGACTGGCCAATAAAAATAAAATATTAAGATGGGCAAAAGAACAGACACCAGACAGAGATATGGCTTTTTCTTTGCAGCTCTGACTAGAAGGCCAGTATCCCGGAGTTGCCTCTTCACTGTTGATGTTGAGACTGGTGTTTTGCACGTACTATTTAATGAAGCTGCCAGTTGAGGACTTGTGATGCATCTGTTTCTCAAACTAGACGCTCTAATGTACTTGTCCTCTTGCTCAGTTGTGCACCGGGGCCTCCCACTCCTCTTTCTCTTCTGGTTAAAGCCAGTTTGCGCTGTTCTGTGAAGGAGGTAGTACACAGCGTTGTACGAGATCTTCAGTTTCTTGTCAATTTGTTGCATGGAATAGCCTTTATTTCTCACAACAAGAATAGACTGATGAGTTTCAGAAGAAAGTTATTTGTTTCTCGCCATTATGATCCTGTAATCGAACCCACAAATGCTGTTGCTCCAGATACTCAACTCGTCTATTGCATCTTTTTTTATTATAATATATTTTTGTTATTATATCCCCTTTTTCGTGGTATCCCATTTGTAGTAGTTACTGTCTTGTCTCATCGCTGCAACTCCCGTACGGACTCGGGAGAGGCGAAGGTCGAGAGCCATGCATCCCAACCAAGCCACACCCAACCAAGCCACACTGCTTCTTGACACAACGCACATCCAACCCAGAAGCCAGCCGCACCAATGTGTCGGAGAAAACACGTACACCTAGCGACCTGGTCAGAGTGCACTGCGCCCGGCCCGCCACAGGAGTCGCTAGTGCGCAATGAGACAAGGATATCCCTGCCGGCCAAACCCTCCTTAACCCGGACGATGCTTGGCCAATTGTGCGCCGCCCCATGGGCCTCCTGCGACAGAGCCTGGGATCAAACCCAGAATCTCTGGTGGCACAGCTAGCACTGCGATGCAGTGCCTTAGATCACTGGGCCACCCGGGAGGCTCAGTCTTATTGGTTCTTTAATCAGGACAACAGTTTTCAGCTGTGCTAACATAATTGCAAAAGGGTTTTCTAATGGTCAATTTGCCTTTTAAAATAATACACTTGGATTAGCTAGCACAATGTGCCATTGGAACACATTATTGTTGGTTGCTGATAACTGGCCTCTGTATGCCTATGTAGATATTCCATATAAATTGTGCAGTTTCCAGCAACAATAGTCATTTACAACATTAACTATGTCTACACTGTATTTCTAATCAATTTTATGTTATTTTAATGGGCAAAAAATGTGCTTTCCTTTCAAAAACAAGGACATTTCTAAGTGACCCCAAACTTTTGAAGGTAGTGTATGGTAATTGCACTTTTTGACAGGTTGACTGTGACTTGATGATTGTTTGGTTATGTTTAGGTTTACAGTACATTGTCCCATTAAATGGTTATAAAATGTTTATAAAAGGTTTAACAAAAAAACAATAATATACTGGCACACATCACTCTTCTCTCTCCCTTCATCTCCCCCAATGGACCGCTCTTCTCCCCTCTCCCCATCAAGCCCTTCACTCCATCTTTGTGAAGTATGGTGTTGTTTCTTTCATTGACTCTACATCATCCCTCGGGGGTTTTCAGTCTGTGAGAGTTAATACGCTTGAAATTGGTCAGTTCGTTGTTGAGTATTCTGTGGGGAGTGTCGAGGAGTGATACCGGACCCTGGGTTCCATTCCATTTGAAATACATTTCATTCAAAATACCTTTAGATAAGAGCCATGCGTTGATGTTTTGACGTTGTTGTAAACATATGTGACTTATTTGAACTGCACACTGTGTCCCAAAACAAATATCACTATTTCCTTTGTACTTTAGGTATTTCATGGCGTCATCTCAACGTGACCTCTTTCACCTGTACATATTGCGTCTGAGATTGTAGGACGTTATGCTGTGAAGGGTGGCAGGTAGCCTAGTGGTTAGAGTATTGGACCCGTAACTGAAAGGTTGCTGGGTTGAATCCCCAAACTGACGAGGTAAAAAATCTGGTGTTCTACTCCTGAACAAGGCAGCCATCATTGTAAATAAGAGTTTGTTCTTAACTGACTTGCCTAGTTAAATAAAAATATATGGAATATGTGATCTGGCATGAGACTGTATGTTTTCATATGTCACAAGAGCTCCACACCTAAACCTAGGCTTATACCAGTTATTCTAAACATGTACATACACAGACAGAGTTCATTCTTAACAGATGTTTATTTTATTTTACATCTTACATATCAAGTACATATTCAACAGAGAGGGAGCAAGAGAGAGAGAGAGTGTGTGTGTGTGTATATGCTTGTGTGACATTAAGAGCAGATACAAACAATACACAGCCATGTTACAGAACCAGGCTGACTATGTATTGATATCACACACAGTGCACTCAGCTTATAGTGAATTCAGTTATATCAGAACTCAGGATAAACCCAGATGCAGACAGCTAGAGTCACAGATGTTTATTGACCAAAACAGGAGGCAGGCAAAAGACAGGTCAATAGCAGGCAGAGGTCTTTAATCAAGGTCAGAGTCAGGCAGGTACAAAACAACAGGCAGGGTCAGGGCAGGCAGAATGGTCAGAACTGGGGAAACTAGGAAACAGAACTTGAGAAAGCAGGGAGATGGGAAAACACGCTGGTAAGACCTGACAAGACAAAACGAACTGGCAACAGACAAACAGAGAACACAAATATAAATACACTGGGGATAATGAAGAAGATGGGCGACACCTGGAGGGGAGTGGAGACAAGCACAAAGACAGGTGATACAGATCAGGGTGTGACAGAGGAAGTTGTCCTGCTCAGATGTAATCACTATCATCAGAGTGCACTGTACTCTACCTTTCTCTCTTGCGGTATGGAAAACAGGTCAGCTGGGGCTCAGCGGACACCACTGAACCTCACCTAGTTCTCTCCTCATCCCAAGCCACAGCCACATGCGGTGTTACAACACGCTACTCCTCTAAGTTAACACTTGGATCACAAGGCTCCCCCACAGGATCCCTCCCATCCGGATGCAGTATGCCGGGTTTGGGATGCCGTCCCTCTCATTTCTGGTGAGGAGTGAGAGATTTCCACAAGCTCATCCTGATCTGGCTGAAATGAGAGTTTGGATCAAACCGTAATCACAATCTAACATAACGGATACGCTAGGCAGGGGAGGCGGGACTAGGGGTACAGGTATATAGCGCAGCCTATCAGTGTTGAGGGTGGAGCTATAAAAGTTCTAAAAGGCTAAGGTGACGACCACACACACACACACATACACACACACACACACACACACACACAGTACTCTATGCAGGGGTTCCCAAACTTTTTAATCGGGGGGAACATTCCGCCCGGGTGCAAGCCACGTACGTCGACAGTATTTCTATGAGCACAAGCACTGTTCATGACACAAACAGTGTCCTCTTGTTGGTTTTAAGGTTTTGCAGGTTTAATACCTATTTCCTGCCACTCTACACATTTCGTCTTGGGGTGCAGAGAATATTTTGTGATTTTAAAGCTAATTTTCTTGTGTATTCATGTGATATTTGATTGACTCGAACATTACAACAAAATCTATGGGTAAAAACCTAGCTAAAAAAACACTAGCTGACATGGGCAAGTTGATCTGGACATTTCTGGCAAGTTATAAATAGCTCTCTACGGTATGCAATGACTGACAAGAGGAAAACTGATGATGCACTACCCAATTTTGAAATTGCTCCTTGTGCATTCTATTATTACAACTTTCAAGAGTAAGTTGAAAGCCGGACTGACATCCCCCCCAAAAACATAACAATACCCTTCCAACAAAAATATTTTTTGGGGGGTGAGGGACCCCCTGCCGATCCCTTGTGTGCCCCACAGTTTGGGAACCACTGATCTATATGGATATGTCCTGCTGGGGTGGGTGGAGGCATATCCAAATTCAGTCAGAAGGTGTGTGATGTGTGGGGTATGGTAGGGTGGGGGCAAGGATGCAGAGGGGGCTCTCATTTCCCCTGGGGTGATCTGATTAGTTTGGCCAGTGATTCACTAAGGTTCACTGAGTTCTCCCTGTCCTCATGTTGCCCTGTGCCCTCAGGTGTGTGTGTAAGACTGTGTGTGTGTCTGCCTACTCCCTTTCTAGGGTCAAGTTCACGTTCCCAAAATGTGCTGCTGTGTCTGTGTTCTCTAAAAACAAACACACACACACACACACACACACACACACACACATACACACACGACCCAGGGCTGCAGGTAGCCTATAGGATAGAGTATTGAGCCAGGAACCGAAAGGTTGCTTTCTGAATTCCCGAATCGACAAGGTGAAAAATCTGTCGTTGTGCCCTTGACCAAGGCACGCAACCCTAATTTCTCCAGGGTTTCTGTTGATAGTGGCAGACCCTGGCCGTGACCCCACTGTCAGACGGTGTCTCAGGGGGAGTTGGGATATTCAAACAACACATTTCCAATTCACACATGCATATAATACACACTTGTACATGTGTGAAATAGGACAAATATAAGCACCCACCTAAGTATTATTATCATTATCAGTAGCCTAGCGGTTAAAAGCATTGGGCCAGTAACCAAAAGGTTGCTGGTTCGAATCACCGAGCTGACTAGGGGAAAAATCTGTTGATGTGCCCTTGAGCAAAGCACTTTACCCTAGTTGCTCTGGATAAGAGCATCTGCTAAATGACTAAAATGTTTTTTAAACAATGTATCAGGATGTGTGGACTGAAGGGGCCAAAATGGGGAGGGGGTCTGTTCTTTGGTCTTGGGGAACTGCAGGGAGACTTGGGGTGTCTCTCAGGGACTGGTGTGAAAAAGCTGAGTGGGGTAAAGAAGAAGGGTATACTGACTTACTTTACCACAATGTCACAACACTCCAAAGATGATCATCATCACTTGCATGTCAGGGCCTTATCCTGCAGGGGTCAGAGGTCAGCACATTGGTTCTTGAAAATGACTGTAGTCTCTCAGAGAGACAGGTTGAGACCACATGTGGAGTGAGAGAGAGGGGAGAGATTGATGGAGAGAAGAAGAGAGAGACGGTGTAGTGTTCTGCATAGTGAATGCACGGGCATAGAATAAGAACTCTGTGGTAAACATTGAGTGACCACTCTGATGACGTCTCGAGCTTGACTTTCAGTAAACCTATTGAAATGGTACTCCTGCATCCCGCTTGGTTATTTTCTGTCGTAAAAGTTACTCAACAAACACAGCACACACAGAGAGGAGAGAGAGAGAGAGAGAGAGAGCTGACCCAGTATCTGGGGTCGAGGGTGTACAGCGGCCAGGCAGGCGGGTGGTCTCCTGGGAATGGACGCTACGTCCCACTAGGAGGCCAAACAGATCAGGACAGGAAAAGGACATACATTGTTTTGGAGGCAGGAAGAGTAGATGGCAGTGGAGATGGAATGCCCCAAGACTTTCATTGTAAAGACGTTAGGGTGGAGTCACATCCTGCCTAAGACCAACGTGGCATATATCTAAACTATACATGGCACTCAGTCCATATTTTATAGGTCTATCAATCTCTCTCGCTCTCTCTTTATCTTTTTCAGTTTACCCTACTCTCTTTCGCTCACTCTCCCTCTTACCCTCCTCCCCCCTCTGTGTACAGTTTTTCTATTTTCCTCCTCACTCATTGTGGTTTTGGATAAGGAGGCCTGTAAATCAATCAGCACCTAGCACTGCAATGTTTAGGATCAAGCTATGGCTAAAACAAATACCTTTTAAAAAACATTGCATTATTGCTAGTCAGTTGGTCTGGTCGTTTTAGCTCGACTGGTGTACTGGGGGAGTACACGACTGGTGTACCTTATATAACTTACTAACCCTGTTAATATCCCATTAGCCTCCTATAATAACGGGAGAGCAAAGAGTAACAGAGTTATGCACGAAGATCTTTCACACAGACAAAGACACGCAGTGGATCCGTTGCACACACGTGATTTTGTGAAATCTTAGATAACCAAAATTACTTCTATATGACGTATTTAGTCAAGTATTTCCTGCCTTATAAGAAGATGGAGCATTTGGCAGGAGTATAGCGGAGATTGGGTCAGAGTCTCACACGTGGTAGAGTGTAATGGTGCGTGTGAGTAAGGTCATGTGTGTGAGAGAGAGGGAGGTTTTCATCTGTGCATCTCTGAGAAAACACTGGTGCTTTAGGAGGAATGGAAAGAAGAGGAGGGTTAATCAGATCCAGTGCTGCCTTTGGCTTCCCAGTCCCACAGAAGCTCTTCATCCTCTCCTGAGAACAAACAGTAGCTATCAAATCACATATAGTATCAAATTATGGACGTAGAGTTGACATCAAACATATTCTCATCTTCCACAATAACTCAAGAAAACTATTCTGACATAATTTCATGGAACATCAGATTATCGAGGTGAGATCAAACCCATAATCTTCAACAGCAACCTATTTATCCTCTACCAAGGAAATGCATGTCATCTGATTATTGAGAGCTGCTAGGAAACTAATTATCAACAGCTGTACAACCTATTACAAGAGTACAAGGGAGAGATGCCCACGTAATCTGATCAGACTAGTGTTGGATCAGACTGATTGCTTCCTTGTGTGGGTGTCAATCACCATCAGATGAGGCTGCCAAAGAGGCATTATCATAGGTGCTACGTTCCCCAGTTTCTGCGCTGTTGTGGGTTTGTATGTGTGTGTATTTCAGGAAATGGCTTCCTGAAATCCTAAAGCAGCTGATTGGTCGGCCCCATCGCTGATTGGAGATCTGACTCCTCACTCTCGTCAGGGGAAACAGCTGTCTCTTCAATTACCAACTCCTTCTCGTTCCTTCAATTACCAACTCCTTCTCGTTCCTTCAATTACCAACTCCTTCTCCAGTGTTCCTTCATGAGAAAATAGCTTCTTTTTCATGTCCTGTGTTGGTTGTTGGTCGGTGAAAGTTTTGTTGATATTATTTTGTAGCCGCTCCTTCAGCGGTACGCCATTAGGACTTAGTGTTTTTGGTTATTGAAATTGTTCTGTTTCATTTGTTCCCAGGGGGGAGGAGGAACGTACCTTGGGAGTGTTTAGCCAAGAGACCTGCGGTCTCTGTCTATGCAGACTAGGTAAAACCTGGGCGGACCAGCCCCTGTATTTTGGTTTGCGTGCCAGGTGTTGCTAAAGGTTAGGTGGGAAGGTAGGCGAGGGGACTCTTTAATTTTTACTTTCTTTGCTTTGGTTCCGTCCAGCCCCTTTTCCTCACATTACCATGTTAAGGAATAATAAATTCCCTGTAAACGCTAACTGTCTCTGCCTGTCGTCCTTCCCCCGCACCTACGATCACGTACTTTCTCACTCCACAGGGAGTTGATGTAGCAGGGTGTTGCGTTCCCTCCAAGAGGCGTATGTAACACAATGGGGGCTCATCGGGGATTATTAAATCCACAGGACCACGCTGCTCTGAACTCTGTGATTGGTGTGGTGGTAAGGTTTTGAGTTTGGGTGACTGAAGTTTACGTGTGTTCAGTTGGCTGCTGTGTACAAAATGGCTGCCTCAGCCATCTCCAATTTTATTGAAGTGCCCTCTGTTGATCGGTTGGAGGGGTTGCGTAAAGTAGACCTTAGCACCATAGCTGACCATTATGGACCCTTCGTCCCTGAGAATAGCCCTAAAGCTGAGCTTTTGGTGCTAGTCAGAGGGTTTAGTGGGAAAATAAATGTACATTCCCCATGATTGTTTCTCCATCTGACTTTAAAAAAATATATATATATTCTGCCAAAACTGCGATTCATGTCCTATGACTCCCTCATAGCTTTCAGTTCAGACACTTTCTTTTCTATTATGTAAGTGCAAGGAAGTCTTCTATTACTGTGGGACGTTACACTTTTTATAATGGAAGAACACGTTGGGAAAAGCTGACACACACCTTCTGGAGGTAGTTTAAAGATATTTCTTGTAATAAGCTTTTGTTACTTCGACGCTGCCTGCACTTACCTGGTCTTACCTTCAAACCTGATACAAGGGAAGGCTGCAGTACAGCAGGGATCATCTAGATGTCCATTACGTCGAGGGAAACCAGTTGGGGGGCCCTGCATTACAGTGTGTGCTGGTAAATAACATTGCTGTAGGGGTTCTCACATATGAGGAAGGCATGCTAGTATCTGACTGAAATGTATCCCACTGACTTCATCTGACGTGGGATATAAAACAACTGGGTGACAGGTTCTCTTCTTACTCTAGAGATTTTGCACTGTTAACTCCAAGTATGTTCTGTTATGAGCCATGAGCATCCTATTGAATCCTGTAGACCGTTACTACATGTTTACACAGTGGTTAATTTTGGTCCGGTTGGTCTGCAGAGACACAACTCAAACCTATGTGACCCCCCCCCCCCCCCCCCCTCGAGGTGTTGGTGGCAGGTTACATGAGTTCATTCTTAGGACATGGTTTGGAGATGGCATGTATCCTTCCAGGAACCTCTGAGTGGAAGTTTATTAGGCAACACAGAGGTAACCTCTTTGTCCCTAGCAAACTCAAAAGTACAATGAGTTTTTTTTGTGGTTCCTGAAGCGCTGCCTATAAGCTTCAGGTACCAACTTGAAAGCCCGCAACACGGTTGTTTTAACTGTATCGCACAGTAAACTGTCTCCCAGGGAGAGAGCGGCTACTAGGAAGATAGCCTAGTGGTTAGAGCATTGGACTAGTAACCGAAAGGTTGCAAAATTAAATCCCAGAGCTGACAAGGTAAAAAAAATCTGTTGTTCTACCCCTAACTAGGCAGTTAACCCACTGTTCCTAGGCTGTCATTGAAAATAAGAATTTGTTCTTAACTGACTTGCCTGGTTAAATAAAGGTCAAACAAAAAATATACAAATAAATACTTCCTGGGCTTTCCTAGACAATTTACATTGCAACAGGAGTGGCCACGCGCTCAAACGCAGAGCAATAGGAATCAACTTCCGACTCCCGAAATGGAGGGACTAAAGCAATATTATTACTCACTTCGAAATGGGCAGGTTGTGGAGTCACACTGGAGCCAGCGTCTAGCTCCAGTTGTCGGAACTTCACCACCTTGTCGGTTTCTATTTCCATTTTCCTAATTTATAAATTAAACTCCAGCTGTCTTATCTTTTAGCTCCATTTCCAAACAGGCCAGCCTCAACTTTAGCCTAGCGGTCCCGTCTGAACGACACGACGCAGAAGATAAAGGGTCGAATCGGAGTAATGTAAAGGGGGTGCGAGCAACCCCTTCCTCCGCGCCGTCCACCGACATGGCATTGGAAGGTCTACCCGTCTGAAGTCTCCCTCTCCTCATCTTTCAACAAGAAAATTCATACAATTATGTGAAAAACCCTAAGGTCACATTTACATTTTTCACAAATACACCTTATTGCACACTTTTTTAATTCCATGCACCTAGAAATAAAATGGTGCTAAAATATAGGTATGCAGATACTTTCTCTAAACAATTCCGTGTGATACTGAAAGGAATGTGCTGCATATTTATAAAACATTCATGTATCAGAGCTGCGGTGTGTAACCCTGTGGTCCTAACGGCGTCACATCAGTTTCACAGCACCCTCTGGTGGTGATTCAGAATGGACACAAAGTTTATTTTTATAGTATAGTTTTACTTCATAGAACCCCACCCCAAAATGCCCCTCCCCCCATAATGCCTTGAGACAAATTTTAGACATGAAATAAGTTCCATATAGAAAACAAAGATATATAAAAAAAAGTATACTACATAATGAGAGATTCAGTTATATAGAAAATGACCAACAGCATGAAGACAAATGAGGCAAACCTGCTCTGCTCTTGTATGCAAATAAATTGTCACCCCAATACACCCCAATAAATAGGCTAGGCTGTTGGTATGAACTAGCATGACCTTCAACTTTTGTCCTATTACGTATGGAAAAGATATGTAACCTTATCTGAGTAAGAGCCAGTTTATGATTGATCTGAAAATGTGGTCGGATGCATTGTATGGATGGATGGTGACTCAATTTTGCACACAGAGGCCAAATTGAGTTCAAAACCGCATCTTGAAAGAAACATATTTGGCCTTGATTTATTTGATAAAGAAGGAAATATACTCCCTTATATGAAGTTCTTAGAAACATATTACTTCCCAGAATTCTATTCGGTATGCAAAGCAATACCTCCAGGACTCAATTCATGAAATCTCATTTGTGTTTTGGAGAACATGTCAAGATGGATGCACGACCTATGTTAGAAGGTTGCCCCTGCTGGATAAGAAATGTAATAGCAAAAAGAGAAACGTCCTCTCACTGTCAACTGAGTTTATTTTCAGCAAACTTAACATGTGTAAATATTAGTACGAACATAACAAGACTCAACAGCTGAGACATAAACTGAACAAGTTCCACAGACATGTGACTAAAATAAATGGAATAATGTGTCCCTGAACAAAGTGGGGGTCAAAATCAAAAGTAACAGTCTGTATCTGGTGGTGCCACCAGCTACATTAAGTACTGCAGTGCATCTCCTCCTCATGGACTGCACCAGATTTACCAGTTCTTGCTGTGAAATGTTACCCCATTCTTCCACCAAGGCATCTGCAAGTTCCCGGACATTTCTGGGGGAATGGCCCTAGCTCTCACCCTCTGATCCAACAGGTCTCAGAAGTGCTCAATGGGATTGAGATCCGGGCTCTTCTCTGGTCATGGCAGAACACTGACATTCCTGTCTTACAGGAAATCATGCACAGAACAAGCAGAATGTCAGGTGGCATTGTCATGCTGGAGAGTCATGTCAGGATGAGCCAGTGAAGAGCACTTTTTGCCAGTACTGTCTGGTTCAGCGACGGTGGGTTTGTGCCCATAGGCGACGTTGTTGCCGGCGATGTCTGGTGAGGACCTGCCTTACAACAGGCCTACAAGCCCTCAGTCTAGCCTCTCTCAGCCTATCGTGGACAGTCTGAGCACTGATGGAGGGATTGTGCATTCCTGGGGTAACTCGGCCAGTTGTTGTTGCCATTCTGTACCTGTCCCGCAGGTGTGATGTTCGGATGTACTGATCCTGTGCTCGTGTTGTTACACCTGGTCTGCCACTGAGAGTTTAACAGTATAGCTTCCGTCCCTCTCCTCGCCCCTACCTGGGCTCGAACCTGGGACCCTCTGCACACATCTACAACTGCCTCCCATAGAAGCATCGTTACCCATCGCACCACAAAAGCTGCAGCCCTTGCAGAGCATGGGGAACAACTACTTCAAGGTCTCAGAGCGAGTGACGTCACCGATTGAAATGCTATTAGCGCTCACCCCGCTAACTAGCTAGCCATTTCACATCGTTTACACGAGGACGATCAGCTGTCTTAGGCGTCTCACAGTACGGACATGGCAATTTATTGCCCTGGCCACATCTGCAGTCCTCATGCCTCCTTGCAGCATCTTTAAGGCACGTTCACGCAGATGAGCAGGGACCCTGGGCATATTTCTTTTGGTGTTTTTCAGAGTCAGTAGAAAGGCCTCATTAGTCTCCTAAGTTTTCATAACTGTGACCTTAATTTCCTACCGTCTGTTAGTGTCTTATCGACCGTTCCACAGGTGCATGTTCATGAATTGTTTATGGTTCATTGAACAAGCATGGGGAAACAGTGTTTAAACCCTTTACAATGAAGATCTGTGAATTAATTTGGATTTTTATGAATTATCTTTGAAAGACAGGGTCCTGAAAAAGGGACGAGTTTATATATATTTTTTGTGCGTATGGTTGCTTTTACCCACCACACCACAGCGACAACGGCTGTTGTAAGTTTAGGGGGAGGCTTAATGGAAACAATGTGAACAGAGTCAGAACAGAGTCAGTGCATCCATCTCTCCTGGAGCTTGTGTTTCTGCTCAGAGAGGTGTTCAACACATCAATCTGTAAGTGGAAATGTGGTAGGCTATAACTAGCTATAACTATCCTGTCTCTTCTTGCCAAATGGGAACTGACAAAGTCAGGAAGCATCTAAAACCCAGACAGTGCTAATATTTATGCTCTTATGGGCCCAGACTCATGCACCGACGTGCCAAAGGTTCCAGAATTGTTGCCATTAACAAGTCATTCAAATTAATCAAGAGGTCAGGGCTGTCAGTATGTTGTTCAAGAACTCATTATGCATAATGACTCAAATATAGAGTAAATGCAGTTTTTATATGACAGGTTGACTGTGACTTGAATGTTTGGTTATGTTTATAGTACATTGTCCCTTTAAATGGTTATAGCATTTTTATAAAAGGTTTAATAAGAACAAAATGTATTGGCACACACCACTCTCTCTCTCCCTTCATCTCCCCCAATGGACCGCTGTTCTCCCCTCTCCCCATCAAGCCCTTCACTCCATCTTTGTGAAGTATGGTGTTGTTTCTTTCATTGACTCTCCATCATCCCTCAGGGGTTTTCAGTCTGTGAGAGTTAATAAGCTTGAAATTGGTCAGTTCGTTGTTGAGTATTCTGTGGGGAGTGTCGAGGTGTGATGCTGGGGCCTGGTTTCCATTTTGAATACATTCCATTCTAAATACATTTAGATAAAAGTCATGCGTTGATGTTTGACGTTATTGTAATCATATATGACATATTTGAAATGTACAGTGTGTACCAAAACAAATATCACTATTTGCCATCTCAATGTGACCTCTTTCATTGTAGGACATTATGCTGTAAAGATATGGAATATATAATGCGATCTGGCATGGGGACTGTATGTTTTCATATGACACAAGAGCTCCACACCTAAACCTAGGCTTAAACCAGTTATTCTAAGCATGTACATACACAGAAAGAGTTCATTCATAACATATGTTTATATTATTAGACTTTACATATTACATATCAAGAACACATTCAACAGAGAGGGAGCGAGAGTGTGTGTGCGCGTGTGTGTATATGCTTGTGTGACATTAAGAGCAGATACAAACCATACACAGCCATGTTACAGAACCAGGCTGACTATGTATTGATATCACATACAGTGCACTCAGCTTATAGTGAATGCAGTTAGTGATAGTGATCAAGTTGTCCTGCTCAGATGTAATCACTATCATCAGAGTGCACTGTACCCTTCTCTCTTGCGGTATGGAAAACAGGTCAGCTGGGGCTCAGTGGACACCACTGAACCTCACCCAGTTCTCTCCTCATCCTAAGCCACAGCCACATGCGGTGTTACAACACGCTACTCCTCTCAGTTAACACTTGGATCACAAGGCTCCCCCACAGGATCCCTCCCATCTGGATGCAGTATGCCGGGTTTGGGATGCCGTCCCTCTCATTTCTGGTGAGGAGTGAGAGATTTCCACGAGCTCATCCTGATCTGGCTGAAATGAGAGTTTGGATCAAACCGTATTGCATAACGAATAAGCTAGGCAGGGGAGGCGGGACTAGGGGTACATATAGCACAGCATATCAGTGCTGAGAGTGGAGCTCTAAAAGTTCTAAAAGGCCCTGAAGTCATCTAGCACTGAGTGGTACCCAAGGAGAAGGCCACACACACACAGAACTCTATAGCAGGGGGGTGCATATCCAAATTCAGTTAGAAGGTGTGTGATGGGTGGGGTATGGTAGGGTGGGGGCAAGGATGCAGAGGGGGCTCTCATTTCCCCTGTGGTGATCTGATTAGTTTGACCAGTAGTTCACTAAGGTTCACTGAGTTCTCCCTGTCCCCATGATGCCCTGTGCCCTCAGGTGTGTGTGTGTGTGTAAGACTGTGTGTCTGCCTACTCCCTTTCAAGTTCACGTTCCCAAAATGTGCTGCTGTGTCTGTGTTTTCTAAAAACAATCACACACCCATACACACGAGCCAGGGTGGCAGGTAGTCTAGCAGTTAGAGCATTGAGCCAGTAACCGAAAGGTTGCTTTTTTTTATTATTCCCGAGCCAACAAGGTGAAAAATATGTCTGTGCCCTTGAGCAAGGCACATAACCCTAATTTCTCCAGGGTTGCTGTTGATAGTGGCAGACCTTGGCCGTGACCCCACTCTCAGAGGTTGTCTCAGGAGGAGTTGGGATATCCAAACAACACATTTCCAAGTCAAACATGCATATAATTGATACTTCTACTTCAATGTGTGAAATAGGAAAAACATAAGCACACACCAAATTGTTATTATCATTACCAGTAGCCTAGAGGTTCGGGGCATTGGGTCAGTAACTGAAAAGTCGCTGGTTCGAATCACCGAACTAACTAGATGGGCAAGGCACTTTACCCTAATTGCTCCTGTAAGTCGCTCTGGATAAGAACGTCTGCTAAATTACTAAAATGTAGAGTACCAGTCAAAGTTTGAACACACCTACTCATTCAAGGGTTTTTCTTTATTTTTACTATTTTCTACATTGTAGAATAATAGTGAAGACATCAAAACTATAAAATAACACATATGGAATCATGTAGTAACCAAAAAAGTAAATAAATGTTAGATTTTAGATTCTTCAAAGTACCCACCCTTTGTCTTGATGACAGCGTTGCACACTCTTGGCATTCTCTCAACCAGCTTCTTGAGGAATGCTTTTCCAACCGTCTTGAAGGAGTTCACACATATGCTGAGCACTGAGCGCTGCTTTTCCTTCACTCTGCGGTCCAACTCAACCCAAACCATCTCATTTGGGGTGACAGGTAGCCTAGTGGTTAGAGCATTAGACCAGTAACTGAAAGGTTGCTAGATTGAATCCCCTGCTGACAAGGTAAATATCTGTCGTTCTGCCTGTAAAAAAGGAAGTTACCCAATTTTCCTAGGCCATTTTTTTTCTTCTCCCCAATTTCGTGGTATCCAATTGTTGTAGTAGCTACTATCTTGTCTCATCGCTACAACTCCCGTACGGGCTCGGGAGAGACGAAGGTTGAAAGTCATGCGTCCTCCGATACACAACCCAACCAAGCCGCACTGCTTCTTAACACAGCGCGCATCCAACCCGGAAGCCAGCCGCACCAATGTGTCGGAGGAAACACCATGCACCTGGCCACCTTGGTTAGCGCACACTGCGCCCAGCCCACCACAGGAGTCGCTGGTGCGCGATGAGACAAGGACACCCCTACCGACCAAGCCCTCCCTAACCCGGGCGACGCTAGGCCAATTGTGCGTCGCCCCACGGACCTCCCGGTCACGGCCGGTTACGACAGAGCCTGGGCGCAAACCCAGGGACTCTGATGGCACAGCTGGCGCTGCAGTACAACGCCCTTAACCACTGCGCCACCCGGGAGGCCCAGGCCATCATTTTAAATAAGAATTTGTTCTTAAGGGCTAGGGGGCAAAATCTTCACTTTTGGATAAATAGCGTGCTCAATTCCAACTTCCTGCTACTCATGCCAAGAGTATAAGATATGCATATTATTCATAGATTGGGATAGAAAACACTCTGAAGTTTCTAAAACTGTTTGAATCATGTCTGTGAGTATAACAGAACTTATGTAGCAGGCAAAACCCCGAGGACTAACTGTTCAGATTATTTTTATTTTTTTGCCTCTCTCTGTTCCCTGACTTGTTATTGCCAAGGGATATTTCTTAGGGACATGTTTTTCTACCGCATGCAGTTCCTACCGCTTCCACTGGATGTCACCAGTCTTTGGAATTTGGTTGAGGTTATTCCTTTGTGCAATGAAGAAGTAGACCAACTAGGAACTGGGTACACTTTTGTGAGTTGCGCAAGACGTGAAAAGTGGCACTGGTTTGTTTTCATTCCTGTATTGAACACAGATTGCCCCGTCTACAATTTGTTGTATTACAAAAGTAGTTGGAAATATTTTGGCAAAGTTTATAGGCAACTTTTGAAATATTTTGTAGTGACGTTGCATTTTTTGTAATCTGTTTTTTTCTGGATTCAAACACGCTTTATAAATGGACATTTTGGATATATGTGTATGGAATTAATCGAACAAAAGGACCAATTGTGATGTTGGAGTGCCAACAAAAGAAGCTTGTCAAAGGTAATGCATGTTTTATATTTTATTTCAGCATTTTGTTTAGCGCCTAAAGGGTTGAAATATGCTAACTCCTTTGTTTACTGCTGGTGCAGATGGTGCAGGCTATCAGATAATAGCTTCTTATGCTTTCGCCGAAAAGCATTTTTTAAATCTGACATGTTGGCTGGATTCACAACGAGTGTAGCTTTAATTGAGTATCTTACATGTGTGATTTAATGAAAGTTTTAAAAAAAAGTAAAATGCATTTTCCCTGGCAATTGGCCAGTTGAGACATTTGCGTCCCGCCTATCCCTAACTAGTTGTTTAACTGACTTGCCTAGTTAAATAAAGATAAATAAAATAATTGGGATGAGGTTGGGTGATTGTGGAGGCCAGGTCATCTGATGCAGCACTCCATCACTATCTTTCTAGTTCAAATAGCCCTTACACAGCCTAGAGGTGTGTTTTGGGTAATTGTCATGTTGAGAAACAATAGTTACACGAAGTGCGAACCAGATGCGATGGCCTATTGCTGCAGAATGCTGTGATAGCAATGCTGGTTAAATATGCCTTGCGGGAATTGGAGGGATGCCATGTGCGACTGACGTGTTTTCCGTTTGCTCCCGTGGTATTCTTAAAGTTTTTGTGAATTTTGCAGCAGAACCGTATTTATTTTCAAATATTAGTTTGGTGATCCCTTTTCGTAAAAACCAAGTCAGCATGTCGACGAAACATAAGGCCAAAAGCATGGCTTTGAGAAAACCCGGCCTACAAGACCCACTCTCATCACCGCCCTCTCCTGAGTCTGAGGATCCGGGGACTCACACTTTACCCGGGGGTGCGGCCTGGCCTGGCGGCGCTGAAATGAACATTCTCGAGTCCATCAAACTACTACGCTCTGAGATAGTTGAAATGAAAACGGAGGTGGTTGCTACGATTGAGGCCCGAAAGATGGTGCCAGCAATCACATCACTCAAAGCAACAACGGAGTCACACACTACAACGATCGCAGCAATGGAGACCTCCGCTACCAATGTTTCCGACTTGAAAAAGGTGAAGGAGAACTGTGTGAGTTTAGAGGGATTCTCTCACCGCAATAACCTGAGACTTGTATCGGTCTCAGAGTCAGCGGAAATGCCTCGCGCCACGGATTTAGTTTCAGGGCTGCTGAAGGATGTTCTTGCCTTAGATTAAAAGCCCCTGATTGATCGTGCCCACCGGTCGCTGCGCCCAAAGCCCCGGGATGGGGAGAGGCCCCGTGACATTCTTCGAGTGCACTTTTTTCATGAGAAGATGGAGATTCTCTGACGAGCCCGCAATACCAGGCAGCGCGCAGCTTTCGGACAGGCCAAAAGACTACTACAGGACAATCCAGGTGTGAAGTATGGGCTGCAATTCCAAGCAGTTTATTATCTCATGACGGTAAAGACTACACATTTGAGTTTCCGGATGAGGCTATGGCTCATATTCAATGTCACATCAAGACATCTTGAAATTGCTTACAGTTCAGCAACTGTTGCGTGTGAACTGTGGATAGTAAGTAACCCACCTGTGGTACAATTATGTTTAGTTATAACAGGCTAGTCTTGTATAGTTGGCGAACCCATTCAGGCTTATTTGATGTGATCTAATGTTTTGATCATCTAGTGTCCTTGCCTTACAAGCATTCAGTCATTTTAATTTTATTTTATTAAGGTTTTACTAAACTCCTGTGTTTCTAGGCTGTCTCAGTTTGCTTACACAGTGTCTCAATGACTCAAAATATTTTTGGCTATTTGTTTACTGCATCCGTTTGCATTGACCCAGTAAACAGTAAATGTCTCCCGAGGCAACACGTTTTTTGGGGTCTCACTTCAATTTTAAAAGTTTTGAGCGTCATTTATGCCCAGCATCTCATGTTCATCAAACATACTCCCGGATTGATTACTTCTTTTTGGACAAAAAACTTCTGCCTAACCTTCGGCAGTGTACTTACAAGAGTATTGTTATTTCTGACCATTCACCATTAGTGCTTGAACTAGAGTTTCCTCAGCTTCAATTTCATTACTATTAAAGAAAAACAAAGACCCCTTGGAATGTGGATCCTATCGCCCAATCTCGCTTTTAAACTGTGATTACAAAATCCTAGCCAAGCTTTTAGCCATTTGTATGGAAGGCTCGCTGCACCAAGTAATACACTCTGACCAGACTAGCTTTGTGATGAATAGGCATTTGTTTTTCAATATTAGGCGCCTTGTGAATATACTGTACTCCCCAGCGTCGGAGGACCCGGAGGTGGTGGTCTCACTTGATGTGGAAAAAGCGTTTGACCGTGTTGAGTGGGATTACCTACCAGCTGCCTTTTTATAGATTTGGCTTTGGCCCCAAATTCATTGCGTGGATAAAGATTCTTTATTTTTCCCCCATGGCTTCGGTACGGACTAACAACTTGTCCTCTGACTATGTTCCCTTGCACCGCGGATCCAGACAGGGTTGTCCACTCTCCCCCTTGTTGTTTGCTTTAGCAATCGAGCCTCTCACCATTGCACTACGCTCTAATGATGCCATTCAAGGTATAACCAGGACGGGCTTAGAGCAGAAAGTCTCGCTATATGCTGACGACCTCCTTTTGTTTATCTCTAACCCTGATACCTCATTGCCACGTGCCTTATCTGTTCTTAAAAAGTTTGGATCAATCTCAGGGTACAACCTGAATCTAGGCAAGAGTGAGCTTTTTCCTGTAAACAAGGCTGCCTCAAAGTGCTCTTTTACAAGTTCTCAGTTTAGGATTGTCCGGGATCAATTCACCTACTTGGGAGTTAGAGTGACATGGAAATATTCAAATGTGTTGCTCTAGCAGACAGTTTGAAACAATCTTTTACTTTTTGGAATTCGCTACCTCTTTCTCTTATCGGAAGGATTAATGTCATTAAAATTAGTGTGTTGCCCAAATGTTTATATTTATTTCAATGTTTACCCATTTTTATTCCAAAATCTTTTTTTATTTCACTGGATCAAACATTCATGCATTTTATTTGGGATGGAAAGGTACCACAGATTGGTAGAAAACATTTACAGAAGCCTAAGTCAGTGGGGGGTTTAGCTCTACCAAATTTTCAGACATACTATTGGGCTGCAAATTTCAGAGCCCTTCTGTACTGGCTGCAGACTGGTCCTACTGGCCCTCGACCACTCTGGGTCCAGATGGAGTCTGAATCGTGTAAACCTGCTGCACTTTCTTCTGTGTTGTGCTCGTCTCTCGCCATGTCTCTAGGCAAAAGGTGTGTCAACCCAATTGTAAAGCAGTCCCTTAAAGTGTGGAATCAGTTCCGTTTAGCTTTTAGCCTCCGAGGCTTTTCTCTATCAGGCCCAATCGATCAGAACATTTTATTTCCTCCATCTTTGAATGATGGGGCTTTTGGCATCTGGCACTCACTAGGCCTCTCCTCACTAGCCCAATTATTTTTTGATGATACATTTGCCTCTTTTGCTCAGCTGCAGGAAAAGTTCAACCTCCCCAATCCCACTTTTTCCGCTATCTCCAGACTAGGAACTTTGACAGAGCTAACACACCTGAATTTCCCCATAGGCCTGCGAATACAGCTATAGAGAGCATCTTGGAGCTGAACAAGCTTCCTAGGGGCGCAATTTCAGATGTATATGCAATCATTCATGACTTACAGAACCCTTCTTTGGTGCCTTTAAAGACTTGATGGGAAAAGGATTTGGGGGAGGAACTTGGGGAAGACACCTGGGAATCTGTGCTGCACAGGGTGCACTCGTCCTCATTTAGCACTAGACACAGCCTAATTCAATTCAAGGTGGTTCACCGTATCCACTGGTCGGGGGCCAAACTTGGAAGAATATTCTCTGACTTTGATCCTACCTGTGTCAGATGTAAAGTGGAACCAGCCACACTGTTGCATGTGTTTTGGGGCTGTCATAAACTGTCAGGTTTCTGGGAATTCATATTTAAATGTTTATCTGATATATATGACACTGTTATAGATCAGTCTCCCCTTACAGCCCTTTTTGGAGTACTGCCCATAGGTACCCCCTATCAAGAATCCAGTCGGACACTGTTGCTTATACAACTCATTCAGCTAGACGGCTAATACTACAGAACTGGAAGATGGCAGCTACCCCATCTTTTAAATATTGGATGAGAGATGTGTTGTGCTCTATGAAACTAGAAAAAATTCAATTCAATTCACGGGGGAACCCCAAACTGTTTAATGAGGCTTGGGCTCCTTTCCGGTCTTACTTCAAACAGTCCATTCTCTGATGGCACTCCTATTAAAACCAAAATAAGTCTGTATTTGACCCCCCTGTGACTTAAGGGTTGGATGAGCTTTTCTTTGTGTTTTGTCTGGGGGGGCATTAAAGGTTGATGTGTTTATTGATTGTGACCTGCGGATGCCTTGTTCATCTTGCCCGGGCAGAGACTGAAGTGTGAGCTTGTTTTTCACAGTTATTTTTATTTTTACATTTTGTTCACGCCTACATAAAATGATTATTATTCATTTTTTTATTTTAAAGCATTGTAAACTTTTTATTTTTGGTCCAGTGGATGGTCGGTCTGTGGCCGTGAATGTCTGGGAGTGGTTGTATTTCTCCACCCTTATCCCATGACTGTTTACAGCAACAATGGTAAGGTGTTTGCTCTGTCCCTGTACTATAGATTGCCCTATAACCTTTGTAGCATTCTGCCTGGTGTGTTTAACTTGTCTAAAGTATGGTATCTTTAAAGCTATTTTTTAGAATGTATTATTTGTATTTTTTCTAGTTGAGTATATTATTTATATTGCTTTGTGTTGTCTTGTCTGTCTGTCTGTGTGTGTGTAAAACTTAATAAACAGAGTTAAAAATAAAATAAAAATGTGCCTTGCTTTCTAAATAAATCCCAGACAGTGTCACCAGCAAAGCTCCTCCACACCATCACACTTTGTCCTCCATGCTTCATGTGGGAAACCACACATGCAGAGATCATCCGATCACCTACTCTGCGTCTCACAAAGACACCGCCGGTTGGAACCAAAAATCTCAAATTTGGACTCATCAGACCAAAGGACATATTTCCACCGGTCTAATGTCCATTGCTCGTGTTTCTTGCCCAAGCAAGTCTCTTCTTATTATTGGTGTCCTTTAGTAATGGTTTCTTTGCAGCAATTTGACCATGAAGGCCTGATTCACGTAGTCTCCTCTGAACAGTTGATGTTGAGATGTTTCTGTTATTTGAGCTCTGTGAAGCATTTATTTGGGCTTCAATATGAAGCTGGTAACTCTAATGAACTTGTCCTCTGCAGCAGAGGTAACTCTGGGATGTTTTTTGCAACTGCACTTGAAGAACCTTTCAAAGTTCTTGTCTTAAAGTAATGATGGACTGTCGTTTCTCTTTGCTTATTTGAGCTGTGCTTGCCATAATATGGACTTGGTATTTCACCAAATAGGGCTATCTTCTGTATACCACCCCTACCTTTTCACAACATAACTTATTGGCTCAAACACATTAAGAAGGAAAGAAATTCCACAAAATAACTTTTAACAAGGTTCACCTGTTAATTGAAATGCATTCCAGGTGACTACCTCATGAAGCTGGTTGAGAGAATGCCAAGAGTATGCAAAGCTGTAATCAAGGCAAAGGGTGGCTACTTTGAAGAATCTCAAATATAAAACATATTTTGATTTGTTTAACACTTTTTTGGTTACTGCATGATTCCGTGTTATTTCATAGTTTTGATGTCTTCACTATTATTCTACAGTGTATAAAATAGTACAATTAAAGAAAAACCCTGAAATTAGTAGGTGTCCAAACTTTTGACTGGTGCTGTAAAAGTCAAATCGAATCAAATCAAACATTATTTGTCTATTGCGCCGAATACAACAAGTGTAGACTTTACCGTGAAATGCTTACTTAAAAGCCCTTAACCAACAGCTCAAGAAAAATAAAATATTTACCAAGACGACAAAAATAAAAAGTAATAATAAAAGTAACACAATAACAATAACAAGGCTTTATACAGGGGACACCGGTACCGAGTCAGTGTGCGGGCTAGCTGAGATAATCTGTACATGTAGGTGGGGACGAAGTGCATAGGTAACAGACAAACAGCGAGTAGCAGCAGTGTACAAAGGGGAGAGGGGGACAATGTAAATTTTCCGGTGGCGATTTTATGAATTGTTCAGCAGTCTTATGGCTTGGGGTAGAAGCCGCTTGGTCCTAAACTTGGCACTCCGATACTGCTTGCCGTGCGGTAGTAGAGAAAACAGTCTATAACTTGGGCTATTGGAGTCTGACAATGTTATGGGCTTTCCTCTGACACCGCCTATTATATAGATCCTGGATGGCAGGAAGCTTGGCCCCAGTGATGTACTGGGCTCTTCGCACTACCCTCTGTAGTGCCATATTGTCAGATGCCGAGCAGTTGCAATACCAGCTGCTCAATGGTGCAGCTGTAGAACCTTTTGAGGATGTGGGGGCCCATGCCAAATCTTTTCAGTCTCTTGAGGGGGAAAAGGTTTTGTCGTGCCCTCTTCATGACTATCTTGGTGTGCTTAGACCATGATAGTTTGTAGGTGATGTGGACACCAAGGAACTTGAAACTCTCGACCCACTACACTACAGCCCCATCGATGTTAATGGGGGCCTGTTTGGTCAATAAGAGCAGACGGAGGATATCAAGGATCTGGAAAGATTCTGCATGTAGGAAAGGGCTAACATCCCTTAATTAAATTCTAATTGAAGATAAATAAAAATGGATTAGATAAGTATTCATCACCGGTGACAATACATGTTAGAAACATATTTGGCAGTGATTACAACTACAAGTATTTTGGGGTAAGTCTATAAGAGCCTTGCACAGCTGGATTGTACAATATTTGCCCATTATTCTTTCAAAAATGATTCAAGTGCTGTCAAGTTGGTTGTTGATCATTGCTAGAAAGCCATTTTCAAGTCTTGCCGTAGATTTCCAAGCCGATTTAAGTCAAAACTATAACTAGGCCACTCGGGAACATTCAATGTTATCTTAGTAAGCAACTCCAGTGTATATTTGGCCTTGTGTTTGAGGTCATTGTCCTCCTGAAATGTGAATTTGACTCCCAGTGTCTGTTGGAAAGACTAAGGATCTAGGATTTTGCCTGTGCTTAGCTGTATTCCCTTTCTTCTTATCCCCCTAAAATCTCCCTAGCCCTTACCGGTGACAAGCATGCACACTACGGGATACAGCCACCACCACGCTTGAGAATATGAAGAGTGGTACTCAGTGATGTGTTGTATTGGATTTGCCCCAAACATAACACTTCATATGCAGGAAAATAAGTTTGATTCTTTGCCACATTCTTTGCTGTATTAGTTAGGTGCCTTGTTGCAAACAGGACACATGTTTAGGAATATTTGTATTCTGTACAGCAGGGATCATCAACTAGATTCAGCAGAGGTAAACATTTTCTAGAGGGGATGGTCGGGAGGGCCGGAACATAATAAAACAAATATTTGTAGACTGCATCTTGACCACAAGAAGCCTAAACAGATAAAATACTTGACTAAAACATCATTTCAAACATTGATTACATTTGGAGATCTGCGTAGGGTGCCCGTCTTTCGGATGGGACGTTAAAACAAGTGTCCTGACTCTCTTTGGTCATTCAAAATCCCATGGCACTTATTGTAAGATTAGGGGTGTGTATCCCTGTGACATGGCTAAAATTCCCAAACTGGCCACATTCCATCATTGCCACCTAATCATCCCCCTCATTCCTAATTGGCATATATCACTCCTCACCTCTCCACCTGATAGCTGATGTGTGGTGAGCGTTCTGGTACAAAATGTGTCGCTGTGCATCACTGAGGTGGGTGCTACACATTGATGGTGGATGAGGTGAACTTCCTCCACCTATGTAAAGAGCTTTAAGTACCCCAGTTGATAGAAAAGCGCTATGTAAATCCAATCCATTATTATTAATTATTATTTCTATACTGTCACATATTTCTCTCCACTATAAGTGGTAATACTTGGTAACATATTTCCTAAATTCAAATCACTTGGAGCTGATATCCTGGTGTTTTTACAGTTCTTTATGTATAGGAATGAAAATTCCACAAAGCTAGTTATTTAAATAAAAAACTTGAGGGGGGAAGTGCAAAGTTTTAAAAATACATTTGGCCCGCGGGCCGCCAGTTGGGGAACCCTGCTGTAGAGGTTTCCTTCTTTTCACTCTATCATTCACCATAGTATTGTGGGGTAACTACAATGTTGTTGATCCATTTTCAGTTTTCTCATATCACAACCATGTTTTAAAATCACCATTGGCCTCATGGTGAAATCCCTGAGCAGTTTCCTTCCTCTCCAGCAACTGGGTTAGGAAGCACACCTGTATCTTTGTAGTGACTGGGTGTGTTTATTGATATACCATCTAAAGCCTAATTAATAACTTCACCATGCTCAAATAGATATTCACCGTCTGCTCTTTTTTTTAAATGTTGTATTATTCATACCAATCGGTGCCCTTCTTTGCGAGCATTGAAAAACCTCCCTGCTCTTTGTGGTTGAATCTGTGCTTGAAATTAATTAATGCTCATAAACACTTATCAGAGAGAGCGAGAGAGATATAGAGAGGCTAACTCAGTCCCTGGGGTCGAGGGTGTACAGCGGCCAGGCAGGCGGGTGGTCTCCTGGGAATGGACGCTACATCCCACTAGGAGGCCAAACAGAACAGGACAGGAAGAGTAAGTACATTGTTTTGGAGGCAGGAAGTGCAGACGGCAGTGGAGATGGAATAATGACCCCAAGACTTTAAAAAGGAAACACTTTCATTGTATAGACGTTAGGGTGGAGTCACATCCTGCCTAAGACCAAAGTGGCATATATCTAAACTATACTATATGCACTCAGTCCGTATTGTATAGGTCTGTCAATCTCTCTCGCTCTCTCTTTTGCTCTAACACTTTTCCCCCTTCTCTCTACAGTTTGCCTTTTTTTTGTTACCATTCAAGACGTTTTTTTTTTCTCTTTTCCTTCGTTTCTTCTTCCCTCAGTTATTGTTGTTTTGGATAAGGAAGCCCTATAAATCAGTCAGCACCTGGCATTGCATTGATTAGGAACAAGCTATGGACAAAGCAAATACCTTTAAAAAAACCATTGAACATTGTGTGGGGGGGGGGGGGGGGCACTTACAGCATACACAGGGCACACCTTATATAACTTACTAACCCTGTTAATATCCCATTAGCCTCCTGTAATGAGGGGAGAGCAAAGAGTGTAACTGTGTTATGCATGAAGATCTTTAACACAGACAGGCAGTGGATCCATTGAACAGACGTGAAAAAAACAAACACAGACCCACGTGTGCACATGCGGCTAAGAGGGCTCTAGATTAGTGACATTAGTGTTATTATGGGGGTTGTTCTTGTTATCACAGGGCTATAGATTATATATTAGTGATAGGAGTTTAAAGGTAGTCTTACAGGGTATATGAAGGAAGGAAGATTTTGTGAAATCTTAGATAACAGAAATGACTTATATATGACATGTTTAGTAAACTATTTTCTGTCTTATAAGAAGCTGGAGCTTTTGGCAGTAGAGCATACAGTAGAGCATATAGTAGAGCATACAGTAGAGCGGAGATTAGGTAAGAGTCACACATGGTAGACATATTGGGGAGTGTAAGTGTGTGTGTGTGTGTGTGTGCACGCGTGTGCGAGAGAGAGGTTTTCATCTGCACGTCTCTAGGAAAACACTAGTGCTTTAGGACAACTTATTTAACTAGGCAAGCCAGTTGAGAACAAATTCTTATTTACAATGACGGCCTACACCGGCCAAACCCGGACGACGCTGGAGCAATTGTGCGCCGCCCTATGGGACTTCCAATCACGGCCAGTTGTGATACAGCCTGAATGGCAAAGAAGAGGTGGGCTAATCAGATCCAGTGCTGCCTTTGGCTTCCCAGTCCCACAGAAGCTCTTCATCCTCTCCTGAGAACAAACAGTACCTATCATATCACATATAGTACACAGCTTATATAGAGTTGACATAAAACACATTCTCATCTTCAACAACAACCTACAGTGCCTTGCGAAAGTATTCGGCCCCCTTGAACTTTGCGACCTTTTGCCACATTTCAGGCTTCAAACATAAAGATATAAAACTGTATTTTTTTGTGAAGAATCAACAACAAGTGGGACACAATCATGAAGTGGAACGACATTTATTGGATATTTCAAACTTTTTTAACAAATCAAAAACTGAAAAATTGGGCATGCAAAATTATTCAGCCCCTTTACTTTCAGTGCAGCAAACTCTCTCCAGAAGTTCAGTGAGGATCTCTGAATGATCCAATGTTGACCTAAATGACTAATGATGATAAATACAATCCACCTGTGTGTAATCAAGTCTCCGTATAAATGCACCTGCACTGTGATAGTCTCAGAGGTCCGTTAAAAGCACAGAGAGCATCATGAAGAACAAGGAACACACCAGGCAGGTCTCGAGATACTGTTGTGAAGAAGTTTAAAGCCGGATTTGGATACAAAAAGATTTCCCAAGCTTTAAACATCCCAAGGAGCACTGTGCAAGCGATAATATTGAAATGGAAGGAGTATCAGACCACTGCAAATCTACCAAGCCTGGCCGTCCCTCTAAACTTTCAGCTCATACAAGGAGAAGACTGATCAGAGATGCAGCCAAAAGGCCCATGATCACTCTGGATGAACTGCAGAGATCTACAGCTGAGGTGGGAGACTCTGTCCATAGGACAACAATCAGTCGTATATTGCACAAATCTGGCCTTATTGGAAGAGTGGCAAGAAGAAAGCCATTTCTTAAAGATATCCATAAAAAGTGTTGTTTAAAGTTTGCCACAAGCCACCTGGGAGACACACCAAACATGTGAAAGAAGGTGCTCTGGTCAGATGAAACCAAAATTGAACTTTTTGGCAACAATGCAAAACGTTATGTTTGGCGTAAAAGCAACACAGCTCATCACCCTGAACACACCATCCCCACTGTCAAACATGGTGGTGGCAGCATCATGGTTTGGGCCTGCTTTTCTTCAGCAGGGACAGGGAAGATGGTTAAAATTGATGGGAAGATGGATGGAGCCAAATACAGGACCATTCTGGAAGAAAACCTGATGGAGTCAGCAAAAGACCTGAGACTGGGACGGAGATTTGTCTTCCAACAAGACAATGATCCAAAACATAAAGCAAAATCTACAATGGAATGGTTCAAAAATAAACATATCCAGGTGTTAGAATGGTCAAAGTCCAGACCTGAATCCAATCGAGAATCTGTGGAAAGAACTGAAAACTGCTGTTCACAAATGCTCTCCATCCAACCTCACTGAGCTCGAGCTGTTTTGCAAGGAGGAATGGGAAAAAATGTCAGTCTCTCGATGTGCAAAACTGATAGAGACATACCCCAAGCGACTTACAGCTGTAATCGCAGCAAAACGTGGCGCTACAAAGTATTAAGGGGGCTGAATAATTTTGCACGCCCAATTTTTCCGTTTTTGATTTGTTAAAAAAGTTTGAAATATCCAATAAATGTCGTTCCACTTCATGATTGTGTCCCACTTGTTGTTGATTCTTCAAAAAAAAAAATACATTTTTATATCTTTATGTTTGAAGCCTGAAATGTGGCAAAAGGTCGCAAAGTTCAAGGGGGCCGAATACTTTCGCAAGGCACTGTATTTATCCTCTCCCAAGGACATTGAGAGCTGATAGAAAACAAATTACTAACAACCTGTACAACCTATTACAAGAGTACAAAAGAGAGAAGCCCACGTAATCTAATCAGACCAGTGACGGATCAGACTGATTGCTTCCTGTGTGGGTGTCAATCACCATCAAATGAGGCTGCCAATGAGGCATCATCATACAGGTTTCCTCTCACCTGTTCACTAATGGACTTCAACTCAGAGGGTCCTGGAAGGATACAAGCCATCTCCAAACAATGTCCTAAGAATTAACACATGTAACCTGCCACCAACACCCCAAAGGGGTCACATATGTATGTTGCGTCTCTGCAGACCTACCGGAACAAGGTCAACCACTGGTATGTAACTACTAACTGGCTACAGGATTCGATAGAATGCGCATTGCTCATAACAGAACATACTTGGAGAAACAGTGCAAAATCTCTAGAGTAAGAAGAGAACATGTCACCCAGTTGTCTTATCTCCCAGGGCAGGTGAAGTCAGTGGGATACATTTCAATCAGATACTAGCATGCCTGCCTCTGCTCTATATAATGTGAGAACACCTAAATCCATGTTATTTACCAGCATGCACTGTACTGCAGGGTCCCCCCAACTGGTAACCCCCCAATGTAATTTATATCTAGTTGATGATCTCTGCTGTACTTAAACGTCGAGGTGAGAATGCCTTCAAAATACAGTTTAGACAGAAAATACATTAAGTTACATATAGAAAACTAAATAAAAAAAGTACCCAAAATAATGGGAGATTCAGTTATGTCGGACCTTACTAAATGCATGAAGCCAAAAGAGACAAACCTGCTCAGCTCTTGTATGCAAATAAATGGTCACTGACTATGTTAGTAATGCCCCAATAAGTAGGCTAGGCTGTTGGTAGGAAATAGCAATACCAACTTTTGTCCTATTATGAATGGAAAAGAGATGTAACCCTATCTGAGTAAAGACAACAAGGCCATTGCCCCACCTTAGAATACCTTGTTTATCCTCCCCCGACATGAGAGACCCGCTATGGCGTAGAGTAGGCCAGAAGGATAAACTGAAAAACCTAAACTACATCAAAGAAAACGATGGCGAAGGCGCAAAAGTACTTCTGTGCAAGGATGTTTATTTACATAGTGATTCCAGAAGAAAACCAGTACTGCCACCAAAAGTATACTTTATGGGACAGTTTAAATAGAAGAAAAAAATAATGATAAAAAAATAATGATAAAAAAATAATTATAAACAATGCATCAACAGCTCAATCAAAATGTCCCCCCCCCCCGCCTTGAACTGATAGAGAGGCTCCTTTTGTAGGGGAAGCCCCTTCCATCAGAACATACCAAACACTAATTTATTAAGCAATTACCAACATCCAAGCCTATATTTTTCACTCTGATAAACATATCATTAATTATATATTTGCACCTTTGCAATTCATTTATCATGATACAATATAACATATTTACAAAACCCATCACGGCTGTCTTCCAATACGTCCATTCCCATGAACGAGCCATTCGGGACAGGCACTACAAAACCAGACAGATTGCAGTAGCTCTGGTCCTAATCCCAGCATACCCGGAAACTACAGAGACGGGGAGAGAGGAACAGAAACAAACAAACAGTGCGCTCATCCATGACATTGATAAGTACAACAAACGTTGCTTAAATTAAACATGAACTCTTGTCTGTATATTCTTTATACCATAACAAACTGTTACTGATGGGAGGTAAGAATAAAGTGTGTAATGTATGTACTAAAATAGCGAAGTTAACTTGTGTGTCGACCCACATTGTTGACCCACATTGTTAACGTAGCTGATGACGGAGCAGGAGGTGGGCGATCAGTGTATGTGTATGGGGGGTGATTCATGCCAGAATTAAGCCTCGTGAAGCTACTGATACCGCTCGCCAAGTCACCTAATGTTTTATTTTTGTTTCACCTTTATTTAACCAGGTAAGCTAGTTGAGAACAAGTTCTCATTTACAACTGTGACCTGGCCAAGATAAAGCAAAACAGTGTGACAAAAACAACAACAGTTACACATGGAATTAACAAGCGTACAGACTATAACACAATAGAAGAAAAGAAAGTCTACATATAGTGTGTGCAAATTAAAAACTATTTGGGGATGAGGTAGGTAGATCGAGTGGGCTATTTACAGATGGATTATGTACAACTGCTGCTCAGATAGCTGATGTTTAAAGTTAGTGAGGGAAATAAGTATAAATATAACGTCTTCGTAGTGCCTTAAAATAACGCCATTAATTAACGTGGACAGCCAATGGAGACAAGTTTCTTTCTAAGGCGTCAAACTGCTGACACGTTCAAGTGACACTTACACGTCATGTAGACGTAGTGTTCACGTGGTGTTTGCGTGTAAGTTTATTATGAAGGATCTTACCATGAACGCCCTCAAAACGTCTACACGTGTTACACATTACGTGTTAGTTTAAGTGTCTGTTTAGTTGATCAATTTCATTTGTCGATTTAGCTCAAACAGGCCTATCACCTCAATGCAAAAATGATTTGGCTAGTTGATATTGCAGCCACCATTACTGTGTAGATATGCCTATTTCTCGCATCAATACAAACACAAGGGCTTCTTGGTAGCCTAGTGGTTAGAGCATTGGGCCAGTAACCAAAATATTGTTAGATTGAATCCCAAAGCTGACAAGATGAACTATTTTTGTAATTTTTCCCGAGCAAGGCAGTTAACCCACTGTTTCCTGGGCGACGAATACGTGGATTTTGATTAAGGCTGCCTCCGCATCTCTCTGATTCAGAGGGGTTGGGTTAAATGCGGAAGACACATTTCAGTTGAATGCATTCAGTTGTACAACTGACTTTCCTTTTCTTTGTTGGAGGTAGCCTAGGTCTCTAGTGGCACATTCAAAATAACTCGGAAGTCGGCAATCTCTGACTTCAGTGCGTTCAAGACAACTGGGAACTCTCGGGGGGGAAAAACGAGCTCATACTGGTATTTTTAATTTGTTTTGAACAGACATTCAACTTGGAATCTCTGGCATCTTTCTCTGACCTGAAAATCACTGATGTCATGATTTGACCCCCCCCCCCCCCCCTTTACCAGATTAACAGACACAATCACTGTCACCATGCAATCCTTTGATGATACATTTCTATGGAGATGTCTTCTAGTTAAAAGCAGGGTTCGAATTGAGGGGGTATGTGAGGATATAGGCCTTGTTATAGAGACGTGCAAAAAGCATATGCTACCACTTCTTTGCTTAGCCATAGGAAAAGCAACGGTCCAGATTTTATAAAGCGATCTAGGCTATAACATTGATAAACGCCATGATTATTTCCGCTATCTACTAGCCTATCGACGGTCTTGTGCAGCCTAAACATCACAGGAAAAGTGGTTGATTTATTAAATGCTCTGCAATGTCGAGCTATGCCTAATGGAAAATACCAAAAAGTTAGAATCAGTATGGGTCTATGCATTGACCAAACAGCTTAACAGATAAAATAATGTATTATTCAGGAGAATCCAATTGAATCAGGCTATTCATTTCAGTGCAGTTGCGTTCTTACGCAAATGAAAACACCCCAGTCTGTTTTGATCACAAATCATGATGAAGCCTGAACATTTAAGCTGTTTGTCATCGATATAGCCCTCATTTGCCGACAGTTATGATACACATGAAGACCTATATTTAATCTGGAATTGGCTTTCCCCCACGTCATATTTATTACCAATTAGGCTAAATGTGTTACTATTAATTTGCATTGGCTAACCATTGTGATTAATGTAATTTTTACATCTTCTGCTTTATATGAATATTTCAATGCCCCTCGCACACACATTGTTACTAACCTTAAATATCACAAAGTGAGCTAATTTCCACTCCATTCATATGCACATATATTTGATTCATACACTGGTTTGTCTGGCTCGCATGTTTTCATTTTAAACAGCATTCCCTTATCTACACTGAATACATTTTTGTCCTCAATTATGATGAATATAATCATAGCTCATTAGTACACCCTTGTGGTTGAATATATATCTATTGTATGTCTTATGATTCAATTAAGAATGTTGAACTAACAAATAACATCAAGTGATACATTACAATTTACAATAACAAACACCTTATGAAACAGCTGTGAAAACCAATCTAGCAGTGTTGATATTGATTTGATATTGATAATCTTTTGGTACGTGTGTCAATTTACTTAAAGATTTTTTGTACGCTCACATGGCAATCATAGACTGAAATACGGAATTCTGGTGTGTGGAATAGAGAGGAGGTGGGTATTGTGTGGATGTCTGCCTGTCACTTGTTTTAAGAGGGAAACTGCAAAGTCCAGGCGCTGCTGCCCTCTTTGTTCTGAGTGTTTGCAGTGCTAGTGTTTTTAGCTAACCTGTGCAGCTCACATTATGTGCCCAGTATGATAGTTGTCTTTCTCTTTCTGAGCAGATAATGACAACTTGATAATAACAGTAGCTGATGTAATGAAAAGTTGGAGGGTGGTTGGTAATGGAGGACATCAGGTGGATCCATGTCTGTGTGTTGGACAGAACCCCTAGGTCCTGGAGAACAGGAGCAGAGTAAACGGAACAGGTTAGGAGACAGACGTAAACAAGCAAACACAGGTTAAATGATTATCAGGTATGTAAAAATACAGTTATTGAATGATTTAATTTAAATGTTTGATTAGATGTGCAATAATGTTAATGGCAGACAGAAATGAAAGGATACCTGTCTAATTGTTGATGTCAGTGGGGTTGGTAAGGGATGTTCCTTGGAAAAGATAGAGAGATGAGTTGTGAGAGAAACTCCAGGGTGGTGTCATGACCACTGGAGTCATACACCTTAACAGTACCTACCTGGAAGTGGCGGTTACTTAACGTGACCCAGTTGTTAGCCTTGAGATTGACTATTTGGAGAAACCCCTGGGTCAGTGTTGGTACTGCAGACAGCATGGTGATGCCGCCAACCACGAGGCTGCAAATGGATATCTGAGATTTTTATATTCACCTTAACAGATGTTGACCCCAGGTAGGAGCGATAGAGCACCAAGCTTTCCGGGCTCTCGCCTTCCTTTCGTCCTTCTTCCAAGCTAAGTCATTCACCCAGATGTCGAAGCATTTGGTTCCCTTGATTCTTCTCAGGTGACTCTCCTTCTCATGTGCCCTGTCCATGTTCAGCCTCACCACGATAGAAATAGAAATAAATGCAATTATATGTCATAGTATTATAAATACATCTGTTAAATATCTCTTGGAAGGCCAGAAAATAAATTAACAGCAAACAATAATTTTTACCGGGTCAAAAACCTCATCCTTCTCAGTTAACTTTTGCGGCTCCCCTCCATATAGCAGGCGATAGAGTGAATACTCTGGAGGCCTGGACAATGCTGTGTGTTGTGCAAAGCTTATTACTTTCAGATTGTCCTTCCACCATTCCTGGTACCCATCAAGGGACTTGCCCATGGCAGTCCCGTTGGTCCATTCATCCAAACATGGAGTCACCATACATTCACACATTCACATTATAAAAACAGTTGAAGTCGGAAGTTTACATACACTTAGGTTGGAGTCATTAAAATTCGTTTTTCAACCACTCCACACGTCTTGTTAACAAACTATAGTTTTGGAGGGTTGGTTAAGACATCTACATTATGCATGACACAAGAAATTTTTCCAACATTTGTTTACAGACAGATTATTTCACTTATAATTTACTGTATTACAATTTCAGTGGGTCAGAAGTTTACATCCATTAAGTTGACTGTGCCTTTAAACAGCTTGGGAAAATTCCAGAAAATTATGTCATGGCTTTAGAAGCTTCGGATAGGCTAATTGACATCATTTGAGTCAATTGGAGGTGTACCTGTGGATGTATTTCAAGGCCTACCTTCAAACACTGTGCCTCTTTGCTTGACATCATGGGGAAATTTAAAGAAATCAGCCAAGACCTCAGAAAACAAATTGTAGACCTCCACAAGTATGGTTCATCCTTGGGAGCAATTTCCAAACGCCTGAAGGTACCACGTTCATCTGTACAAACAATAGTACGCAAGTATAAACACCATGGGACAACGCAGTCGTCATACCGCTCAGGAAGGAGACGCGTTCTGTCTCCTAGAGATGAACGTACTTTGGTGCGAAAAGTGCAAATTAATCCCAGAAGAACAGCAAAGGACCTTGTGAAGACGCTGGAGGAAACGAGTACAAAAGTATCTATATCCACAGTAAAACGAGTCCTATATCGACATAACCTGAAAGGCCGCTCAGCAAGGAAGAAGCCACTGCTCCAAAACCGCCATAAAAAAAAAGCCAGATTGCTGTTTGCAGCTGCACATGGGGACAAAGATCGTACTTTTTGGAGAAATGTCCTCTGGTCTGATGAAACAATAATAGAACTGTTTGGCCATAATGACCATCGTTATGTTTGGAGGAAAGAAGGGGAGGCTTGCAAGCCGAAGAACACCATCCCAGCATCATGTTGTGGGGATGCTTTGCTGCTGGAGGGACTGGTGCACTTCACAAAATAGATGACATCATGAGAAAGGAAAATGATGTGCATATATTGAAGCAACATCTCAAGACATCAGTCAGGAAGTTAAAGCTTGGTCGCAAATGGGTCTTCTTATGGCTGAGATCCCGTTACCGGGAGCGATATAACAACAACCAGTGATAGTACATATTCAAAAGAACAGAAATCTCATAATTAAAATTCCTCAAACATACATGTATCTTATATCGATTTCAAGGTAGTCTTGTTGTTAATCCCACCACAATGTCCGATTTCAAATAGGATTTACGGGGAAAGCACCGCAAACGATTATGTTAGGTCACCATGAGGTCACCATGTTTACACCATTTGATTCTGTACTCAAACATCTGCCTGGTATTCAAGATAACATGCAACATAGCACCACCACCTTTGAAGGTTTTCATCAACGTCTGCTCAGACTTAAATCGCGGTGTTCCAAGAACCTCCACTAGGGGTGACTAGTATCCTCAAATGGACAAAAAGGAGACACAAGAGGCACCCCACACTCATTTTAGATCCCAAGGAGTCTTTATTTTCATACTGTATGCTCTCGCTCATCACTATCTCTTTGCCATCTTATCAAGTCTTTACTTGGAACTCCATCCATACACACACACACACACATGCTATAGCATCTTGCTTAAATTTCTCACATTTTAGGCATCCAGCTGAGGTCTTGTATGGATCATGTTACACAGATGGGCACAGGGGTATATGTACAGTCATTTTTAGAGTGGTGGCAAAGTAGTTGAACAGGAGAAGAGGATGTGGTTACTTGTGGAGGGAGAACAGTGAGGGTGGTGGGTTGGGCACCTGCAGTGAAGCTGATTGGTTGCTCTGGCTCATCACATCTTGACTAAAAGAAAGAGATTTAGAAATGAGTTCGACATTGCCATAGTTCAACAGCTGAAAAGCCGTCATTAACATACTCCCAGAGACAGCAATATATTCAGTATTCACTGAATGAAGTAGCCTACCCATCCCCATTTACAAATATATTCATCAATTAAATAAATTATACTATAGCACATTCAATTACATTATTATTGTAAAGTATATATTACTCCTGTATTTACCTTGTACAGTAACATAACCATTGAATGAAATAGTGTACCCGTCCACATTTACAATTGAATTGATCAATTATAAAATAATACTAGCACATAGAGTTATATTGTTGTAGAATAGGCTACTACTGTATCCACACTGTATTTGGATACCGTTGTGATATTGTCAGGCATGAGTTTAGGTCTTTGAACGAAGTTGCATGTTGTACCTCGTTTCCCTTCAGTGAAAAATAGTTATTTCATTTACAATTGAATTAATCCATTAAATAAATAATACTAGGACATCAAATTCCGTTATTGTACACTAGCCTACTCCACTATTGACACAGTAAATAATATCGCCTACGTGCTTCGACAATACGTTTTCAACAAAAAATAATATTTAAAAAAACAAACATTTGCCTTAACACAGTAGACCTAAATATTTCCAATTGGATCAAGTACATCTTGGTAATTATTTTCATCTTCTCTAATGAAACTATCTGGGGCAGAAAAGTCAGAAAAGCAATAAAATGAATCGCTTACCTTTGATGATCTTCGGATATTTGCACTCACGAGACTCCCAGGTACACAAGAAATGTTCCTTTTGTTTGATAAAGATCATTTTTATATCCAAAAACCTCCATTTGGTTAGCGTGTTTTGTTTAGTAATCCACAGGCTCGTGCAGGTCATGCAGGCGAAAATTCCAAATAGTATCCGTAAAGTTCGTAGAAACATGTCAAATGTTTTTTACAATCAATCCTCAAGTTGTTTTTACAATAAATAGCAAATAATATTTCAACCAGGAGAGAGAGAGAAAATATCTGCTCCAAGCTGTTGCGCATGCAAAACTCTGGGGACACCCAGCCATACGCTGACGCAATATGATCGTTCTCGCTAATTTTTCAGAATAAAAAGCTGAAACTATGTCAGAAGACTGTTCACACCATGTGGAAGCCATAGGGCAATTAATATGGTTGATATCCCTTTAATTGGAGGGAAGGCATGCAATGGAACAGGGAGGTTTCAAAATAAGAGGCACTTTCTGGTTGGATTTTCCTCAGGTTTTCGCCTGCAATATCAGTTATGTTATACTCACAGACAATATCTTGGCAGTTTTGGAAACTTTAGAGTGTTTTCTATCCTAATCTGACACTTATATGCATATTCTAGCTTCTGGGCCTGAGAAATAGGTAGTTTCATTTGGGTATGTTTTT